>NC_072487.1:70278553-70592671 GCF_027574615.1 Eptesicus fuscus
ACCTTAAAAAAGCAAGAAGGCCCTAACTGGTTGGGCTCAGTGGATAGAGTGGTGGCCTGTGGACTGAAGGGTCCCAGGTTCGATTCCAGTCAAGGGCCTGTACCTTGGTTGCGGGCACATCCCCAGTAGGGGGTGTGCAGGAGGCAGCTGATCGATGTTTGTCTCTCATCGATGTTTCTAACTCTGTCCCTCTTCCTTCCCCTCTGTAAAAAATCAATAAATATATATTTTATAAAAAGCAAGAAGATAATGAGTAATAACTTCAAAATTTTGCATAGTGACTTTTAACTTAGAATTTTATGTCCAGTCAAGCTTTTCATTCAAGTGTGAGAGTAAAGTAAATCCATTTTGAGATATTCAGGGTCTCAAAATGTTTACTTGTCTAACATACTTTCTCAGAAAGTAACTGAAGGATATGTTTCCCCAGAATGAGAGATGAAATCAAGAAAGAGGAAGATACAGAACCCAGGATACAAGGACTCCAACATAGGAGAGAGGTGAAGAAAATTCCCACGGTTATAGGGAAGGAAAGCCCTAGGAAGTCAGATGTGCTGCAGACTTAGAAAGCAACTAATCCAAATGGGAACAGGCAGAAGGAGAGGGGATTAGGAGTTATATCTTTAGGAAATAATATTTGGGAGGAATTTACAATCCTATCAGGTTTGTAGGGGAAGAATTGGGCTGTCAGACCTTTTTGATACATAGAATACTGAAGGAAAGAAAAAAAATAGGTTATAAGGCCTTTTTGATTCCTAATTTACTATGTCACTATGCCTCATAGGTATATGTTTGGATCTTTTTAGATTTTAAAAAATATATATATATTTCATTGATTTTTTTTACAGAGAGGAAGGGAGAGGGATAGAGAGTTAGAAACATTGATGAGAGAGAAACATTGATCAGCTGCCTCCTGCACACCCCCTATTGGGGATGTGCCCGCAACCAAGGTACATGAATCGAACCTGGGACCCTTCAGTCCGCAGGCCGACGCTCTATCCATTTAGATATTTTAAAAATCTAAAAAGAGCCAAACCGGTTAGGGCTCTTTTTAGATTTTTAAACTTTTTTTTTTTTTTTAACCAATAGAAGACAGGTATACACAGTACTGTGTAGTATTTGTAGGTAAGGAGATATGTGTTAGATTGGTTTCCTTAGAAAGCAGTATATGAGATGGCTAAGCTTTGGGTGAGTAGGACTCTATAGTCTTATCAGTCCCTACTGCTTGAATGAGATTGGCATAAATTATCCAGTTGGACAGGACTAAAGAAACCCAAAGGATCAATAGACAAAAGAGTCTAATAAAGTGACCTATAATTATCAAACAGTACCAGTATATGACATGAGAAAGCCCTTTGCAAAGTAAAAAGCACATCTTCATGTTACGTTAACATGACTGTAGTCACTTAATGAAAGGCTTATTTATTAGTTTGTTACCAAAAGATTGTATTGGTTTGAACAAAATACAGAAATAAAGACTTTTCAAAGTAAAACTTTAAATTCTGTTTATTAGCTTTTAACAAATACTTGTTGAATTGAATTAGTAAGACAATATTTGGGGGAGAAAGCAAAAGTTACAACATTGAATAGCATGATTTATTTCTGAAATTTATTCCAGAAAGACTCGGGAAATCCCCACTGCCAAAGCCATTTATTTATAGCTAAACAACAACAAAAAAAGTATTTGTGGGTCTCTGTCTTTATTGACTCTTGGGGAGTAGAATCTGACTCAAAAGACTTTTTCATTTTTAAAAGTTTTTCTCCTTCATGATATGATATAGATGTAATGATTGAAACCATTTCTACTTAGATTATGTTAACACCATGTATTGTTAACATCATCATACTGATTATGTGTATTATACCCTACAGAGCACTGGAAATAAAGTTAAAACAAAATTTGATCCTACTTCTGGCAATTTATTAGGTGATCTCAATCTTTCTGAACTTCAGAAGGATAGTCATCTTTAAGTGCAGATGGCACCATCATAATAGGAGTCGATTCAAGATTAGATGCATGTTACATTAATAGTAAAGCTCTTATTAGCACAGTGCTTGGCCTTCAGTGAACTTTCCGTCCATGTTAACTATGCTGCTCTCTTCCTAGTGAATAGGGCAGCCTGGATGAACCAGAGGTTTCAAGTTGAGGTATAATGGAGGGTATGGTCAAAAGCTAAATTGGGCCTACCTGGTCTGGAATAAATGCTAAGGGATTTGATTCTAATTAGGAATTGGAGATGGATTAAAGGTTTTTTGAGTACATGAATGACATAAATATAGAATCCCAAAGTGACAGACTTGGAAGATCACTTAAAGGTATAATCTAGGCTCCCCTTTCACAGATGGGGAAAAAGAAATCCAGAATAGTGACAGAGTTCATTAGTCACAGAACTGGGACTAGAATCCAGCTCTTACACCTCCCTTAGACTCAGTCATGCCACCAAAATAAGTCCAAAGAACTCTTCAACATTGTCAAGTGCTTAGAAAATGGGAGGATTGGAAAAAAATAAAATTGTTTAGATTTGGGTGTGCATTAAATAAAATAAGTAAAAGTAATCTTTCATTGGTACTTTGAGTCAAATAAATTAAGTTTTGCAAAATCTTAGTTAGGAAATTCTCTTGATCACTAGCAACCACCTCAGAATTGTTGCTAGGGAAGTAAATATGAATAGGTGGTTCTGGAACGGCTTCATTGGTGTTTGTAGTATTTGTACTGCTGGTGAGATTACAGGGTGAAGTTTTTGCTTAAATAAAAGATAACTGCTTGTAACTTTTAAAGTTGCTCTTTGTCAAGAATTTTAAATAGAAAAACATAAAAATAATTGAATACCAGGAGGACTTTTACTACCTGTGTAGTAAGGGATTATAAGAGAATTTGGTTGGTATTATACTTAGGTGCTGATAATTTTTTAAGTTTTTAGGTTAATAGAAACATCTAAGTAATTATAGCTTTATATATTAATGATGAAATAATAGCTTTTAAATATTCATTTCTTGATCATTGTTTAAGATTAGTTCTTTAGTAGAAAATTAAATCTCAAACATGATTTTTCTTATATATTGGGGTTCAAGGAAACATAACTTTTGCCTGAGAGCTATATAAAAATATGTAATAGAACTAAAGGTAGTCTGTGAATATGTATATGAACCCAGACCTCTTACAGAATATTAAATTCAGTTCAACAATACACTGATAAAGATGTTTGTGACAAATAATATTCAAACACAAGTTCTCATTTTAATGTTTTGTTAACTTACATGAGCAAGGAACTCTATAAAGTTGTGGGTTTTTTAAAATATATTTTTATTGATTTCAGAGAGGGAGAGGGAAAGAGAGATAGAAACATCAATGATGAGAGAGAATCATTGATTGACTGCCTCCTGCACACCCTACACTGGGGATCAGTCCCCCAACTCAGGCATGTGCCCTGACCAGGAATTGAACCATGACCTCCTGGTTCCATACATCAATGCTCAACCACTGAGCCACGCTGGCCGGGCCTCTATAGTTTTAAAGTCGTATTTTAATATCTCTAGCCATTTACAGCTGCTATATATTTTTGTTACTTAGTAAGTACACTTTTATCTGATGACTTATTTTCAGAAAAAAAAAACAAGAAATTTAAAAATAAAACAGTATCTTGAGCTTTATAAAACATTTTCTTAAAAATCATAATTTGATTTGGTTATATAAAAATATTGCTTAAAGAATGTGGGTCTTGTGTGTGTGGTATATTATGAGAGTGATTTTGAGAGGATTTTATTTTTAGCACATTAATGCTTTACAAAATTTTTAAGCAAATAATTCAAGCTGTATTGAGCTGTACTGAAAGGGCATTTGATGCGCAATTTTGCTCAGTAATATAAAAATGCAATTAAAATAAGTATTTGAAAGTCATCATAGTTATAAGAAACATTTGTTTAGGATATGACTTTGTATGTAATAATTTTGTGGCTTCTAATTTAACTGACTCATAAGTCACCTCCCCTGCCACTTTTTAACTCAAAATGACACTTTCTGTATTCACTTTTGTCAGGCAATAGCTTTTGAGTATTTCCTGCTCCTTGGCCTCTCCTTGGTGGATTATTGTGTAGGCAAATCAACAATAGCAAAACAGGAAAAAAGTTGACAGTGCAGTTAGCACTGTCCCAAATCATCTATAGATTCATAAACAGTGAACAGTTTTGCCAAACATTGAATAATTTTCCTGTGGGAAACTTGAGCCCTAAAAGGAAATGAACATAGCTAAAAGGCTGCATATCACATGGGACTTACACTTATTTTTAGAATGGCACTATCATGCCATATTTGGATTGAAACAATGTGATAGCAGTACATTATTTTATTAAAGAGCTATTTTTTTCCTGAAGAAGTCATCTAATTTTTTATTACATTTGTATGATATAGATTTAATATAAGTTATAACTATTCATAGTGCTTAAGTATGTATTAAAGTTAGAGGCACTAATTTGGCAAACTTTTCTGGAGCCTGTTTTCTGGGTCAGTTGTCTGTAATAAAGACTCTTTGGCAGTTCATTGATTACATAGTTGTCATGCTTGAGATAAGTTGTTTTCTCTATTGGAAGAAAAGGAGAGTAAGTAAGGATTATTACCAGGGGGTTGGTATAGTTATTTGATTATCTTGAAATGGAAGAGCTCTTTACTAAATGAGACAGTGATAATAGAGAAACTCAAAAGGATTTTTTTCTCTGAGAAAAAAAGATTTTTTTTAAAGATAATCAAAAGTACTTTATACTGAGCTCTACGGTGTTTTGTTTAGCACGGTTCATAGGTTAAAAAGCCACTTATTGAATCATTTACATTTTGTATCACTTTTTCTGTTGCCTGATTTATCTTCTTTGTAATTGCATTTGGATAAGATAAATTATGATGTTGGTAAAATACAATGGATGTCTGAATTGCATGCTATCTAGAATTGCAGATCCCCGACAGGGCACTAAGTCCCAAACATGGGAAAATCTGCCAAACACATTTTGTCCCTTGGCTTCCCTCCCAAGGTTGAAAATATGCCAACATCATAAATGTCAAGTATGATGGGGTAGAGCCACCACTGATGTACAGGACCTCATGATACCTGCTTCCCATGCAGAATCTCATTTGTTTCTCATAAACTCTGTAAGGAAGGAACCATAGCTTAGATTTTACAGAGAAGGATATTAAGGCTCAGAGTAGTTAAGAGACTTGTCCAAAGCCACACAATTAAGGAGGGGAGGGGGTGCTGTATTCAGAAACAGAATTTCCTGATCCCAGAGTTAGAGTTCTGTTCATTATATTGTGTGGTCTCGGTAGGGCACCCAAATTCCGCCTTCTCCGTTCTTTGTCACAAGTACAACTCCAGTTGTCACGTAGTTGTGGCGATATACTGAAATGCCTTCAGTTACTTCCATGTTTGTGGAAATCTAGTTCCAGTTTGCTCTCTGATGTGTTGGAAATGGATGTTTTAAAGCATTAATTACTGAATACCAACACAATATTTTATATAGGTTAAACATCAATTTCTTGTCTCTTCTTGGTTCAGCTTTTTAAATCTTTTATTAAGTGTTACTCAATGACAGTTTTACTGAAATTAGTTATTTTTGCCTCTAAGAGCAAATCCCCAAGATAAATACACAAAGCAATATCTAACCAATCCAGTCCCCACTAAACTAAAATCCCTGTTGTTGCACTGGTGGGGAAGAGCAGCACTGCAGGCTGAAAGGATGCTGATTTGAGGAGCAGTGGTGCTGGTCACACAGGGACAAGTATCAGTATGTGTGCATAGGCACATGTGTTTTATGTCCTTGAAATCTGAGTTTAAGATAAAGATGACTTGCCCTGTCTATCCATCAGATATATTTATTTATAGAATTCTTGTTGATTAAACTATGAAATTGACTTGAAGTGCTTTTTATATAAATACACTGTACCTCATATTTTTAAGGTATGGAGGTACTTTATTAAAATATTTATAATTCAATAAAATAGGAAAATATAAATAAGATAGAGATTTGGAAAATAGAGGTAGAACAGGAAGATAATAGACAGACAAGCCATGAAATCCTGTATTGCTTAAAGTTGGACTGTGAACTTTGTCCTGAGCTTCCTGTAGGCCGAAAGAAAAATGGACATTTAATTCTATGGGGGGAAAATACCCATATTTCTGTAGGAGTGACAGCATTTCTGATAAGGACACTGAGTAATGTGGTTGGTGTCGTCACCTATCTCACTATGCAATACAAAGTTTCAATAGCATTTGTGTGTTGTTTTATTTTTTTAAAATAGATTCTTAAAACATGCCAATAGCACAATCTTGTGAAGGTGGTTCTTTGAGAGACCAAGATATTGTGGTCTACATGTCATTAGGACCTTAGTGATTTCTGCTTTTTCATAAACAGTGAACAGCCTTCATCCAATGAAGCAACCACTTTTGTACAAGTAAAAAGAAAAGGCACATTTTCCAAGTCTGTGTCATGTCGATTTCAGTTATAAGAGTCTAGAAAACCAAAACATTTTTTTATGTATTAAGAATTATAAGTGCCACTGACTACTGAGAAGATAATTCTTCACTTTCACAATATATGTATTTGGGTTAAGAATGTGGACTAGAAAAAAAACCTCCAAAACAGTTGGGTTCCAATAGCAGCTCCTCATTCTCTAGCCAAGTGATTTAACTTCTTTCTTCATTTGTGAAATGGGAGAAATAACAGAACCCACCTCAGAGGGTTGTTACAATAGGTATATCTATGTGATTCATCTGTATATAAGGTGCTTAATTAGAATAGTGACTACAGATCAGTCTTAGCTCTTGTTATCTTTGCTTAATTATTTCTGTCAAAGTGAATTTGTCAAAATTATTTCTGACAAGTTGTAGCTGACTTTTTAAGAGCAAAATGTAACCAAAAGATTATTTTATTTCTGTGAAGCATATTGTAAAGATAGGATATCATTTAATGGAGTTGAGTGGGGTTTTGGTGTTTCTGTTTTATTGTTTTCTTAAGTATTACATGATGGCTTTTAACAAAGCATGTATAACATTCTGGACTAGTCTTAAGATCTAATTTTTTTCTTTAGGCATTAAGCTACTATGGAAATAATAATCTTTCCTATGCTGGTTATTTCTCATGGCAACCTTCCATTACATTTTCTTTGTTTGGGTACTTTCTTTTTCTTCCTGCCATTCTTAGCTTTCTATTTTTTAACTTGAGTTTACAAAGGGTGTGTATTCAAAGGGTTTCCTCCTGTTCCCAGTACCTTGTTAATCCTGAGAAGTTCCCCAGTGGGCCAGTTCTCACAGTAAGGTATAAAAATAGTCATCCAGAAAAATTACAGAATGTGGTGCCACTGTTTGAACTAATGGACGACTTTCAAAACCAACACAGGGAGAAGAAAATGGCACAAACATAGTTTCCTTAGATTTTTCTCTGCACAAATTATTTTAGAAGAGCCTTAAAAATTTTAAAAGTAACAAAGTCTCACCATTGCTTTATCATATACACTAAAAGAACATAAGAATTGGAGCCAAGAAAGAAATCTCTAGAAATCACTCACAATAACAGAGCCTACTTTTGATTTCTGTTGAACTTATTCCCAGTGTTCATTTCACCGATTTTCTTCCACAAATTTAGTCCAGCATTTTATTGATTGCCTAATAAGTACAAATAAGTGGCTTACCCTCACTAAGCCTGACTTTCTATTTTGTATAATAAGGAGGTGTTACCTGTCGCTCTTTCTTTTAATACAGCTTTTAAAAAAATTATTGATTTTAGGGAGAGAGAGAGACATGGATTTGTTGTCCCACTTATTTATGCACTCATTGGTTGATTCTTGTATGTGCCCTGACCGGAGATCAAACCCACAACCTTGGTGTATCATGATGATGCTCTAACTAACTGAGCTACCTGGCCAGGGCTTTTTCTCTTTTAATAAACTTTATTTTTTTTTTAAAGAACTGTTTTATATTTACAGAAATATTGTGAAAATAATACAGTGTTTCCATATACCTTTCACAGCTTCCCCTATATCTTACATTGATATGGTACATTTGTTGCAATTAATGATTGTATTGATGCATTTTTTTTGTTGTTGTTAATTCTTACCCGAGGATATTTTTTTTCCACTGATTTTTTTTTTTTTTTTTTTTTTTTTTAGAGAGAGAGTGGAAGGGAGGGATGGTGGGAGAGAAGAGAGAGACACACAGACAGATATTGATGTGAGAGCAAAACATTGATTGGTTGCCTCCTGCATGTGCCTTGATAGCCCTTGAAATGGAATCAATCCCAAGACCCTTCTGTGCACTGTGGTTGAGAACCACTGCTCTAGATAGCTCTGCAGCGCCCTCTGTTCGCCTTTTTATCTTCAGTATTCTAAGACCTAAAAGTCTAGCTTTCTTGCTCTCCCCCAAATTCTGCTGTCTCTTATCTCGGCTCCAGACACTCCCCACCCAAACCTGTTTCTGTTCCCTCAATGTGCTGCAGCCTGGAAGCTGCCACCAGGTGATAGCTGCTGTAGTCTTAGGTCTCACCTTGAATATTGTCCTTTTGTCAGGAATCACCACAGCTCTGAGCTGCCTTAACTGTTGTTGTCTATGCCAGTAAAGCTCCTGGGAAAGCAGTTTGGCAGTGTCTTTGAAGGTTTTAGTAGTTTACCTGTTAAGAAAGCGCATAGGCTTTAAATTAGTCAGATCCCACAATCGTAAAGTATTTTATGACCCTGGGAACATAGTTAGCTGGAAGGCTAGAGAAATTACTGGACGAGAGGAATATCACTTTAATTTTTAATCTTGAAACAGGAGTTGTCAGGCTCCTGGATGGTGTCCTGAATATGATATAGGTTCTTTAAGGAGAATCAAGGCTATTGTCTTAACTATGAAAACAACGCATTGTTAACATAGAAGGCCATGCTTCTGTGCTCCAGTTCTTTAATATGTAAGCAAATAAAATTTAACAAGGGAAGATATTAGAAATAGCTGGATGCTTGGTATATTTTATGAAGGATTTCTGACATTATTGACATTTGTTCAGTTTTAGTTGTGTCATGACAAACAAGGAAACAGTTTTCCTACATTGGCAAAAGCAAGGGGTATTTTCCCATAGCCTGTTGAATCCCTTGGCATTTGGTAGACTGGCTTCCTATTGTTCATACTGATGTGCAAATTTTTATGCCACTTGCACCTAGGATAAACCCAATTCAGAGGCTTCTCTTTTCCATTTATTTATTAAATAATTCTTCATTGTTAAAAGTATTACACATGTCAGGAGCTTCTCTTTTCTATTGAGAACCTGACACATGATCTTCATGCCAAAGGATCAATTAAAGCAGCAATTTTTGTACCCAGTTTTTTAAACAGGAGCACTTTCCCTCCTTTTGAGATTAGATATGGCATTTTCCTATGGTAAGTCTGTTTTGAATAGAACATTTTCCCTGTTACAATAGAAAGGGCACCAGCTTCACTTTCTTGCAGCAGGGATGGGCTATACATGAGGTGTATAGAGTGAAACAGGTTGCTTTTCTTCAATCTTTCCCCCCTTAATATTAGCTTTTGCTTTTGTTTGAGTAGCTGGTTCCTGAAGATGTAGTAACTCTGGGCATGCATATGTGTATATATGTTCCTGAAGCATCTTGAAGCATGTAAATGAGAAGACCTTGTTGTATAAACCGAAACAAATAGGTACATGACTGACCGCTAAGCCTTCTCTTTCTTTATGTTTTCACAGGAGTCTCCTCAGGACAGTGCTATCACCCGGGATATTAACCGGACATTCCCAGCCCATGACTACTTTAAGGATACAGGAGGAGATGGACAAGATTCCTTATATAAAATATGCAAGGTATTTCATGTCACAGACACAAAAAAAGACTCAGTTTTGAATGGTCAGTTTGGTTCTTGGATATTATGCTAAAAATAACTACAAAGTGTAATGTTTATATAATGTTCAAGAATGAAAAAAAAAGAAAGACTGTAAAATCAAGGATAAGAACACAATTTTAGACTATGATGAATAGGAATTAATTAGAAATAAAATGATAGGGCTCCTTTTACCCTTTTAATCAGGACTTTCAGATGACAGTTGCCTGGCTCCACATTTATACTTTAAAAAAATTGGTTTTATGAAACCAGTTGAGTTCTGTAACATTGCAAGCTCCTTTTCAGTATGCACAGTATAAATGATGCACTTGGCACCTGGGATACGTCTAACAGTAGGACATGCCAATGCCTACCCAGGTGGACTTTTAACACTGCAGCATAGTATGCTGGGAAATACTGATCAGCCTGTTAAAAGGTCTGTACCTGGGAGTTTCAAAGGAAATGGCACACTGTTCAATATCAGTAACTCATTTTCTAGTAGATTTTGGTAACTTCAGAGCCAAAAGGAGGATTTGGGACCAGAGTTCTTCAGCCTTCCTCTGTTCCTCTTATCTTCCCCTCCCCTCCCAAAGCTAATCAGGTACCTATATAACATATACTACATATGAAATACAGTCAAAGAATGAGAAGTGTCCTTAAGGAACTTACATATTATGATTGAAAAGGTGAAACTAACAACTAGTTTTTAGGACAGGCTAGCAATAAAGGGTGATTCTCCAATGAAACTAGGTGCTTTAAACTATATAGGCAGTTAGAATTTACAAAAATGTTTCTTGGGTTTAATTTTAATTTCCCCATAGGATGCACAAAGCTCTGATTTTGGTTGTAATCCTCTTCTCTGATCATCCTTTTCTAGCCCTTCTCAGTTATGCTTCCCATTTAAGCAGCCAATCCAGCTTCCCAGAAAGAAACCCTGTGGCCCTAGCCGCTTTGGCTCAATGGATAGAGCGTCAGCCTGCAGACCAAAGGGTCCCAGGTTCGATTCTGGTCAAGGGCACATGCCCAGGTTGCGGGCTTGATCCCCAGTGTGGGGTGTGCAGGAGGCAGCCAATCAATGATTCTCTCTCATCATTGCTGTTTCTATCTCTCTCTTCCTCTCCCTTCCTCTCTGAAATCAATAAAAATATATTTAAAGAAAAAAAGAAAAAGAAACCTTGTGTTCACTGCCTTTAACCCTGTTGCACTCTGCTTTCTACCTCTTTGCGCAGCTCTCTCTACTCTTGACTTCTCACACTCCTGGTTGTGCTCTCACTTCTCTCACAATGTGGCTCACTCCCTCATTATTTTATCCCTGTCTGCCTGCTCCTGAAACAGAGGCCTACCTCCTGAGACATAGGTGCTCATTCATTGGTTGCTGTGCTCTATACTGTCTCCCTGGTGAGCCCTTTCACTCCCAAAGCTTCAGCTGTCACCACTACACAGATGTTCCCAAATCCACATTAGCTCAAGGCCTAAATTTCCAGCTGCCAGTTGGTCTCCATGTAAGTCTATCAAGTAAATCAAACAGATCTACTAAAAATAGAATTTATTTACAAACACGTTTTGCACAGCCCTCTGCATCCACTGGTGTCGCATTCGCTGAATCAACCAATGGCAAATCAAAAAATATTCGAGAATAAAAGAAATACCAGAACGTTCCAAAAACCAAAACTTGAATTTGCCATGCCTCAAGCGTTATGTTGAATCCAGGAAAATAAAGTGATGTGGAAGCATACCCTGCTATAGCCTATATGCAAATGTAGAGTGCATGCAAATACTGCATCATTTTATATAAGGGACTTGAGCATCTGCAGATTGATATCCACAGGGGTCTTAGAACCAATCCCCTGTGGATACTGAGGGACAACAGTATTATGGGGGAAAAAATTTTTTTTAATTGACTTTTAGAGAGAGAGAGAGAAACATCAATATGAGAGTGTAACATCTATCAGCTGACTCCTGCACATTCCCTATAAGGGCATGTGCTCTGACTAGGAATTGAACCAGCCACCTTTTGGTGTATGGGACGATGCCCAACCAACTAAGCAACACTGGCCAGGGAAAAATGTTTATGAAAATTTTAAGACGTAAAAGTTGAAGAGTATAACTGTATATGTCTCTTTACCTAGATTTAATATTTATCAACATATTGCTACAGTTGCTTCATTAACATTTTCCTTGAAGTAGTTTAAAGCAAATCTCAGACATCATGATCCTAAATTCTTCACTGTACATCTCTAAAAAATAAGATCATTATCCATCTAGTAGCATCCGTCATTATCCATCACTTTCGCTTAATAGCCACTCAATCAGATTTCCCTAAATGTCTATAGTTTGGTTAGAATCAGGACTGAGCATATCCATATGTTTAGTTGTTCTCTTTTAATGAAAAACAGTTTTCCTTTACCCCAGTGCCATTGTCTTGCTGAAGATACAATCACTTCTCTGTTAGTTTTCATTTCCTTCCTTTGGCCTGAGTTTGATATGATTGATGTATCTTCATACTTCCCTCGCTGTCCACACCCTCATACAGGTCTCTATCATATGGTGCCAGCACTTTTACAGCTGCTACCTTGCATTAGTCTCCCTGCCTTTGGATTCTAGCCTATTTATTATCTTCTCTTTGTTGACTGAAGAATCACTTCACTGGCCTCCACTGAAGCCTTTAATGCTTTCCCATAACCCACAGAATGAAATAAAAAATTCTTAGTTTGGCCCGGTTGGCATGGCTGAGCATCAACCTGTGAACCAGGAGGTCACAGGTTCGATTCCCAGTCAGGGCACATGCCCAGATTGCTGGCTTGATCCCTAGTGTGAGGCGTGCAAAAGGCAGCCAATCAATGATTCTCTGTCATCATTGATGTTTCTCTCTCCCTTCATCTCTGAAATCAAATTAAAAAAAAAAAATCTTAGTTCATTTCCTGGACCTAGATTCCTTAACTTAGCAGTAAAGGCATTTTATAATATATCCTGGCTTATTCTCTAAATACTTTATATTTCAACCACGTTGAACTTCTTACTGCATTCTGGTTGATTTACTTGTCAAACTCCCCAACTGAACTATGAAGTTCTCAAGGACAGGGATCATTGCTTATGTATGTTAGTATGTGGAGCACTTGGCACAGTGCTTGGCATTAAATGTTGGATTGATGAAATGCCTTTTCTTCTTTTTTATAGCCTTCATGAACCTTATATTCCAGACTTTTCCCAAATGTATCATGTACTTTCATGTGTGTGAGCATTCCTTCAAGCTTTTCCATGAGCCTGAAAAATATGCTCCTCTCCATTCTCTATCTGTAGAAATTCAATACATTTTCAGCCTAGTGCATAATTGATTAAACCATGTGCTGAGTATGTGACATGAGAGGATTGAGAATAACACATCAACTCTGTTATAAATACTATGATTATTCTCATCTTACAAATCTGTATATAAAAGCCTAAGTGACCATCTGACCATTTGACCATCCAGCTGATAGCTATGACATGCACTGACCACCAGGTAGCAGACACTCAATTCAGGAGCTGCTGAGCTGCAGTGACTTGGCAGCTGCAGTTCTCGGGTGACACACCCGGAACCAGAGAGGAGGGAGCCTGATTCCAGGGTGTGTCACCTGAGAACTGCCTTCTTGCAATCCAGGACCCCTCAGGGGAAGTTGGAGAGCTGGTTTCGGCATGATCCCTGCAGCCAGGCCGAGGGACCCCACTGGTGCATGAATCGGGCCTGTAGTAAAGAATATAAGTAATAGGCTTAAGATCTTGACCTGGATATTAGCTGCTTGGGATTTCAGCCCAACTCTAACTCTGAAGCCTGTGTTCTTTCTTGAACAATCACCTATCCTACCTAATAAAATGGTAACATGCAAATTACCATCACTCCGCTACGCCCACTTGGGAGGCTGGGGGCGGGACTCGGGGTGGCCGATTGGGCTGGCAGGGTGTGAGTCCCCGCCCCCCGTTCCTCCCGCTGGCCGTGCTGCGGGAGGACCCATGGGGCCGGCGGAAGGCACCGGTGGCGGAACTCGGGGTGGCTGATTGCGTGGCTGTGGCACCAGTTTTCTGCCAGCACCAGTTTTTCTCTGGCCACCCGCCGATCGGAGTGCCTCCCACCAGCGCGATCGGCCACCCTGAGTTCCTCCACCTGCGGCTTCCTCCGGCCCCATGGGTCCTCCCGCAGCGCTGAAGGAACTCAGGGTGGCCGATCGCGCTGGCAGGAGGTGCTCCGATCGGCGGGTGGCCAGAGGAAAAATGGTGCTGGCGGAAAACTGGTGCCAGCAGCCAGGTGAAGGAAGGTCTTTTGCATGAAACTTCGTGCAACGGGCTTCTAGTTGATTGATAACCTTCACAAACATTGAGCTGTGTTTGCATATATTACTATTAGTTTGTAACACAGTTTTAACAACATAGTTATTAACACTTGTTAATATTTACACAGTTGAATGGTGCCTCATTGTATTATAAACAGGTCATTTCTAAGCCCTGTACACATCTTGTTTTTGGAAAAGCATGAGTTTTTCTGTGGCCCTCGCATCAGACAAGCTTTGATCAAATGGGAGATATGTGATTATATTGAATTTTACCTGAATTTATGAAAACCTGATTATAATACACATATTTAAAAGCTAGAGTTTCACAAAGTCTAATGATAAAACTTATGTATATGTTGACTTAATTTTCATCTAATAAGCATTGGCATAACATTTTGCTAAGTGATCTAAACTCTAAACATAACCCATTCTAAATTGCGTTCTGGGACACAAAGGAACCTTGTGGATAATAAAGGGAGTTTCATTAGAAATAAATTTGTCATACAGGAAATAGCATCTTGAATCTATAGGAATTCCCCTTTCCACCACAACTTACATGAGGACTATAAGTATTAATCATAAAGACAAGACTGAAAAACAGCTAAAGAACCAAAGAGCAAACCACAAGGAATGTTAGATGTCAGTATTCTGTTAAACGTGATGTTCGGAGAGATGGGTAGTGATCTTCCGCTGCCAAGAAAAATACAAAATAAGAATTCCAGAGGAACCCACAAGCAGTTTCAGAGCAGTCCCTCTTATCAGAAAAGTTATTACTGGCATTGCAGAGAGAATTGTATTTTGGTGTCTTTGCCAAAAGACTTTTTCCCAGAACGAAGATGAATAACATTAACAGTGTTTAGTGAGTGCCTGCTATGTGTGAGGATGAAGGTTTAAAATGCAGTGAGGTAAGGGCCATAACAACCATACATGTGTAGCAAGTACCATAGAAGCACAGAGAAGAGGGAATTCTGGGGGAATAGAATATGTTTGGAGCCTGAAGGAAGAGCATATTTTTCAGATGGAGGGAAAAGCATGAGCAAAGACAAGGAGTTATGACAACCTTTTTTTAGTGCCCAAGTGGTGTTTGCATAACCTTCTCTGCTCCTTGGCAACAGAAGGTGGTGTGGTGACAGTTTTATTTATTATAAAATAAAAAATGGGATTGGAGAGAAATGTTTTCATCATTCATTGACCATCAAAACGCCACAGTGCAGGGTGGGTAGCATCTTCCAGTTCCTGTGTTCAAGGTCCTATAGGGCAGCTGTGGCCCATGAGTGACTACATTCATTTACGCCTCCTGTGTTGTTTTTTTCAGGCTTATTCTGTATATGATGAAGAGATTGGCTATTGCCAGGGCCAGTCATTTCTCGCTGCTGTTCTGCTTCTCCATGTGAGTAAATGCGTCTCTGTTATGTCTTAGACATGGCCTACCTCAGCTTATACTAGTCTTAATCTTGAGCATGGTTTTGTATTGGCTTTGGCCAGGCTCTAGGACAGGGGTCCTCAAACTTTTTAAACAGGGGGGCCAGTTCACTGTCCCTCAGACCGTTGGAGGGCCAGACTATAGTTTAAAAAAAAAACATGATCAAATTCCTATGTACACTGCACATATCTTATTTTGAAGTAAAAAAACAAAATGGCAAAAACACCCGCATGTGGCCCGCGGGCCGTAGTTTGAGGACGCCTGCTCTAGGACATGAGTTTTAACTCCTATATCTGGAAAACTTTTTTTTTTTTTTAATATATTTTATTGATTTTTTACAGAGAGGAAGAGAGAGGGATAGAGAGTTAGAAACATCGATGAGAGAGAAACATCGATCAGCTGCCTCCTGCACACCCCCTACTGGGGATGTGCCCGCAACCAAGGTACATGCCCTTGACCGGAATCGAACCTGGGACCTTTCAGTCCGCAGGCCGATGCTCTATCCACTGAGCCAAACCGGTTTCGGCATGGAAAACTTTTTTTTAAAGTTAATGTCATCGTGGAAGAGAAACATGTGAGAATAAGTGATGGTGTTGAAAAATGGTACAAGGGTAGACTTTTTTTCTTGCTAGGATGTTTGGATAGACTTAATTCTTAGCTGGACCCTTGGGGACATTTTATCTTCTTTAAAGTAGCCACCTCATTAGTATTTGTTTTGGGATTTATATATTGGGGTAGGAGGAAGGTGAAGGAGTTGGGTTTCTTTTATGCCATTTTTTTCATCCAACTTATTGATACTTTTTTTCAGATCCACAGCAAAATTGAAAAAATCTTAAGGTGAACACCCATATACTCTTCACCTAATTTACCAGTTAAATTTTTCCACACTGTTTTCTCTGTCTCTCCCTCTGCATTTTCTCTTTTCCTCTCTTACACACACACACACACACACACACACACACACACACACACACATTTTATAAAAATTTTTTTTTAATTCAGTAGCCAACATCGACATATTTCACTCCTAAATACTTGGGCATGTATCTCCTAAGGACATGACCATAATATCACAATCACATCCAAGAAATTCCACACTGATTCAGTATTGGCTTATACCCAGTTCAAATTCAGTTTTCCCCAATTGTTTACACAGTAAAGTCCTTTATAGGTAGGTTTTTTCTAACCCAGATCAATGGATTGCATTTGATTGATTCCAACATTGCATTGGGTTGTCACTTCTCTTTATTTTCTTAATCTAAACTATCCCCTTGCCTTTTTTATGTATTTTGAAACATTTTAGCAAATTATCTTGTAAAAGATCACACACTCTTGATTTGTCTGATCATTTCCTAATGATTCAAGTTAGAATACTTGGCAAAAAATACACAGGTGATGTTAACTGAGAGTTTTTGAGCACCTGTATGGTCTGTATTGTGCTAGAGATCAGGAGAGAATAATGTAGTCATGGTCTCAATCCTTGTGGATACACAGCTAGTGAAGCTGACCACCTGTAAGCAGAAAGTCACATAAGTATATTGACTTCAGTGGTGTTGTGAAGACATAATAAAAAAAAGTTTGATGCAAGAGTATAACAAGGGAGCCAAATTTAGATTCCAGGCTCCTCTGGGGAGGTAACCCTTAAGGTGAACCCTGAAAAATGAGAAGCGTTCTCATTTTAACTTTTTTTAACATTCTTATGAAAATAATAAAAGTATTTTAGAAAGCAAGACAGTAGAGAATAGAACATTCCCAGAAAAGGAAATTATACAATATATAGAAGCAGTGAAATTGGGAAAACTTGGCATTTGGAAGGAACTGAACAGACAGTAGGACTGGAATGTCATGAGTGATGGGAAGAGGAGAGGGAGCTGGAGGGATAACAAGACGTGCCTAGTAGACCCCTGGAGGCCAGGCCAAGAAGGCTGGATTTGTTGCTGTAAGCAAGGGGAAGCTGTGGAAGAGTTTTAAGTCATTTTGTGTTGTAATGCAAGTAAAATACAGGGTTGTAATAAAAGTAAAACAAAAACCACTGTCTGTCTTGTTACTGAACCTAGCTTATTGGTAGGCATGTGAAATATGAGAAAGCTTTGACATTAATAAACAAGTCAAGTGTGTGTGTATGTATGTGTGATGATTTGATGTAAGTTATGAAATGCTCACACAATCAAGGTAATTAACACATCCATCAACAGGTAAAGTTTTAAAATTTTGTTTTGTTGTTTTAGGCAAACTTTTTATCTCAGTCTTACAGACCTATGTGGTTTATCTTTGTTCTCAACTTCAGTCCAAGGACATTTATCCCCATACAAGTATCACAACCCCTTTAAAATGGATTTCCTGATCAAATCCACAGTGTCTTCGATTGAATTCTCTGCTGCTTGCCATTGTGTTAGGTAAATGTCAGCCTGAGGGCAGATGGACTGCCTAACTGAAAGGCCACTCGGGGTCAGACCACATCTCCCTGAGTGTGGGGAAGAGTCAAGTTGCCTTTCATGACAAAGACCTCAAAGGTCTGGTCCTTTGCTCCAAATCCTTAACTTTCCAATAATATGCTGCATTGTTCTCACTTATTAATCTGATTTGCTCTTTTCCTCTGCCTTATTCTAGTGATTTTTGTGCTCAGCCCACCTCCATTGTCTTGTTCCACAGAAGCCTGCCCACCTTCTTGACATTTGAAGGCTTGCTATAGTCACACTGAGCCTTAAATAACATTTCCAGTGCTTTCATTTTATTTTGAAAATGAGACATTTGCCATACTCTTAGGGAAATAGTTTCCTGTAAAGCTGTGAAAGATGTAGGTATTATTATAAATAGGTAACATCTGTAAATAGAAATAGGGTTTTTGTAGTACTTTAAGTATTACTGTGAGTGTTAAACTATAGTAGTTTAAGCATTACCACAAGCATTAGAACATGTAAGGTTTCTCTAGCCATGTTTTTTCATAACAGTGAGGAAGTAAAACATTTTTATTGGAACAAAATGGCGGCAAAGAAGGTAAAATGATTTATAAGATCTCATGGTTTGGGAAAGATGAAACCTACACGTGTTATCCGCCTGTCCTGCCCTGTTCCAGTCCTGTGCTCTCTACAGAGCCTGTGTGTCCCCCAGGCAGACTCAGGCTTCCCTGTTCCTGTGTTCTCATCATCTTCCTGCCTACCTCGTAGTACAGTGACTGTGTGGTTCTGTGGGAGGCTCCCCAAGGACAGGAACAGTGTTTGACAGAGAGGAGGCACCATTAGTATTTTTTGGTTGAGTCCTGGCCGGTGTGGCTCAGTTGGTTAGAGCGTCATCCTGAACACCAGAGGGTGGCAGGTTCTATCCCAGGTCAGGACACACATAGGTTTCAGGCCCAATCAGTGGTCTGGGCTCGTGTGGGAGGCAACCTATCCATATTTCCTTCTCACAGTGTTTCTCTTTCACATCAGTTTTTCTCTAAAATCAAATTTTAGAGGTTTGATTTCTTGGTTGAGTGAATGAATGTTATGAAGTACTGAGTTACTGCATACCAGTAAACTTCCTACTATCCAGATAAGAGAGTAGAAGGATGAATTTAATATACTGAAAAACTTCTGTATATGTTTTGTGATTTTATTTTTATTTTTCCTGCCATTCCCTGTCTGTTACAGATGCCTGAAGAACAGGCATTCAGTGTTCTGGTCAAGATCATGTTTGACTATGGTCTCAGGGAACTTTTCAAGCAAAATTTTGAAGATTTGCATTGCAAATTTTACCAGTTGGAACGCCTCATGCAGGTAAAAAAAAACAACAAAAAACAACCCAGCTTGCCTTTGCCAGTTAGAGCATGGTCTAGGGAGAAGTAGATTGATGAAATGGTGCCAAGGAGCAGTGGTGTTGCCTTAGCCATCCAGGGTGAAGGATAGGTGTTTTTGTTTGTTTGTTTTCATTTCTCACGATGTGATGATGATGCCAAGGTTTAATAACGTGTGAACCTGTTGGGTGTAAGTTGGGTTTTCAGTCTCATAAAACACTCAGAATATCAGCAGACTTTGTCGGGGCCTCTAACACAGCATAGTCAGGAAGTGTTCACCAGGGCCCTGATGCTTATTGGTTAGAAACTCCATAACAAAAGTGAAACAAACTTTCCCAAACATTTTACAACTTGGAAAGAAAAACTGCCTTTCCACATATTTGTCACCATTTGGGAGAGGATTCCTCTTTAGAGCTAGTGTGTGGACTGGAAAAGGGAGCTGAGTGCCAGTTTAATGCCAGATGATAAGTGTTCTTAGCACTAGGAGGTTTTTAGAAAAATACAAATATGTGACTTTTTCAGCCTATTCCTGTTAGATTTATGAGCCTCCTGAATGGGAGCTGAATAGCTGCATATGTGCCTAAAACTAATTAGTTTCCTATTTTAGGAGTCTATTCCAGACCTGTACAGCCACTTCCTGGATATAAGCCTTGAAGCACACATGTACGCCTCCCAGTGGTTTCTCACACTTTTCACTGCCAAGTTCCCTCTCTACATGGTCTTCCATATCATTGACCTGCTGTTGTGTGAGGTACGTATCGGAGACCATAGCCCTTCGGAGTGTTACAGTGTCCTCCTTATGACAGCTGTCAAAACAGAACTTGTTCTGCTCTGTTTTAGTTCAGTGCTGGGAAATCCAAGTTTCAGTGATTCTTCCTTGGGCCAAAGCTAATGATCACATTTTGTTAAAAGGCACTCTCAGCTTAAAAAACAAACAAACCATATGTTAGACATTTGTATTAGTATTAGGTTTGGCTGATGTTTTGAAGAAATTCAAAACAGCAGCAATTAAGTAAAATGGAGGTTTATTTTTCATGTAAAGGAAGTCAGAGATTGGCAGTAACCTGCCTTCCCTAGAGTGTGACTCTCATCCTTATGTCTGGTGAGAGTGCTAGTTATCAACTCTGCATTTTAAGCTAGGAGGGTTAGAACGGAACAGGAGAGGGTGCATGGCCTCTTTTTAAAAGAGACTTCCTGGAAGTACCACGTGCATTTCCACTTACTCTTATTGGTAAGTGGAAATGAGCTTAGGTACATAACCACACCTATTTGCAAGAGAGATTATTTTTTTTAAGTTTGTTAGGAATTTGCTAAAAATGGGGTGGGGGTGGGATTTTATTGCTAAAAGAAAGTAGATAATAAATAACAGTCTTTGCCACAACATAGTTTTGGGGTGTGTGTGTATGTATTTAAGGAAAAAGTTACTAATTTCAAAAATATACACTGAGTGGCCAGATTATTATGATCTCTGAATGCATAATAATCTGGCCACTCAGTGTATATCCTATATAATAAAAGGCTAATATGCAAATTGTCCCCTCTACCAGGAGTTCGACCAGGAGGCAGGCCGGCCAACCGCCCATGTCCCCTCCCCCTGGCCAGGCTGGCCAGACCCCACCCATGCACGAATTCATGCACTGGGCCTCTGATATATATATATATTATATACACACACACATACATACACACACACACACACACACACACACACACACACACACACACACACTCACTGAGTGGCCAGATTATTATGCGATTATAATAATCTGGCCACTCAGTGTGTATATATATATTAGAGGCTCTGTGCATGGGTGGGGTCCAGCCTACCTGCTGGTCGATCTCCTGGTGGAGGGGACAATTTGCATATTAGCCTTTTATTATATAGGATATATACTGAGTGGCCAGATTATTATGTGTTCAGAGATCATAATAATCTGGCCACTCAGTGTATATGTTTATTATAGAAACTGTAGAAAATATAAGCAAAAAGATTTAAAGATATATCTAATCTCACTGTCCAGAGGGTAACTACTTTTAACATTTTGATATATATTCTTTCAGCCTTTTTTGTCTTTATATATGTGCATGTGTAATTTCTATATGGAATAGTTTTTTTTCTATATGGAATATTATATAATAACTAGAGGCCCGGTGCACGAAATTCGTGCACGGAGGAGGGTTGTCCCTCAGCCCAGCCTGTACCCTCTCCAATCTCAGACCCCTCAAAGGATGTCCGACTGCCCGTTTAGGCTCGATCCCAGGGATTAAATTATAACCCGAATCCATTTGTGTTGGGGTTATAATTGAAACTTTGTTGCCTTAAGCGGGTGGGCCCGGCCAGGGTGTGCAGAAACTGCCCAGGGATCGGGCCTAAACGGGCAGTCGGACATCCCTCTCATAATCCAGGACTGCTGGCTCCCAACTGCTTGCCTGCCTGCCTTCCTGATTGCCCCTAACTGCTTCTGCCTGCCAGCCTGATCACCCCCTAATCACTCCCATGCCAGCCTGTTTGCCCCCAACTTCCCTCCTCTGCTGGCCTGGTCACCCCTAACTGCCCTCTCCTGCAGGGTTGATCACCTCCAACTGCCCTTTCTTGCAGGCCTGATCCCTCTCAACTGCCCTCCCTTGCAAGCCTGGTCCCTCTCAACAGCCCTCCCTTGCAGGCAGGGTGCCTCCCAACTGCACTCCCTTGCAGGCCGGGTGCCTCCCAACTGCCCTCTCCTGCTGGCCATCTTGTGGTGGCCATCTTGTGTCCACATGGGGGCAGGATCTTTGACCACATGGGGGCAGCTATATTGTGTGTTGCAGTGATGATCAATCTGCATAGTACTCTTTTATTAGATAGGATAGAGGCCTGGTACAGGGGTGGGGGCCAGCTGGTTTGCCCTGAAGGGTGTCCCTGATCAAGGTGGGGTTCCCTTGGGGTGTGGGGCGGCCTGAGCGAGGGGCCTGTGGTGGTTTGCAGGTGGGCCACGCCCCCTGGGATGCAAGCGGAGACCCTGGTATCTGGAATTTATTTTCCTTCTACAACTGAAACTTTGTAGCCTGGAGCAGAGCCAAGCCTGGGGCTCCCTCCGAGGCCCGAATCCATTTGTGTTGGGGTTATAATTGAAACTTTGTTGCCTTAAGCGGGTGGGCCCGGCCAGGGTGTGCAGAAAGCTTTGCTTCCCCTGTTGCCAGCGGCAACCCTGGCCTGCTCTCTCAAGCTCCATTCTGCTGCCATTTGTTTGAATTTGTTTACCTTCTATAATTGAAACTTTGTAGCTTGAGTGGAGGCTTAGGCCTGCAATGGCTGGCAGAAAGCTTGGCTTCCTCTGTTACCTAGGGAACCTTGCTCTCTGTGGCTGTAGCCATCTTGGTTTGGGTTAATTTGCATACTCGCTCTGATTGGATGGTGGGCGTGGCTTGTGGGCGTGGCTTCTGGGTGTGTCGGAGGTATGGTCAATTTGCATATTTGTCTATTATTATATAGGATGCATATTTTGGGTCAGTATATATTTAAAAATATGATTATGCTATATATACTATTTGGTAATCTCTTTTTTCTTTTCATGTACTTGAACATATCTTGACACACATCAATACCATCTTTCTTTTTGTATAATCTTACCATATGCAAAACATGAAAGTCCATTAAAGAATTTGTACCTTCTACCCAGCTTGAAACATTATAAGAAATAACATTACCAAATATATCATTATTCTTATTGCTGCCAAGTATCCCATTTGGATATACCATATTTTGTGTAACCAATTCCTAATCTCAAACCTTTGAGTTGTCCAGGTTTTACTATTATAAACAACCATTTGTTAAGTAGTTAGGGGCCCAGTGGCATGCTAAATAATTTAAATAAAATTTTCAAACTAATTAGCTCAGAAAATCCTTGGGAGAATATTAGTTATGGAAACTGAGGTCCAGAAACTTAAATAGTTTAATTTGATCAGATGTTAGTGCTTCCCCTCATTTGTCCTTTGCCCCCACCCCCCGACTTCCAGATAGTTAGATGAAGGAAGGCAGTTTGGAGGGAGCCTGGAGCAGAGTCGGTCCAGGTTCAGGGAGCCTGGAGCAGAGTCGGTACAGGCTTCAAAGTGATTGCTGTACCTCGATCGGGGCCACACAAAATCAAGTTCCATGGGAATTAGTCTGGCTGGTGGTTGAGTGTTGACCTATGAACCAGGAGGTCACGGTTCAATTCCTGGTCAGAGTACATGCCTGGACTGAGGCAACCAATCAATGATTCTCTGTCATCATTTATGTTTCTCTCTCACCCTCTCCCTTCCTCTCTGGGGGGAAAAGTTATATATATATATAAGTTCCACAGGAATTATTTTCTGATTATAATTTTTGTTGTTAATTCTTACATGAGGATATTTTTCCCATTGATTTTTAGGGAGAGTGGGAAGGAGGGGGGGAGGGAGAGAGAGAGAACATCATGTGAGAGATACATTGACTGGTTGCCTCCTGCACACTCTCCCACCGGGGCCAGGATCAAACCTGCAATTCAGGTATGTGCCCTTGACCGGGAATCAAACCTGTGACCCTTGGGTGTGTAGTCCAACATGCTTTATCCACTGAGCCACACTGGCCAGGGCCTGATCATAATTTTATGAGTCCAATGTTTTGCTTGGGAAGTATAGGAAAGTATTCTTGTTGAATGTGAGAATAGGGCTAGAAAAGCTCTTCTCTCACAAGAATGGGAGACTGGATCTACTTTACGTGGTGTTTCAGCAGTGGCTCTGTAATTTTTATGTTCCAAGGTATTTTCAAGTTGATTCCATTTCTTAATGTTTTACAACTGCTCTAAAATTGTGGGGTATTCTGAAGACAAACGGCTTCATAGTCCAGATGTAAACACTAAAAATGTTCTTTTTGTGTTTTCTCTTTTAGGGAATCAGTGTTATTTTTAATGTTGCCCTTGGATTATTGAAGGTACACATTTATTCATAAGCTGAGTCATCTGTCGTTCTCGGTTCAGCACTTGCAATAGCTTGGGTCTTAGTCTCGTTCTAACAGCCACTGTGCTCGGACGTTGTCCCTGGCAGTGGAGATGAGCACGTGGCTCTGACGGAGCGGAGACCTATCTTCTGGGGCTTAGAAAGCTGCTGGGATTATAAAATGCTTCTTGTGCAGCCTTAAAGCAAAGAACCTTTTCTCCACACAGTTCTCTCTCTTTCTAGACGTCGAAGGATGACTTGCTTTTGACAGACTTTGAAGGTGCCTTGAAGTTCTTCAGGGTCCAGCTTCCTAAGAGGTACCGCTCGGAAGAGAATGCAAAGAGGCTCATGGAATTGGCTTGCAACATGAAGGTAAAATAATTTTTGCATTAATAACATTTATAACACACTAAAATAATGTTTTATTTTCTATTGTATAATTTTCCAAAAAAATTTTTATACACTTTCTCTTTTTTGTTAATCCTCACCCGAGGATATTTTTCCAATGATTTTTAGGGAGAGTGGAAGAGAGAAGGAAAGACAGTGAGAGAAACACATCAATTGGTTGCCTCCTACATGAGTCCTGACCAGGGCCCGGGCCAGAGAGGAGCCTGCAACTAAGGTACGTGCCCTTGACCAGAATCGAACCCGGGACCCTTTGGTCCACAGGCTGACACTCTATTCACTGAGCCAAACCGGCTAGGGCACTTTCTCCTAATTTTGGATAACTCTTCCTTTATTTAACTTACATAATACAACATAGAGAAAATGTCTGGCTAACGTAATTAAGAATAACAACGCTTCCCACATCAAAAATAAAAATAAAATCACAGACAACGTCAAAATGCCAGATGTGCACCATATATCAATTCATCAGTTGTAATGGACATTTTTTGACACTGCATTTCCTTCCCAGTCTAGACTTAAAATGATTCTCCCATAAGATCTCAGATTAGATACTTCTGTTTTCCCCCGGCTTTACATGTAATGTTAGGTAAGTTTAAGGTGTAAGTGTGATGATCTGACATGTGTATATATTTCCAAATGTTTACCACAGTAAGATTAGTGACCACCTTCTTCATCTCACAAAATTACCTTTTTTGTTGTTGTTGTGATGATGAGAACATTAAAGTTCTGCTCATAGCAACTTTCAAGTATACAGCAGTCTTGTTAATATAGCCATCGTGCTCTTTCTTAGATGCCTGGAAAGTGTGTACCCTTTGAGTAACATCTCTCCATTTTTCTCACCCCTCAGCCTTCCAAATATTTTCTTGTGTTATATCCTATGCATTAAATCTTACTGCTTCCCCCAGGCTTTAAACTCTAGGAAAGATATTATCATTCCCATTTTGAAGACAAGCCAAAGCAAAAAGAGCTTATAGCCCTCTATAGTCCTACAGCTAGTTAGTGGCAGAACACAGGTTTTGTGATTTCTATTGTGCTGTCCTTTAACTTTCAGTATTTGTTGTTGTGGTCAGAAATTCCCTAATAAGAAACTAATACATGAAGGAAACCCACTTTGTTTTTCATTTCCAGTGGCATTTATGATTTGTACAAATTCTTAAGGTAAAAAACATAGGGTTTCCTGTATTCACGTTATAATAAAATTTGGTTTTAAAGAAGAACAAGTAATTGAAGGAGTTTAGTTTGGAATTTTCAGCTGGAGGCAAATGGGGGACAGAATAAATAGTTGTGTTCATACTCTTTAGGGTGCATAAAAGTCTGACTCTCTTGTTTACCTTATGTGACTCCAGAGGGTAGAACTGGAACTAGTGTGTCTGGCAGATGTGAGCAAGAAGTTTCTGTCTAGGACAAGAGCATGGACTGGGCATCAGGGAGACCTGAATTCAGAGCTAGTCAGTTATTTAAGAGGCATCTCCTCAACTGGATGGTAATATTGGACTCTGGTTCTGGTTATATGTCAGACTGAGCTAATGCAGGCCAACCTTCCTTAGACACTTGGAGATGCTAAATAAAATAAGGCCCAAGAAATGTTTAAATACCTGAATGAACTTGAAAGAAAAAAGAGAAATGCCCAGGTGCCTGAAGCAAAGCAGCTTTTAGCTAGCGTGTGTGAACTGATAAAAGCGTCCCGTGGAATGTGGAAGCATAGGTAGGTATTTAATGCTCACACAGACACACAATATGACTGGGCCTCCAGCAGGACCTTGGACTTGCTGTTGTGTTTTTGAAAGGACTATCTATTATCCCAAGAAAGAACAGAAATGATAAGGTAAAATGAATGGGGTGTGTAAAAAAAAAAGGAAATAGAACTTCTAGAAATTAAGATAATCATTGACGTTATCATTCAGATTAAAAGGTGACATACTTCACAAGTATTATGGATAACATTTAATGATATTTTACCAGTGCCAAGTACTTTCGTGTGTGAGGATTAACTACAGCATATGTACAGTGACTGATAACTAGTAAGGGTTCAAGACATGGTGGCTGCTACTGTGGTTACTTCCTCTCTGGTTTCGAAGCAGATATGAAACACTTCTCAGGGACTTTTTCATGGATCTTGGGTTTGTGCACAAAGCAGAGAACCAAGTGAGCTCTGAGGTTCTCTGAGTCTCTTTCCACCTCAGCCTGGTTCAGCACACAAGAGGATCTGCCTCTTGTGATTTCTTCCCTCCAAAACCTGCCTCTTTCTCAGTGTCCCATCTCAGTTCGTGGTACCTGGCTAGTTGCTCGGGCCAAAAATCTTAATATCATCCTGGACTTCTATTTCTGTCACACTTCCATCTTCTTAACTCCATATGCAAGCCCTACTATCAGAATGTATCCTAAATCTTGTCACTTCCTGCTCCCTTCATCACTAACACCCTAGTCTAACCATCATCATCACTTCTCTCCTGGAATATTCCAGGAGACTGCTTGGTCTTCCTGTTTCCACACTGGTTTCTTCCCAGGCTTTTCTTGATTCCCATCTCTCTTGCTTACAACTAATGCTTCTAAGAATAAAACTCGAGTTTTAGCCTTGGCCTGCAAGGCCTAGCACCATCTGACCTCTTGGTCATCTCTGATTTCATCTCCTACTACTTTTCCCCCTTACTCTTTCCACTTCAGACACCCTGGCCTCCTTGCTGTTCTTAAACAGGCCAGCACATTCACTCCTCAGCCTCTGCCTGCAATGTTCTCCTCGGTGTCTGTCTGGCTTCACTGTTGCCTCATTCATTCTTGGGCTCCAATATCATGCCATCAGAGAGGCCCTCTCTAATTACAGTGTCTAAAGTAGCAGCTCCCCCAACCCTTATCTCCTGGCCCTACCTTATTTTCCGCTTATCACTGCTTCACATTATCTTGTTTATTTGGTTATTAATTCTCCCTCCACATTAGAATTAAGCCTAGGACAGAGGGGACTTTATCTCTTGCTTGCTTTTGAATCCCCAGCGCAAGAACGGAATCTGCCATATAAATAGCGGTTGAATAAGTGAATAAATGAATATGCTGTTGAGTTTCTACCAAATGGTTTACAAACAAGAGTTAACATGGATTTGGACAAGGCTTAAACGTAGCTTCCAGCGAAGGTTTTACCTTTTGGGTTTTCATTAGCTTGAAACACTTTAATAATAAATGGATTCTTTTTTTCATAGGCCAGATGGGCGGTGTCTAATGTCTTCTTTTTCTTGCCTCTGCTTTCAAGGAGTTCAGGCAGACCAGGCTGCACAGCACACACATTTTGTGCTTAGATATGTAATTCCTTCTGGCCCTGGATGATACCCCTACTTGCAACATGGTTTCAGGGTGAGAAAGATAGTAATTTTTTAAATTGATTCACAGCATGGAAAGCCTTACAGACTCACCAGGACCCTGCTAAAGGTGGGATATGGTATGTACAGTTTAGTTAGTGATGATTAGTTACGCTCTGGCAGCTATACTTGAATACCAGCAAATATTAATGGAAAGTTGAGCCAATTACCGGCAAAGAACCTTAGTCACAGTATAATATGCCATCTCAAAAATAAGAAAATCCTTGCAAGCCCTGCGTGTGTTATGTGGGCTGCATGAGGTTGGGAGCTCCTCAGTCAGCACGGTGTGTGTGTGCAGAGTCCCTCTGGACATGGAAAACGGGGCTCTTGCTATGGGATGGTTTGGAAACTAGCTTTTTAACTTTTTGGTGTACAATTTAGAAATGAAACATTGACTCTGGTTCATTGAAATTCCATTCCATTATATTTTTATTTTTTAAAAATTGTGACTTGGTTTTCAGAGTTGTGCTTCTTGATTGAGATACTTTGTCACATGTGCAGTCCAAGTAACAAAGACCTATTTTTCTTGTCATTGTAACATTTATAATGTTGTAATTTCTGGTATTTGTATAGTTTTTGGAAGTATCTCATTTCTTATGGTACCTAATGAGGTACATAGGGCAAATCAAGTGTGGAAACTGAGGCTTACAGAAGTCAGGTAACTTACCCAAGTGGTACTGGCTGCACACTGACAAGCCCTAGTGCAGTGGTCGGCAAACTGCGGCTCGTGAGCCACATGCGGCTCTTTGGCCCCTTGAGTGTGGCTCGGCTTTAGAACCACTTCTTCAAAATAGACTCGCCCAGGCCGAAAACCGACTTCTGCGCATGGGCCACGAAGTTTCAGTCGCACTGTACATGCGCGCCCGCACGTGGTATTTTGTGGCAGAGCCACACTCGGGGCCAAAGGAGCCGCATGTGGCTCGCGAGCTGTGGTTTGCCGACCACTGCCCTAGTGGAACTCAGGCCTTCAGACTTTGCATTCCCAATGTGCTTTCCGCTCCTTTGCAGAAATACAACAGGAGTTAAGTTTATTGTGGCAATACCCGAAACAGCCACAAGATGGGGGTGTTGTTCAAAAAGGTCTGTATTCCTCCCTGTACCTGTGTGTGTCCCTTTGTGTCTGTCTTTTCTCTCTTTTCTGCTCTTGTACTTCTCCCCTTCTCCTTAGTTTATTATGGGACTAACATTTATTTTTTGAGGAGTTTTTGATCTCCTGCTCTTAATCTATAATTTAACAGCATGTATAAGAACTCAATTAATTGTCCATTGATTTTCTCTTTTTTTATGGGTCAGTGCCCTGAAATAGAAAAATTGTTTTCACTTCTGCTATAAGGTCTAAAAGGAATTTCATTTTTAAGGATTGTTCTAGGAATTCATGAATGGCCCTAGTAGCTCCACAACCCATTCATACTCATAACTGTACTATGTATTATTTAGAGGGGCGTGGGGTGGGAATACAATCACATTTAGATCTTTCAAATTTTTGATTCGAGAATTATGTTAAAGCAATGGTTTGTTTATGTCTATACAGGTATTTTAGAGATTAAGTCAGATATATGAGGCTAGTTTAGAACAAGAAATAGCTGAAAGAGATGGCTCAGTGCGTTTCTTAGATCAGGCTTGAAGACTTGATCCGTTTGTTACAGAATCCTCACTAAGGTGAAATGTAATTTCTGAACCACTGTTTCACTAGAATTTATTTCAAATATAAAGTGATTGTGCTAGACTTCAAACTACCTGTAAGAAAAGATATTATTGCAAAAACCAAATAACAGTATCTCCAAATTGATGCAATCCTAATCACTTGCTATTTGGAGAAACAGAAAACTCTGGCATTTGGGAATCTTTGCCCTTGGGGAATATTTTTATTTATGAGCTAAAAGCCACACTAGTTTGAATTTCATTCTCTGCTCTTATCATTTGTGTAGTTATTGTGTGTTAGGATTAGGGCTTTAAGCTCTATGATTGCAGTGACTTCATCATTTTTTCCTTGGTATGTTCACAGAATCTTCCATAGTGTCTATACATGGTAGACTAATCCTTGCAATGACCACATGAGGTCATTTTTCAAATGTATACATAAAAAATTGAAGAAAACACCCAAAGTGTATAAAGTTCCTAAGTGATGGAATAGGGATTAGATCCTGGGAGTTTGACTTTAAAGTCAATGCTTATTGTCACAGTGCTTTACTGTAAATGAGGGATTGAATGAACAGGACAAACTTTGTCTGTGTCGGTGTTGAAACTCTTATGTGTACACTGTACCTAAGTTCAGTTTTCCCTGTAACTAGACCAGGCTATAGTTTTACTTCTTTGCTTGTTGTAACCTTTTAGAATTGGATTTCATGACGAAACTCCCGAGTGGCTGCTCTTTCTCTGCACTGTACCCTAAGTTTTTCAGTGTCATAAGGGTAGGCAGCGGTCACTCCCTTCTTCTTTTAATAAGTAGGTCTCGCCTGGTGCTTGTCTGTGTTTGGATTCTCTGCTACTAATTTGCTTCTGCATTTTAGAAAAATACTCTGATGGTAGGACCAGAAAGCCTAATTCTATTTAGTGATTTTAGAGGGAGTGGAGTCTGAACTATTTGAACAAATTAAATAAAAAGGCTCAGAGATTAAATAGAATGTTGATTTGTGTCAAGTGGTTTCAAGGGCAGGCCTTGGAGTCGCACGAACCTTGGCTCTCATCCTGGCTCTGCCTGTGCCCTGTGACCCAGGGTAGGTTAACACAGCAGGGTTGGAGAGAGAGCCATAAGATGATGCCTTTAATGTCGCTGCTGATCTTCTGATGATCATATCATCCCTCAACACCAGTGATCTCTTGGCCTGCCCTGTTTTGACCTCCTCTGCCCAGGCATCTCCTTAAGTCAGTTCAAGTCAATAAACATTTATAGATTTTCTTATGGGTCAAGAACTGTACTCAGTACTGAGCGTGCTGCAGAGATGCATAAGAAGTAAGAATCACCCCGGATCACTGATCTGGTGCTGGCATCGTCACTAAGCAGTCACTGTACCTGTCTAGGTCTCGATTCCCCATCAATAAAATGAGGGTGATAATTCCTGCTATAGCCTTTCAGAGAGGTGTTTGGAAGATTAAATAAAATGGTAAGTGTAGAGGTATCTTGTTATCTTGACAGTCGTGTGTGAATCTCAGGTTCTTCTAATTACTGAAAAGCCAAGTTCTTACCCCAAGCATTCAACAAGAGGGAGGTGGGCTTCGTCAGATTTCTTTATTTTAGCTTTGAGGACTTTGGAGTCAGGATCTCCTTAATGTATAAGACCTCTTCCTACACACCCACTCACCCAGACAATATCCTTGAACCCTGCCATGCAGACTACTAACATTCAACCTCCCACCTTTGCTGACTCCCTATGTCTCCAGCCCAGCGAGGGACCTTTGGGAATCCGCTCCTGTTTCCTGTCAGCAGCCCATTTCCTGCTTTTTTGTGTGAAATGGGCTTTGTTTAAATGGCTCTTTCTCTGCAGCACATGTGCAGATGGTAGTTCGGCTTCTGATTCTATTAATAAAAGTAGTAGCTACTGCCAAGTAAAAGACCTCACTCTGTGCGGGGCACTCAGTGAGCTCTTTAAATGTTTTATATCGTGTGATCCTCATAACAATAGTCCTTAAAAGGACTGTGGTGGTTTTCACAGATGAGGAACCTGAAGCCAAGGTAAGGCAGCTTGACCTTAGTCACACAATGAGTCATTAGCAGAGCCAGGACTTGAGTCTTGGTTTGTCCACCTGCAGACTGTACCACCCCCCTCCCATGCAAGTCTGCAGCCACTCCCTTTCTCCGACTCTGGGCCTTGACATCCCTGCCTGTGCCAGAGGCTGGCAGGTGCTACCTTTCCCACGGCACGTAGCCCCTGTTTTAAGAGAGAGCAATATCCGATTCCTGTGAAGAATTCCTGTGAAGATTGATGATGGTCACCAAGGCGAGGGATTTGGGACTAACTCTGTACTTCTACCAAAATGTCAAACTGACATGTTCCAAGTCTCCACTGTCGAATTCAAAGTTTCTTAACTGGGGACTGTGTATGGATGGGCCTCAGGGAGCCTGTGAGCCCTCTGAAATGGTATGTAGAATGTTCTCTTGCTGTGGGTGGGGTGGGGCAGAGTTGCCTTCTGGGCTATTTTATGGGAACATTGCTTTTTATGGGAACCATGGCTCTCAGGACACTTTCAGATCGGTTCTGTTCCTAACAGTGTTAAGAGCCTCTGTACAGATTGCAGTGGGGTGTAACATTGGTTTTTCCTAAATTTAGTACAAACTCAGTCTTGTCCCAGTAAACTATTAGATTTCCCCCCCAAAAAAGAACATTTAAACAAAAAATTTTAAATATCTTTTTTTTTTAACCCTCACCTGAGGATATCCTTTTTTAGTGTTTTTTTTTTTGGGGGGGGGGGGGAAGGAGGGGTGTAGGGGAGAGACATTAATCAGTTGCCTTCCATATGCGCCTTGAGGGGGTCAAACCCACAACCTAGGTATGTGCCCTGACCTGAAATCAAACCTGCAACCTTTTTAGTGTGAGGGACAGTGTTCCAACCAACGGAGCCACCCAGCCAGGGCTCAGCTGTCATCTCTGAGGGCAAACATGCCACTGTGTGTGAGGCTGTGCTTTCCACAGCCTCCTTGGAGAGGCCAGCCAGCAGAGGGGTGACTCCCGGCTCTGGGTGATTCCATTGCTGCCCTACTTCTTGAATTCAATTAAAATGTTATTGGTGTAAGTAAGAGACAGACAAAATGATCCTTTTTAAAGTGGGGACTATGTCTCTGTTCATTAAGTATTTTCATGCTTACTGTGGGCCAGGCATTCAGAATTTTGAAATGAATAAGAGTTCCTGCCCTGTGGAGTTTGCATATTGTGACCTGTATACATCTTTTATCCTAATGCCTACAAAGAACATTGCCCATAGCTGTGCTCAACTGTTGGGTAAATAAATGCCCCTGCTGCATCCTGATTACAGATTTGCAGGATGGCCATTGGCTTTGATTTGTTCAACATCTGATTATTGAGTCCTGATTGTGTTGTAGGCATTAAACGGCACTGGAGATATGGTGGTAAGCAAAGCAGATGAGGCCTGCTTCCTAGTGGGAAGACAGACAATTAAGTAAGCACATAAGTAAATAATTGTGAACTTGTACAGGTACATGAAGGAATTGCCCTGATGTCATGAGAATATTTAAGGAAAGACCTGGCCTGATGGGGGAAGGAGGTGTCAGGGAAGGGTTCCTAATGAAGTGATGTTGGAGCGCTCGTCGAGCGGTGAAGAGGGTGTGGGCCTGTGCCGGCAGAGGGCTCACTTTGTTGGCATTTCCATTCAGAGGAAAGGTTAGATGTAAAGGATGGCGATGTAATTCAGCATTTCTGTGCACACTGCGTGGGCAAGGGGTGAGGGAGGAATGTTCTGACTTGGAGACTGGTACCGAGACTGGCAGGCTGAGAGGTGGGTGCTGGTCTCTCCTGGGCACAGCTTCACGTGGAGGCTGCATTGGCGCTTTTGCTGCTGGTGCCTCTCCATCCCCCATTGCGGTGTCAGGCATCAGTCTTTTTCGTGGGGTCTGCCTCAGAGGCATCTGAACTAGTTGGCTCTGGTGTGCAGCCATCCATGCTCAGAGATGCAGGGTCAGTGCGAGCCTGTTAAAAGCAGTGTTGCTTTTACTTATTTTTGTTTGTAATGGGGTTGGGGGGTAAGAGTTTAAGGGAGGGAGGGAGTGAAAGGGAAACAGAACCAGTGAGGCTGAGCAGTGGGAAGGGAGCCTGAGCCGATGAGGAAGTCTGGGCCACAAGCTCCGCGGAAGACGGAGCTTTGCCTGTGTTAAGTCCTGGTACAGAAGCCCCGAGTAATTATGAGAATTCTTTCTAACATCATGTACTTTGTATACTTAATTATAAAAGTAACTTATGCTCACTGCAGAACACTTGAAAAACATGGGAAATGCATAAAGAAATGCCCATATCCTATCACGAAAATCTAAGAATCAGTGAGATAACCAAATGTAGAGCGTCCAACGTTTATCAGGTGCTCGTTAGACACAAACAGCTGTGACAGTGTTGAGGGAGAATCAGCCCTTTACTCTGAGAAAGAGGCTTTCAGAATTAGGGACAATGAAATGTAGAAGACATTATTTGTAATTAGCCTTTTTAATGTATGTTTATAGGAAAAAATTGTTAATTCTTCCTTGCCCCCGCATGAGAATGAAAAGTTGGAGAATCCTGAAGATTTGTGAGAATGTTTTGTAGGATTTGTCAATTCTTTTTTTTTCTTTTTAATGAAGCACTATCGGCCCTGATTGCCAGCCAGGCCGAGCGACCCCACCCGTGCACAAATTTGTACACTGGGCCTCTCGTATACACTAGAAGATTACCCCGGCATTGGCCTTAAACTGCAGAAGACCTGAGTTTAAAGGTGTCACTCCCCACTTGCAGCCTCACCCCCAAGTGTTTAATGGACATTTCTATAGCCTGCAGCCAGGTGTAGTGCTGTGTGCTTGGTGGCCTCCCCTTAGGCGGCAGCCAGACTCTAGGATCAGCTCTGGTTGAAGCAGACATACCCACATCCCGACGAGAGTTGGTGGGAGGGGAACACCAGGCAGCACGAGTGAGGTGGGACAGAGAAGTGGAGGCACTGCAAACTTGGGCCTGTCCCATCCCCTTGTAGGTCTCAGTTTCTTCATCTATAAAATGAGAAAAGTTGGACTAGACAAGCTCAGAGTTTCCTCGTTACCTGGAACTGGCAGCTAAAATTTGTGAGGCAGCATGGTGCTGATTCTTGAAGCTTTGGGAAGGGATGAGCGTTAGCTTGTAATCATTCCTTAAGTTGCATATACCTGTTCTATCACTTTTCTATTTTTTATATTTTATAATTCTTTTTAAAAATATATATTTTATTGATTTTTTACAGAGAGGAAGGGAGAGGGATAGAGAGTTAGAAACATCGATGAGAGAGAAACATCGATCAGCTGCCTCCTGCACACCTCCCCACTGGGGATGTGCACGCAACCAAGGTACATGCCCTTGACTGGAATCGAACCTGGGACCTTTCAGTCTGCAGGCCGACGCTCTATCCACTGAGCCAAACCAGTTAGGGCTATATTTTATAATTCTGAAAAATATAATTTTAAAAACAAAGAGAATGGGTTAGTGGTTTAAAGGAAGGAATAAAACAAAAGACTAAGGGTTGTATCTTGAGGAAGCCTTGGTTATGGTCCAGGTTGAGGAAAGAAAAGGGCTAACCAGTAAAAGGGAGAAACAACCTGTTCGGTAGAAGGAGAGCTAAGAGAGAATGGGAGAAAGGATTTCCTCGAGAGGAGAGGAGTGGGTTGGTCATGGTAAAGCATGAAAGTCAAGGGATTTGAAGTCTAGTTGGGAAGAGAGAGAACCCACTTGATGGAGTGAAAAAGAAACCACTCTGTGACCTTCAAAAGGATATTTTCTAAAGAGTAGTCAGAGCAGGAGCTTGACTTAGATTAAAGAGAGGCCCTGAAGCAGTGGAAGTGACAGGTATAGACCTGTGGTTGGCAGTGGTTGTTGGTAAGAAAAAGCTTGAGAGAAAGAGGACAGTAGTTTGATGGGACAGAAGAGCAGCCAAGTAGAGTGGTCAGCAGAGCTGTGTGTTGAAGGACAGAGAATTGTGCCTGCTTGATGGCAGCACAGGAGCTAGTGGAGAGGAAAGTTGATAGGTGGTAGGACAGCAAGGTGGCTGTAGCTGGACCTCAGGTGGAGTCGAGCTGCCTGGGTTCAAATCCCAGATCTGCCAGCCCCTCACTGAGTGACCTTGATCAAGGTACGTAACCTCCTTATACCTCAGTTAAGTTGTGTATAAAATGAGAAGGAGGAGGATAAAGACTACTGTACATGAGGGCAGAGATTTGAAGCCTCTTGCAGCCATGCTGGTAGGTGCTAGATAAGATGGGGATGGCGATGGGGATGATGATAGGGACAGCGGGACCCAGGCCTCAGATAGGAAGAGCTCTCTGTAGGTGGTCCTTCTAACACTGTTAGGAAAAACTGTGAGCCAGTTATCCCCAACAGAACCCTGGACACAGTAGCCACTGAGTGAGAATTCTGGGTCCTGGACAGTGCCCCATTCTGATGATTTCCCTCCGAAATTAGGAAACAACATTTCCATAGTGACTGGGGACAGTCCTGTCCTTGGTGAAGTCCCTGAAGCGCCCACCACTTTCTGATACTTTTTAATTCATGCTGTGGTTTGTCCTACAGATTAGTCAGAAGAAGTTGAAAAAATATGAAAAGGAATATCACACCATGAGGGAACAGCAGGCCCAACAGGAAGACCCCATCGAACGATTTGAGGTTCGCCTTTCATTTCATACAATTGTGCCTGTAACAGCCTTGTTGCGTTCCTTTTAAAATTCAGTTCCACTGTTTCTAGATTCACGTTTCAGTTTGAGTTTGCAAATAAGAAAACCAAGTTTGTTTTGCTTCAAACCAGTGGCCTAGTTTGTTCCAGTTCGGTGGCATGTTGGCACCGTGAATAAGACATAGCTCCTTGACAAGGTCACTTAGCAGTTAAGTGTTTCTGAAATCATTGATTGGTAGCTCATGAGGACCAGCTACATCTCCCACAATTTCCATAGGACTCAGGGAGTTTTGAGGGTTAGCCCTGAGAAACTGTCATTTTCCTCTGATTTTTATGTGTCTGTAACTGGTTTCTTTTAACCTTTCAGCGGGAGAATAGGCGTCTACAAGAAGCGAACATGAGGTTGGAACAGGAAAATGATGACTTAGCCCACGAGCTGGTGACCAGCAAGATTGCGCTGCGCAAGGACCTGGATAACGTGAGTCTGACTTGGCTGCAGGGAGAGATTGTGTTCAACACTGACTTCTCCTTAATCACGTGAAATTACTGTGTTTGTTGTTGTAGTTAGTTGCCCTCCTCTGAGGGTACAGGCTCTTTTCCGCATTCCTGCCCTCTCCTCCTGTGGGGTTAGTGATGGGCTCAGGAAGCCTTCCTTAAGTCCTTGAGCTTCTTCCCAAACATCCTTTTGATTGAGAGACTTCTGGCTCATTCTCATGCTGTCACAGTTGGCAGTAGCATATAATCACTACGGTTTTCTTAACCTCCCCCTAAAACAAGAAGAGACTTTGTTTTCTTGCATATTCTGTGCCTGTTGACTAAGCACTGCCAAGTATAATAAAGCCCGGTGCCCAGGATGCTTGATTTCATCAGTAATTTCTGTTGGCAGATACGCCATCTTTCTTTGCTTCTCCCAATCTTGAGTTTGAGGTGATGGCTTTCCTGGTGGGCATTTGTCCATTCTCTCTACCACAAGCTTCCCTTAAAAGAAGTGTGGTCTCTCATTCAGGGTTAGGTCAGGTTGCAAGCTTTTTCTGTAAAGGGATAGATAGTAAATATTGTAGCTTTTGTGGGCCACGTGGTCTCTGTCACGACTCTTTAGCTTTACCCCTGTTGCAGAACTAGCCACATGGATAGTAAGTAAACAGATGGGCATGGCTGTTTGCTTATGATAAAACCAGGTTGTAAGAACCAGCAGGTTCGGTGCAGAGGCCATCGTTTACCAGCTCCCGACTCAGGTTTCCCTGTCAGGCTCCTCAGATTCCTTTTCTGCTCATAGTTTCCTGCTGTTCTGGAAAGAGGCTCAGGCTGCTGAGCGTTGACAGGGGACTTACATGATACAGTGCCCCAGAGTGTCTGTGACCCGGGAGGCCCTTGCTCCACCGAACGTGAGCGGAAACGTGGTGCACTGCTGTTTCCTTACCGCCCTCTGCGGCTGCCGCCGTTCATTCCTCAGTGTCCTGGGGACTCACATCATTTCCACTTGGGCCCACAGCTCTGCCTCCAGACCTTTGCATGCTTTAGGAGAAAACGGGTGGAGGATCGCCATTTCAGGAATAAAAACAGTAAAGGGGTGGCTTCCTTTCTCAGGTGACAAGGAGACCAAAATGTGGAACTTGTTTGATGAAGCAGAGGAAATACTCAGAGTTTAGAGGAAGAAAACCAGAATTTATTATAGCTTTTAATGATTATAACAGCTACTGTTTATTGAGTGTTTACTATGTGCTAGGCACTGTGCTTAGTTAGTCCTTTCCACACTTCATCCCTCAGATGAAGATCCTGAGGCTCAGACAGGCTTTCTGTGGCTTTGCCAGTGGCACATGGTCAGGGAGCGATGGGATGCAGCCTAGGCTGCCGGAGGCCAAAGGCTGTGCTGACCGGTGCCTCTCCCGACCTCAGAGCCAGCACTCGGGCACGAGCCTCTTCTCCGTGCGACCGTGGGCGTATCATTTCCCCGTCCCCATCACAGTTCCCCTTCATCTTAAAATGGGATTGTGCTGGATGATGCAAACCCCTCCAGTTCTCAGTTCTTGTTCACTAACAGCATCTCTTAAATGTGTCAGGCTGAGGAAAAGGCAGATGCACTGAATAAGGAGCTGCTTATGACCAAACAGAAGTTGATTGATGCAGAAGAAGAGAAAAGACGGCTGGAAGAGGAGTCTGCTCAGGTCAGGGAGCTTCGCCCGCCCGTAGCCTTCTGTGTCCTGCAGACGATGGTGGGAGTGTGGCTGGAGGCTTCCTGTTGGCACTGGAGAAGCTGGGACAGCTGGCTTCAGTTTCCGCGAGCCTTTTTTATTTACTGTGTCAAGTGTAATGGTTCTGACTAATTAAAGCACAGTGAGGCCGTGGGGCAAAGCCCATCCTTCGTTGGGGAAAGAGAAATCCCTGTGTGTCCGCATCTGAGTGACAAAGAATAGAATTAGCATCTCTGCAGAAGGAAAGCGACACCCTAACATGTCTGGCTCCTCTACCTGTCCACTGACATGCCCTCCGAGAGCAAACTGGAAGGCTTGTCCGCAGCCAGCTCTGCAGTCCCTGGGCACAGACCTGCAGCCATAGGAAGAGCTTAGGGTGCTGGGTGCCCTGGGGCCAGTCCCCGTCCCCTTCCCCCCAGTTTTCCATAAAGGTAACTCCTGGTGTCAGAGCTGCCTGAGGTACGAGGTGACAGCACTTTACACAGACGAGAGGTCAGTTACTGAGGCGGCCGCGGTGCTCCATCAGCTCGGTCTCTGCTCTGTGTTGTCTGCTCAGGCCCACAGGCCAGGTTGCTCTCAGGCAGAAGCTTCAGCAGACCCCAGAGTTGGGGTGGGTATTTTGGGGCATTTTGACTGTTCCCGCCCTCTCCTGGCATCAAGAAAACAGGGTTAGGGATGCCAAGAGGGAAAGGGAGGGAGGGAGAGCCCTTCAGAGTCAGGTAGGCATTTAGTGGGCATTTATATTTCCCTTAAAATACTCAGGTCTGCCTTTTTAATGTACGCAGCTAAAAGAAATGTGTCGGCGGGAACTCGACAAAGCAGAATCTGAGATTAAAAAGAACAGTTCTATCATCGGCGACTACAAGCAGGTGGGTCCTCGCACCAGGGGATTGGGCTGTGTCCCCAGGCAACCTGCTTGTCCTGAGGGAATGTGCCCCTCCTCACCCAAGAGCTTCCAGCTCTGACCAGTCACTTCACGCCCAGCCAACTGAGGAGTAAGGGGAAGAGTTTCGATCTCAGTCATGTGGGTAGAGCACCAGGCAGAGTGAGTGCCCAGCATGCACGAAGGCACTTAGTCAGTGAAGCCACCCTGTGTTCCTGGGCGTATTTCAGGTACAGGTTGCGCCTTATGTGCATGTGTGGTTACAAGGTGCAGAAACGGTGGCCATCGAGTGTGGTGCTAATAGGGTCTTGCAAGTCCCAGGCTGATGGATGCAGAGGCGGTGTGGCCAGAGGATCTGCTGCTTAGCGTGGTCCAGCTGCCACCACAGACTTCGTCCCCAGCCCAAAGTGTGCAGCTGATGGCATTGCTCAAGAGATTTTCATTTGATATTATGTCTGTTTCTTTAGATTTGTTCTCAGTTGAGTGAAAGATTGGAGAAGCAGCAGACAGCTAATAAAGTGGAAATTGAGAAAATTCGGGTAAGTCTCCCTTTATCAAAGAAATTTTATAGCACCTCGCCCAGTTTATGGCTGTGACCAGCACTGCAGATTTTGGGTAAGGGGTGTGCTTTGATTTCAGAGGTGAGAGAAGCTGACAAATACACAGCCTCACTCAGTAATTTACAGCTGATACTGTGCTTGTGTCCTCTGGAGGGGAATACAGATGAGACCCAAAGAGCTCTGGCTTTCGATCTCAAAATCCAAGGTCCTTGTCCTTATAAATGTGTACAACATCTCCTCCGGGGAGTTTGTAAACAAAACAGGTGGCTCTAGGTTCCGGGTGCTGCCGCGTGGGCAGTGCATGCTGTGCAGCACTGGGGCCTGGAGGCCAGGACTGCGGTGTGACTTGTCCCTCCCACCTGCATGGACACTCCCCTCCCAGCCCACTTCCTTCTGCTGTCACAACGATCCACATGCCACAGTGACGACTGGACTTTTTAAAGTACACTTGTTGCCAATTTGGGAGCTTTTGTAACGATGCTTTCTTTCTTTAAGCTGTGCCTGTATAAGAAAACTTAGCAAATTTTACTAAGATGAGTCATTTACTGAAAGATGCTTTCCTCACATACTTACGCTTCAGTGGAGAGGAAAATGGAGAGTTCTGTGCTCATGACCATGTTTGCTTAGAACATTCTACCTGGAGCAAGATGATGCCCAGCCCCCACCAGGAGTGTTTAATCAGCACTAGCTATTTTTTAAATATAATTTGTTGTCTGATTCCAGAACTAATAGAACTCATTGCAGAAAATTTGGAAGAGTATATAAGGAAAAAAACACCTCTTACAATTTATTTAAATGTATTTTTATTGATTTCAGAGAGAAAGGGAGAGGGAGAAAGAGAGAGAAACATCAGTGATGAAAGGGAATCATTGAACAGCTGCCTCCTGCATGCCTTATACTGGGGATTGAGCCCGCAACCCAGGCATGTGCCTCAACTGGGAATTGAACCATGACCTCCTGGTTCATTGGTCAACGCTCAGGCACTGAGCCACAACGGCTGGTCACCCCTTACAATCTTGTTATCCACAGATAACATTACCATTGTGCACACTTGGGTGTATATGCTTTCAGTCTTTGTTCTGTTTAATATACACAATTTCATTCATTCTAAGATATGCATGGTTTCACATTCACATCTCTGAAATTGGGGCAGGTTTTGGTTTAGTTGGCAGAGTATTTTCTTAGAAGAACATAAAATGACGTTTCTTACAGTCAGTGGCATCTTATTTTTATGAACTATTGTATATATTTTAACCATACTATATATACATTTTTTGTGTACCATTTTACCATGTTATGAAAAATTCCTCAGAAACTTAGAGGTTGCACACTTCCTATATAAATACAGCCCAGTGTATTGAATTTCTCCCAGGTGTTGGGAAGCTTATCTCTCATTCTGCAGTGAAAAATCCTTGTACATAAATCGTATCTAGTCACTGCTGCTTCATGTTTAGCCAAGTTCTTAGTTATGATGACTGACTGGATCACGACATCAGACTGTTTTCACTGCTTTCCGTGTCTAGGGCCAGGTGGTTTTCCCCTCGGCTGTCTCCTGGTTACAGAGGGCAGATTTTCAGAAGCTGTGGTGCCTACTGAGAAGCCACCTCTTGGCTCCAGGAGGGCGATGCTCACACCTTCTAAACGACCAGTTCTCTTCTTGTCTCTTTACATCTGACATTCAATTTTAGCAAAAAGTAGATGACTGTGAGCGCTGCCGAGAGTTTTTCAACAAAGAAGGGCGCATAAAGGGCGTCAGCGCAGCTAAGGAAGTTTTAGATGAGGACACAGATGAGGAGAAGGAGACGCTCAAGAACCAGCTGCGAGAGATGGAACTGGAGCTGGCCCAGACCAAGCTGCAGCTGGTGGAGGCCGAGTGTAAGATACAGGTAACAGCCACCTCTGCTCCCCCCCCCCACCCCCCCGCCCGGACCAAAGCGCTGCCTCTTCTCTTGCTGCCATGAGACCCGGACTAGCCAGAGGGGTCCTGGTGTGGGAAACGCCAGCATGACCTTTATGGGTTGGGGTTCTTTTCTCTTGTCAACTTTGACTATGATGCTCACGGGAAGAAGCCCATTACGTGTTATTTACCAGTGGATGTTTACTTGGCCTGTTCTAAGCATTGACCTTTTTCATAATAATTATCAAGCTTGGGGGCTTCTTGGTGGAGCAGAGAATATGTCCTTTCAAGTCACAGCTGTACTATCAGAGTCTTCGACCTTGAGTTAGTAACCACCTACATTCGTCTCATCTGCAAGTGGAGATGAGTGAGGACAAGGAGATAATGCACAGAAAGGGTTTACACAGTGTGTGCGGGCTTTATAAATGCCGGCTCTTATGTCCCAGCTCCCATCACGTAGCTAGCTTTGTGCCTTCGGACATGTTACCTAATTGATCTGACCTCCATTCCTGGTGAAGGAAGTGGGGCTGAGCTTGGTCATCTTTATACTGTCTGGCTAGTTCTGTCAGCACCAGTGCTAAGCACAAGGAGCCAAGCTTAGACTGGGCCTCCCGCATCGCGCACATTCACTGGGTACCTGCTCTTTGCCAGGCCCTGTTCTCGGTGCTGGGGTGGCCAAGCTAAGACATGGCTCATAGGACTGTCCAGGGCAGGCAATCAGTGTCTGAGCTGTGGTCACAGAATTGGACAGGCTGCAGCTGAAGAGAAAGATCAGGCACAGGGAGGGAGCAGCAGAGGGAGGCGTGGGCTTGCCCAGTAAGGAGCCCCAGGAGGTGTAGGGGTGGATGTGGGTGCTGATCTGAAACAGCCCGTGTGTTGGCCCAGACCGACGTCTCCAGTGCCTTGCTCGGGAGGGTAGACTTGAAGGTTCTTCCTGGAAGTCCATGATGCAGTCTTACCTGGGCATGAGCTCTGTGTGCCTGGTGTGCAGTGGTGAACAGGGAAGTGTTTGTTTAGGAGGCAGCGTTAATAAACTAGGCAAGAAACAAGGAGGGCTTAACAGCTTTGGGCATTCCAGATCTTTCCATGCCAGTTTGAGACGGGGGGAATTTCCAGAGGCCTCTCAAAAGTAAATAGACTGAATTCCTGCCTGGCTCAGCTCTTGGGGAGGCAGCTGTGTCTTTGGCACTGGAGCCAGCATCCTCATGCGGTCTTCCTTGCAGGACTTGGAGCACCATTTGGGCCTTGCCCTAAATGAGGTACAAGCAGCCAAGAAGACGTGGTTTAACCGAACACTGAGCTCCATAAAGACAGCAACTGGCGTTCAAGGGAAAGAGACTTGCTGAGAGCAGCCGCGGCCTCCAGACACCGTCAGGAAACACGACACCTTTTGTTGCCTTCTTTGGCCAGATGTGTGATTCTGTGACATGTCCCAGGACCAGATGTACCTAAGTCAGATTCCTAGAAGCGTATTGGTAGGTCATTGGACCAGAGCTCCTGAAGCAGGCAGCCTCTGGGGTCGGGCTCTCCTAACTACTGACACTAACAGGCCTGCCAGCCCAGCGGCTGCTCCGGACGCTCTAGAAAATCACTCCTGAGGCGACCTCCCAGGCTCACCCAGCCCACAGGCTGAGGTGACATTATCAGAGTTGGGGGAATCCTTTCAGGCTGTTGGTTTTTTTCTAAATCTTTCATTTTTTTTAATACACGTTATACAGACTGTGGCTGGGTGGGGTGGGGCAGAGGATCAGGAACTCCAGTAATTCTTACCGGCGTCAGTGCCAGCAGAGGGTCCCTGGGTAACGGAGAAGCACTTTGTTTTGAAGAGGAGGGTTTCCTGTGTGCAGTGGCAGCAGTCTAGTTTTGTTAAACTGATGATGCACAGGTTTTGGTTTGGCATTTTTCACGTTTCAGATCAATTCTATGCAACTCTCATGGTTCCTGTTGTTTTTTAGTGTTAGCTGCCAAAATGACTTCACAGGGCTGGGGTGGGTGACCATGAGACTGGATTAATCATAATGTGGACAAATCCTATTTTCCTCAATGTGTCATGTGTGTATATGTATATATATATAAAAATACCTTTTCCCAATGCCCCCGAATGACAGTGTTTAAATCCCAGACTAGGACTGATCTGCACAACTTAATTATGTGGTTATGTGGGCACTTAATTTCACTCAAGGTCTGTTGGGTTCTGCTCTCCTCCCTGCTGTTCTGAGTTGTGACAAGCTCCCTCACTTTGAGATTCCAGGTGTTTTGCACAACAGATCGTGTGAGGAGGACACTGAGGCTCTGTGTGTGTCTGTGTGAATAAATGTACGTGTGGGACACCCAGGCCCCATCCTGCTGGCCCGTGTCTCTCTCTGCTGCATTCCCCCTGGAGTGTGGTTGGGTGCAAACCTCGCTGTTTAAATGGGCTGCAAGTTCTCGCTTCAAAACTATGGTATGGAGGTTTTAGCACCTTTTTTAAAAAACAAAACAGACTTTAACTTATATAGTGATGTGCCGACAGGCTGTCTTGCAGATGGTTCGTCGTCGTCTCTGCGTGGTTGGAGGTAGCTGGTTACGAGAGGCGCTGGTTTGTATGTAGACACTTGGGTTGTTTTGTATTTTTCCCCGTTGGCTGTACTGACACTTGCTGAGGTCATCTGTGTTAACGAGGAGGTAACAAGTGGCAACCCCTCCTCCCCACACCATCCCCCCACCACTCTGTGTCTTTCTTGTTCAGTTACCAAAACAGCTGTAAGCCTGTCTAAATCTAGGTGTGTGGACATTGTGTTAGGGTAGTCTTAGTGTGTTAACTTTATGAATTGAAATATAAACCAGTAAAATTGTATTACTATTTCTTCTGTTGGTTTTATTTTAACAGCATATTCATTAAATATTTTGGTACAAACAGCATTGCTTTGTAAAAACCACTTTTATCATGTGCAGCATCCCCCAATTCCCCACCGTCAGAGAAGTCAAATACAGTGTGTGAGCCTCAGCCAGCTCCATTCAGACCCTTTGTAAGCAGCTGAGGTGCCAGGCCCATGGGGTGAGAAGACACGGAGGGGCTCCTTCTTCTGGGAGGCTGGTGCCTGTGGCCTTCATGGTGAGCATTGCCCCTCTGAGAAATAGGCGAGGCACTGTGTGTGTGCTTGAGGGTTAGGGAAATCACAGGGTGTAATTAAGCCATAAAAGACAAAAGCACCTCACAGGCTGAGATGGAAGAGTGAATTCCCACACCGAATGGGAATGTGCTGGAGAGATCGCTGAAGAGCAGAAAGGTAGGCAGATGACCTGGACTCCAGGTCTGCTCTGCTGAAACTCAGAAGTGGTGGTGTGGACAGAGCCAGCTTGAAAAAGTTGCTTTCTATTCACTGAGAGCCGCCCACACCAGGGAGTGAGGCTCCCAGACCCTGCCGTCCTTACCACCCCACCCCTTCTCTGCAGCAGGAAGAAGAACAGTGCTCCCCTCTCTGCGTCGCCTGCCTGCCCTCCAGGACCTCAGCTACACCCAGGCTTTGGAGGAAGTGGGTTGAGATGCAGGCCACAAAGAAGGGAAGGTGGTGAGTGAGCCCCCCTGAAGCTGGGCACATGGCAGGGCCTCCAGAGCATAGTGGTTTCCCTTTGCCTCTCACAGGCTGGCGGGTGTATTTCTGACATCCACACTCCTGGCCTCCCTGGGCAAGAGTCCAGGACAGCCTTTCCTAGGCTTTTCCGCTCCCAAGGGTCTCAGTGACCAGGAATTGGATTCAGTAGCAATCCTCACCTCTGCAGCTGTGCCCTGGCCCAGACAAAGGAGTCCAAACACCAGTCTGCCTCGGCACACGGGCCTAACGTGCTTCCGGGGAGGTCCCCTAGTTACTTGAATACTAGATGCTGGAGCAGGTATACGGGATCCTGTAAGAACAGGGAGGGTGTATGCATTGGCAAGGAGAGTTTCCTGCAGTGACAGCGAGGGGAAGTGCTGGACTCTGGAGCGGGAAGACAGTGTTTTTAGCACTGTGGTCTGATGAAGGCAGCATGATGGGAGGTGAGGCTGGGCCAGCAGGTAGGTCCAGCCTGGTGTTAGAAGGATAATTACTGGAGAGTTTTAAGCCAACTTCCTTTAAAAACCTTTGGTAAGTTCCCTGTCAATCCTTTAGACAGGGGTGGGAACCTCTTTCTGCCAAGGGCCATTTGGATATTTATAACATCATTTGAGCGCCATACAAAATTATCAACTTAAACATTAGCTTGCTATACTCGGTCAAACATTTAATTCTTAATTGCCTTGGCAGGGCCAGACCAAATGATTTCATGGGCTTTCTACAGACTGCGGGCCAGATGTTCCCCATCCCTGCTTTAGAAGGAAACAGTCACAAGAAACTTAGTCTGAAGATAGGTGATAGAATAGAGAAGCCCGGAGAGACAAAACTTTTGAGAAAAAGGGGAGGAAACACCAGGAAGATAAATTGAGCTTTTAATTTATGGATTGGCGCTCGCCTGGGAGATGTCCAGAATCGACACAGAACAGTGGGCAGTGCCACCACAGCAGAGGCTGTTGGCAATTCTTTGTTGTGGGGCTGACCTGTGCGTCACAGAAAGTCTAGCAGCACCCCTGGCCTCTACTCACTAGATACCAATAGCACACCCCCCCACCACCAGTTGTCACAATCAGAATGTCTCCAGATACTGCCAGATGCGCCCAGGTTAGGGGGAGGAGTTCTCCTGGTTGAGAATCTTATTCTGGCAGGTAAGGTGCAGCTAGGAGGGTGGCGAGTGCCCAGGGGATGTCCCAGTTAAACAAGGGCAGGATTGGGGTCAAGGGGGAAGAGAAAGGACATGGAGCAGGGAAACAGCTGTGGGCCTTAAGAACTAGCAAGCTCCACCTGGGAGTGATGGCAGGGGAGTCCCTGATGCTTGGGGCGGGTGCTGGGGAGCAGAGAAGGAGTGTGGAGTGTCAGCAGCCTGGCTGTGAGGGGAGTGGGGGAAAGGCGGGTGGGTGGAAGGCCATAGGTTTCATGCTAGTAAACTCAGATCCTGGTTGTGTGACCATGGTGCTCCCCTGACTGTGATCTCGGGACTGCTCACAAGGCAAGTGAAAATACGCGACAGGCTGAGCGGATATCTGGTGGGCCCTGCCGAGGAGATCTTGAGCCTCGTTAATAACTCGTGGGGCAGCTCAGAATGAAAGATAAGTGGCATCTGCCTTAAAGTCTCCCATGAGTGCTGCTGCCCCATCCGCTCTGAATGCTGCCCACGTCCCAGTGGCACAAGTGAGCAGCGAAGGGGTGTGGGAGAGAACAGCCCCCCAGTGGAGAAAACCAGAGCCTGCACAGAGAGGAGTACTAGTATGGGAGGGACATGGGCCCAGGGGAGTTGCTTGGCCCCTGGGGCCCTATATGGCCGTCTGTGTAAGGGATGTGTGGATTATAAGGCTTCGTTTGGTCAGATATGCGGACAGACCTGATGCACCTGGGGTGGGGGAAGGCAAAGGAGAGGAAGATGACCACACAATGGCTCTCTACCCTTCCCCCTTTTATAGGTGAAGACATTGGGCCCTTAGAGAGGTTCCTGGCCCAGGCACCACGGCTAGGATGTAAACCCACGTCTCTAACTCCCAGTGTGCAGCAGGTGGTGTAAGCTCTCAGCACTTTACTCCAGATAGCACACCTCACTGAACTTCTTATCTCTGCAGTGGGCTCAGTGCCCGTCTCCTGGAGGTTACCGAACTCCTGTTAAGCAACGTTATTCGCACATTTGAAAGTAAAGGTGAAAGGCTTGCCTGTGATCACAACCTTTCTACCAGGTACCGTCAGCTCCAGCATGGTTGTAGATCCAAACCGATGGTGTGCCGGGGGAGAAGGCGGGCCTGCGTTTATAAGATGAAGCAGACACCCAGCGCCTCTGTCCACACAGCTCTTGGCTTACCTGGGGCAGCAGCAGGAAGAGCTTCAGCTTTGCCTTCCGATTGCTGCTGCCATTTAGAAACTCCACTCTCTTGGGCACATCCCGATCCTGGGGAGCAAATAGGATTAAGCGAGGTGTGTGCTGAGGTTTAGGATTCAGCATCCATAACTCACCACTCAGTGCTGGGTTAGTTTGCTAATGGTGCAAAAAGTTCTCACAATCTCGGCACCATGAACAGGAAGATCCCAGGAAATTGACCCTTTTTATCAAAGCACCTTCATTTAACCAGAGAAGGCCCTGCTTAAGACAGAAGCTTTTATTTTTATTCATCCAAATGGGGAAAATGCAACATGTCAGGGCATTCCAGGCAGACTGCAGCAGCCAGACAAGAGGGTCAGTCTATGCCGAGTCCAACACAGTCACAGTGGGCGCCAGGTGGCAGAGGGTCCCTGTGGATGAAGGGCAGGCATCTCTGGACGAGGCACTGGTGACAGTCCACACACGCAAGCTGCTGCTTCAACTGTGCCGAAGGGTTCAAGTTCAGAGTCCTACATGTAACCACTGCCCCAAGGGGAAAGACAGTCCGTGGTGCTCGCGATTTCCAGAGTTTTTAACATAATACACAACAAAGTTATTGCCAAGGGCTTTGCACTGCAAATTATACTATTTACACTTGCGTATTCAGAAAAAAAACAATAAATAGATATTTTAAATAAGATTTCTAAAATTACCTTGGCCACCACCAGACCAGAGTGAGGGTAAGCTAGCTACATCCTTGGCAACCGGCCAAGGGGAGCTGCTCAGTCTTCTCCACGCCTCCAGCACCCCCACCCCTGGGGCTGAGCAGGGCCACCTTACTTCTTTGAGGCAAGCCTCTTCTAGGACAGCCCAGGGCTTCAGGTCTAGACTGGTTGCATTTTCCCCAAGGAGTTCTGCATGGAGTGGGCAAGAAGCAGGTCTTAGAGGCCAGACCAGGATGTGTAGGCTGTAAGGCTGGACCAAGGCCAGCCCCACTCTTCCTGAAAGTGCCCTCCCTCTAATTAGGACTTCTCCTAAAGATGTAGCTGGGACCCAACCAGCCCCTTACAGAGACCAAAGGTTCAGCACAGCAGGTCAACGGATGGCCCTGGCGCAAGGCCTGAGTTCAGAGAAAACAGTGAACACTGCTAAGGGCTGAAATCTGCCAAGGAAGGTGGCTCATGACTCATTAGAAGAAAGACAAAGGCAGGGGGAGATTCCCACCTCAAGCCCCTGGAAAGGAAGTCTGTCTGGAGATTGGAGATAACTCACAAGACAGCCTGGATTCTGGGGAGATGCAGAAAGTAAGGACCCCTGATTAGAGGCTTTGAGGATGCCTGCAGTTTGGCTCCCCAGTTGTTTCTACAAATGAGTCTTCCTGTCCAGGAAAAGCTGGTAATAACTGGTAGCTAAGCCACCTCCCACAGAGCTGCGGAGGGCCCTCTGCTGACAACCAACCACACTGAGTGAGTAAGGGAACAGGCCACGCTCAGTGTCCCTTACACAAAGTTGTGGTGCAAGCCTTCATGGTCAGGGAAACAGATGTGTCTAGTGGTGTCCTTGTCAGGTGAGAGAAGAGAGATTTTGGAACCTAAGTTCCAAATCATAGCCTGTGTGTGGGTCACAGCGGGGTGATCTCAAAAGAGAGTGACAACCCAGCTGCGCCAGGAGATGAACATGTCTGGATCAGGGTGTCTTGCTACTGACTCACCAAAGTGCTTGGCTTAAGTCCGAGGGGTGTTGGTGGCAGCATGAACCCAGTTCTCGAGGAGGAAAGAGGCTGCGTATTTCTAAACTGCTAGCCCTAAATTCACTTCCATGAAAGACATCCTGACCACCATCTGTTTCCCTAAGGAGGCGTGGGCCTCACACTCCTCCCTGTGAGACCAGAACCACAGCACAGGCTGAGCTGCCTGATGAAAGGCCCACCGTTGTCCCTTCTCTCCCCTGAGCCCAGAAACTCCTCTAGGAAACCAAGGAGTGCTGCTCAGAATTGAGAAGTGACCCACCCGCCGTCAGAGACAAGACCAGGCACACATCCCCAATGCCCAGCATTCCTGCACTCAGAGCAGGCAGCATCTAGTCCCCAAGTATTCAGTGGGTTCCTACCCACCGACAAGTGTACCTGCAGGCTGCGCTGGGAGAGCCACCTCCCTCTCCGAGGCTCACCTACTGCCACAAGCCTGGGGAGGATGCAATAAAACATATCTGCAGGCCCTGCTATTAGGTCTCCTTTCATGACAGCTCCTGTCACTGCACATGAAGCACCCCCCCCCCCCCCCCCCAATTCCAGTTCCCATTAAAGGGCAATGGTGGCAGCTCGATTTACTTGCCTAGAAACCTCTCCGAGGGAGAATACTTGGGAGTAGAGAGCACTATGTATTATTAGGGTTTCCTCTGCCACCCCAACGACGGTGAGCACCATGTCTGATGTGCCTCAGCCTCGCTTGGAGCCATCTGTGATGCTCCTGAGCAGCACCTGCTTCAACCTGTACACACGCACCTTGCCGTAGTTCGTAGGTTTCCCAAGGGTACAGACACCATCCCTCCCTGTGTGCTGGTCGCAGGCCTAGCGGGATGGGCTTCCCTAGGTATTTTTTCCACATGCCATGGCACTGAGAATGTTTCATTTGCCTTGGCCTTTAAATGGTCTTTAGCAAGAGAGAGCCTGCGAGTGGAAGGTTCTGTCAAACTCTTGCCGGTTGAAAAGTGTGGCACTAAAGCCTGTGGCCAGGACCGCCCTGCAACTCTGGGCCACTTTCTGCTCTGGTGCCGACAGTAACCAAACCCTGGGCTGAAATGTCCATACTAAACTGAAAGATGCCGTTGGAAACCACGACCAGGATGATGTTTCAAAAGTGCATCTGTGACCACTTCACGGTCCTGAGCACAACTTTCCAAACTGGCTCCTCACCACCTGCAGAATGAAGCCCTTCACAGGCTGCACCAACACGCCAGTGACTGGACAGTTTGATCTCCTGACTCAGCCGGCCCTTCTCTCTGGACCTGTCAGTGCCCACCTCTCACCTAAAACCTACGATTCTCAGGGCAAAGACTCCCCTCCTCGTCCGCAGTGCGCACCTCGGATCAGGTGTTCAGGAAGCCTTCATGGGAAGCTGGTAAGTCCCAGCAGAGGGCAGGAAGTTCCCTATCAGGATTAAGCCAAAGGTGTCTACAGTGTAAGACAGGGCTGGCCAAATGCAACCAGTGCCTGTGTTGTGAGTAGGATTTGTTGGACCACAGCCAGGCTCGTCAGTTACAAAGGCCGAGCTGCATAGCTGCAACAGCAAATGGTTCACAAGACCTCAGGTTTACTGTCTGGCCCTTTACAGAAAAAGTTTTCCAAACCATGTCTAAAGCAGTGTTCCCGTATATTTCCAAACAGCGACACTAAAAGAAGAGATGATAGCATGTGGCCCAGGGGAGTAAACAAAAAGGCCTCTTGTAGTTAGAGACACCTGGCTACCCCCAAAGGCTAATGGGCTCAGCATCTCCGTGCACCTGTGACCTTTCATAGCTCTGACCTAAAGACTCAAACCACAGCTGCCTCTTTAGCCCTATGTCCCAAAGAGCGACAGAAATACAGGGCAGATACCCACCCTGACTCCTGAGCTCTCCCTGCCCACCTGTCCAGGATGAACCCGAGACAGACACAGACCTGAGGCCAAAAGCAAACCCTCCAGTAATTGTACAATTTCATCCTTCCCCTCCTTAAAGCACTCTGTAAAACAAGTCGACACCTTCCCACTGGCTGAAGACCATGTCCTACAGATGTTGAATTACATGAGCTCCAGCCCTTGTCCTAGTAAAGAAACCAAAAACGTCACTTTTTAAAAAGCGCAAGGTCCCTTTATGAACAAATGCCCAGTACTTGTCATTCCCTCGGACTGGTGAGCCCAGGAGAGCAGAAGCTCAGGGAAAGAGTGAGATGCTGACTGACCAGCCTGCAAACCTGTCTACCCGTCGCCCAAAGATACACTTCCAAGAGAGCACCCCACCTGAGAGAGCTGGGCCCAGGCAACCCCCACTCCTGGCCCAATGGAGATGGCCCTTCCTACGTTCCAGCTCCTTCCCCCACACTCCCTTCTGCCTCACCTTCCCCATCTTGGGTCCAGTCCCCAAATGACAGTGGCCCTGGAGAAATGCCGCTCCCTGGACATGGTGCCCTGGCCCTGGGCTGGGTGCTGCCAAGCCTACCTTCCTGCTCGGTCCAGGAGAGAACCTGGCCTATGAAGACACACGTTTCTGCCTCTGCTACCCTCTGTGGCCCTCAGTCCGCCTCCTCCATCCCTCACCTGGGCATCTGCAACAGCGTCTGCCTCTACTCCTTCCCAATAGGCCCTCCAGAACTCTCACCGTTTTGGAAGATGGTAATCACTGAAGGGCATAGCCAGGGCCTTTCACCAAGAGGCCCTATCGATACATCCCACCTGCTCCTTAACCCTTCTAACCAGGCGGCTTCCATTAACAAGGACTTGCATGCTGTCCCCAGAAGGCCATGCCTGTCTTCCTGAAATCTCACCACGTGACAGAGCTCCTCTGACTCTTCCTGTGTGTCAGTCTCTCCACGGGCCTGGCTCCTCTCCAGGACTGAGGGAGCCCTACACACCGTCCCCATCCCATGCTCTCACCTTCTACTCAGTCGTCTACTCAGCTGAAAATCTTGATATTTTCTCTGTTCCTTTTCCCCCCAACACAGAGCCTGGTACACAGTATTAGGTGACAGTGAACGTTTCCCAATAAACCCACCTGCCCAAGAGGAGAAGAAGTGATCTTGTCAATGTCAACAGTCACATCAGCCTCTGTCCAAACTGACATTCCATGGGAGAAATTCCTCTGTGCCAGCCAAACAATAGGCTTCTTGCTTAAACACTCTGGTAACATGGAGTGTGCTTCTCACCATACCTGCTCCCAAGGCAGCCCTGTCTACCCTCTTGGGAGAGACTAGCTCAATCAGCCTTGCTGAGTTCACCAGGCGCCTCCTCCCAGATGATCTCCACTGTATTCAGGTAGCCTCCATGGGTGTGAGGGATATAGGCAAGTTGAGCAATTTCTGACACTATAGGATGGAAGGGTCCAATGAGAGCCCAGCATCAGAGCACTTGGTAAGCGTGTCCCTGTGGACGTGGCCCTTTTGGTTAGTGCACGCACATAAGCAAAACCTAGCCAGGAACAAATGTCAGCCAACGGAACCGCGGAGAAAGCCGAAACAAGAAAGCACACTTCCGCTCCAGCAGCACGTCCCTCTGCTGTCCAAGCCCTGAGCTCTCCAGTGGCAGGTGCTGGTTTGCACTTTCTTACAGGGTTCAGTTACAGCACAGAAAGGCGGTCTGTGGAAGTAGACCCAACTGTGCGGCTGGCACCAACAAAACCCCACACAGGCCGCTTGGCCCGAGGCCGGCCAGTCCAGGATCAAGCACACACATAGGTGAGCCTGGCGTCTGGATTCTTTTCCCTCCACAAGGGGTGGCGGAGGCGAGAAGTGAGACGTCTTTTGCTTGTTTTGTCTTAAACCAAGAGAGGTAAGTAATACATCCTGGGAGAGGAGACTTGCTGAGGGGTCTTGGGAATCAGGACAGGCTGCACTCAGGATCAGTAACGCACACACAGTATTGGCACACACCGATCACAATGGGCGGGCCTGGCCACTTCCTAGCTGGATAATTTGGGGCAAGTTATTTTGTCGAAGCCTCCATTTCCTCATCTGTACAAAGAGAAAATTTCTAGATCCCACAACTGTGATGGAACTCAAATCTCATCACTAAGAAAGTGCTTCTGTTAACTCTTAAAAACAGTAGAGGAATGTTATTTCTTCTGTGTGGTTAAAAACTCACTAATTAGGAGCCACAGAATGTGCCACAAACAAGCTAGGTGGTTTGGAGGTCTTGGGGCTTGTTTCTGTCTGTGCAGTGGGAATGACCTATGTATGTATTGCTCCTTCTCCAGATCGAGGGCAGAGCAGGGGAGGCAGTGGTGACTGGGGGAGAGCTTGGCTAATTGTCCCCTACACTGGCAGGCACTCAGTCGCCCTCAACACAGGTCCCTGCTCTAGACCTCCTACAACCTGGGTTTAAAAGAAAGTTCCTTCCTCTTGTTCCCCTCCAGGAAATGGCAGGTAATCAGAAAAAAAGGCCGGTTGAGGGAGGAATATCTTACCCTAATGAGGACTCTGCATCCATTCCCACGTCTACTAAGCCCCAGCAGGGGCCCAGTTGGCATTCATTAGCAAAGGAGCAGGTGAAGTGGTTTGTAGCACAGGCAAGCAGACCAGCTCAGCAGAGCGACTCACACAGCCATTCAGAGACCTATGGTCTCCGTCCATCCAGCAGGGCTCCTCCACCATGGTTAACCTAGAGCGAAGCCTTCTCACCCCAGGCTGGCAGCTTCCCCGAAGCCTAGGCCAGGGGAGACCCCTCTTATCACAACAAACCATTGCAGTCTGCCCTTAGCACTTGCTCCAGAACCTCCCTACACTTCCACCCCAAACCTGGCTACCACCCACCATGCCCCTCTTCCTGAGACCCAATGAGTCAAAGCCTCACCAGCCTTCCTTCAGAGTCTGGCTCAAATCTTTGAACACATCGCCATCGCCAACCTCGGGCCACACAGAGTGTACTCAGAAAGCATTAATTAGCTAAATGAAAACATATCTCAATTCTCATTGATCTTCAAATAAAAACAAGCTGCCAATACAAAAGCTTCCTCAGTTTATAAAGCCACACCTTAGTCTTCAAGTCTATCTTGCTAGTTAAATCATCTTTTTCAGTTGGTCAGAAAGAAAACAGCTCTATTTTCAGCCAGGATATCTTGTCTAAAATTTGATCAAGACAGAGAGCCTATACTCCAGCCCAGGAGACGAGGGTGGCTTCTAAGCCTGAGAGCTCAAAAGATCCTGCAAGGCCCCGGCTGGTTGTTTAGGCCCTTCCAGCTCCTCTGGGCCCTGCCCACTGCACATACCTCCTTCCTGAATCCTGACCGGCTGCCCACCTTCATCCCCAGACTTTTAACCCTTTGCACTCGCTTGCTTTTTCTCGATTCCTGCTACCGATGCTAACCTCGACATCACACTCGACATCCGAGTGCAAAACGTGAAGCCATAGCATGTGTAGTTGAAAGAGGCTTTGGCACTGAAGGGAGCTGGGTTTCATTCTTGACTCCAGCATTCAACTCAGCCTCATTTTTTTCATCTGTAAAACAGAGGTAATACCACCTCCTGAGGTTGCCTGAGAATTAAGAATGTCCGGTGCCTGGCACACACAATACAGTAAACCTTCAATATAATTAACTAATTCGAGCACGGGGTGTTCCGTTAAAGCTGAAAGCCCGTTATACAATAAAGTGGGTTTCTGAATGTGTATGTTAAAAATTTGACAAATTTAGCTTACCTGTTTTTACTCATGTACACGTTTGTGTAATAAAAATTAAATATGCATGAACAATTTTAATTTCACAGAAAAGTCTTCTACATGTATTAGTGTAATTTTAAATTTAATACTGAGTAGGTGTAGTAAATGCATGCATTCACCAGACACTGCAAGTAAACAAATGCACACGGCCGGGGCGTGGGAACATCATCTGGCACACCTTAAACCTGCTGCAGAAAGTCATACCACAGAACCAATGACCGTGAGCGATGAGGTGTGATCAGGTGCTAATCATTCGCCCAAATTGTTTACGAGCAGTGACTTGGATTTAACTATGTAGACTATAGTTGTAAATATGTAACATTTATGCCAGCAAAATTACTACAGTGGTTTTTCCAACATACGGCCTATTTGCTAAATTGTCAAAAATAAGTGAATTAATAACAAAAAAAAACCCTGTTAATTTAATTATAACCAAAATCATTTTTATACAGACTGGAAATTGTGTCCATTAAATCCGAAGTCCATTAAATTGAGGGTTTACTGTATACCAATTTTAGCATGTTTCTTTGGTCTTTCTTCCATTCCTGCTTCTTCAAACTACTGCTGCCCACAGCCCAAAATGACCTAATCTGAAGGCTACTGTTAATTTATTTACCTGGGATATTTAGCTGACAAAGTCATCCAAATCACACAAAAGGATCAAAACAGGAGAAACTAAAACAAAGCAGAGAGAGACGGGGCTCCTAGGTGGTGGTAAGAGAATGTCCTCACAGCAGCCAGGCTAATCCTGCAGCAAAAAGGATGAGTTGGGACCTTGCATTGCATCTCCAGCCAGGATATGCTTATCAGACGCTTAAACTGCCCTGGCAGCTGGTGGCCATCTCCATCCTACCCACCAGCAGAAGCAGCAGTTTGTTTGTAGAAATGGCAAAGTTCTGCCAAGAAAGACCAAGACCCTCCTTAGAAGGACCAAGTAATTAACATACGGATTGGTCTAGGCAAAAAAGACGCCTACCCTCAACCTTGGCTCCATGAGGCAATGATGCCACCAAACAGCCATAGCTGAGGAAAGGAGTTAACTTCTACCAGGTCATTAGTTACACAAATATCTCGGGTTTAAGAAAATCCTCGTGAACAGAATGCAAATCTATCTTATTTGCCTTTAAAGGTAACACCCAGTCCTTGTCTACACAGTTTTTGTAACTTTAGAGCATCCCAGAACTCAATCTGTATTCTCCACTTAACTCATCTGCCAGCAAACAGGGACACGTCTGCTCAACTTTCCTCAAAGGCTCCTGGCATCCATAGATACATGCTGGCCAGAAATGGACAGAAAGACACATATCCTTTACTCAATCCAACACTATCATCATCTACCCATTTTTCCTTTTGCTGAAATGCAACTTGCCAACTGTGCCTAGACAGACAGATAAATGGATGATGGATGGACAGGTTTGTTTCTAAAATTAACAGACAGAAGGAAGGCCTGATGTAGTGATTACAGATTTTTTTCCCCTCCAAAGTGTTGAAACAAACTGGAAGAGAGAAGCGCAGGAATGCTATTCAGAGAGGCATCTGAGTCAACAGCCCGAGCATGCCACCCGGACTCCTCTTTCTTTTCTGTGGTTTACATTTGGCTTTCTACCTGCCAGGCACTGGTGACTCTGAACACTGGATGCAGGGGCTAGTGGTAATCAAACACACTCTTTTTTCTTACTGATCACTAGTAAGAAACCTGGAATCAGCAGGTTGATATTCTAAGCTCAGCCTCTGTAAGCACACTTAAATCCCACAGCAAGTATTTATGAACCTCGGCAACAGACTGGCCAGTGATTTCTCCACCACAGCAGAGAAGTGAGTCTTTTCATTCAGCAAGATCTGCAGTGACCCCCACACGCTAGCTCTCACTAAGTGTGTGCTTTGTGTTTCCTGTCTACCCCCCAGATGCTAGGATAGGCCTCTCCCAAAGCCTGGGCGCACCCCAACCCTGTCAGCACTAAGGAACCAACGCAGCTCCCCTTTGAGCAGGCCACACACCTGCTTCTCAGCCACCTGCCAGCACAATCTTGCCTCCCTCACATACTTTGTCACCTCAGCCAACCATGGGAAGGACAGTTAACAGTTCCTGAGTACTAACTACGTGCCAGGTACTACTCAAAGCACTTTAGTGTATTAACTAATTCCCAAGCCCCATAACAATTTGCTGGAGGGAGAGAAATTCTTTGGTCCAGATTCCCACAAGGTTTCTATTCCCTATTTCTAGCTGTGCTGTAAAGCTTACATAACCTAATTTGCATTATGATGCTATTTTAAAAATCCCCAAAGATGACTGCTTCAAGCATCAATGGAAGCTGTTAGCTCCTACCTAAAATGATAATGTGAGAAAGGATATCTATTCTTAAAACTAACTCAACTCAAATTCTTGACTTAAAACTGCCTTTCTGGAAGATGCTATTGGAAAGGAAGGGACTCATTCTTATATAAGAAGTACTAGTTCTAAGCTCTGTACATAAGCACTAGAGAGACACATTAACACAGAAACTCACCTCCGCGGGAGATACTTTCTTGGCTCCGGGGTTCTTATTCATTTACCACCCATCTCCCTTCCAGGCCTCCTGGTAACACTGAGAAATCCATGGTCACTGGGTGGCATGGCATCAGTACCAGTCTGAATAAAACAGAACCTCTCCTGTTCTGATGACCACAAAGAGCCACCCCCCCACCACAGCAAGGAGGTACAGGGTTGAGCTCAATGGCAGTTATAGGACGACCATTCAGAGAGCGGGCTGTTTTTAGCTATAACTGTTCTTAATAGCCCTGGTTTTTAGGGCTCTAGGTTGCTAGAATTCTAACTGCTAGGAATGGGGTACAGGGAATCTCCTTAGTTCATTCCCTTAACTCACCACTGAAAATTTACATCCACTGCAGTTATTAATAAGATCCAAGAAACGGGCGAGTAATCATGAATAGTTAGAAGGGTAAAAGTCCCTTCATTTATCATAAAGAAAATATGTGGTATTTGAATTAGCCAGTTTGTTATTTGCTATTATTATAAAAACTGGCTTTTAAAGGACTGGGGTATTCGTCATTCATTTCATTCAGTTCCCTTACTTGGATAGAAGTCCATGAACATAAACCAGAGTTGGTTTTGAGCTGTCAAAATTGGCAGGGAAATATTTTAAATGAGTGAATTTCCATTGGATGCTCATTTTTGTGATGTCAGAGGGCCCATATAATTAATCCTATATAATAAAAGCCTAATATGCTAAGGTCCAGTCGTCCATTCAACCAAACAAAGCACAATATGCTAATGATATGCTAAGGCCACTCAACCGCTTGCTATGACGTGCACTGACCACCAGGGGGCAGACAGTTGACCGGTAGTTTAGCTTGCTGCTAGGGTCCGGCTGATCAGGACTAAGCGAGACAGGCCAAACATGCCCTGGAGCCCTCCCATGGTCCCTCCCTGGCTGGCCAACCTCTTGTGTCCCTCCCCAGCCCCAATCATGCACCAATGGGGTCCCTCCGCCTGGCCTGTGCCCTCTCACAATCTGGGACCCCTCGGGGGATGTCAGAGAGCCAGTTTGGCCCAATCCTGCAGGCCAGGCCGAGAGACCTCACTGATGCATGAATTCGTGCACTGGGCCTCTAGTTCATAAATAAACTATTAAATAAGTTAATAATTTTTTGACATTGCTAGCGCATGATTTGCCTCCCAAGCTAGGGTATCTATAGTAGGCCCAATCCATCAACAAGGAGACTCAGACTTAAAGCACTTCCACTGGGCAGGGCTGTTTGCTGACACCCAGAGAAGGACCTGTCACATGATGGGCACGGCTGCTTGAGCAGGACTAGAAGTACTTGGTACTAGTCAGCTAGACCTCATACAACCTTTTATAGATGCGAAAGCCACATTCAACATGCATGCAGGTTCTGTATGGAAAAGGAAGTTGTTCTAGCAACCTTCAAGTTAGTAATAAAAAGAAAACTGCTACTTAGAGACAAATATGAAACATAAAATTCATTTTAATCTATATATAAAAACATAGCCTTAGCACAGAACATCTGACACATGTGAAATGCATATATGGGACACACTAAACGAAGCAAATCCTTATTAAAATATTTGGCCTAACCCTCACATATTTTAAATGAACTCCATGATGGTTGAATGAGGTGGGAAATAAATCATCTAGCTACTTAAACTAGAAAGACAGGTGAGTTGCCTTACATCTATTTGGACCCTGGGTATTTACCATTCTGAGTCTTGCCAAACTTGGGTCTGCAAATAGTTAGCTTAACTCAGTCAATTACATATTTTCCCATAGTTACCTTAATATTTTGGTTTTTTTCATTTTCTATTGCTTTTTTTTTTTTATGGCTTCTTGCTGCTGTTGCATTAGGGCATATAACATAGATCAGAGATTTTCATTTCTCAGAGAAGTTTTTCTCCTTGAGAAATTGGCACTTCAATCCTCAGCTTGTGAACAGCTACATATAAATGCATCCTACCAGCACTGTTGCCAGCCTTGCTGCTTATGAAATTCCAGCACTTTGGCCAAAAGTGCCCTGATGTTAAAATCTTCTTAGGTGAACTCTACCACCAAATTCTTTTCTTTAAACAGGTATGTGTGTGTAATTCACATATGCTATATTTTAAGTTTCTACACTCATACACTTAACTCAGCAAAAGTGAAATGTCTCTTGAATAGAAAGTAAAACAAGGGTATTAAAACAAACGCTGAAAATAATTATTTTACATTTAGATCATACAAATTTTTTTAAAGGAAATGTGATGCTATAAGACCTAAGAGATCAAATACATCATATATGATTGTAATATATGCATGCATGTTGTGTTCATCCATTTTTAATTACTTTTCTCTTTAATCAGAAAGTAAAAGAGCTTACCTTTGTATACTGAGAGCACAGCTTACAGTCACTATATCTCAGCCTATTTTATATAAGTGATATGGCTACGAAGGTCCGAGGAGAACGAGAATAAAGTGAGATAAACGTGCTGAAAACTGCTTAAAAGTATTAACCTGAAATACACAGAGGGTCCAACACCAGTTTTAAAAATACATTAAAGAGGTATTCCCAGCTCTTCAATTAATAATGGTGACTGACTGATTTATGATTTTCAAACATCCACCCAAATTTTTAAAAAAGAAGAAAAGGTTAATACCAGGACAATCTGTCAGGTTGTGTCCCCTGGGTTAACAGGTGGAAAGGACTACAGACGACCTCAGGACTCCGCACTGCACTGCACCAGGCATGGCAGCAAGTCTGCGTGAGGTATGTGGGAAACCAGTGGACCATTTCCTTGCACAGGAGATGGGGTGCTCCTGAGCCTGAAGAAGCACAGGCTACAGGCCACATCCACGGCTGGGCACCAGCCTCCATGCAAAGAATATGGCTTCAAGAACCCCTATCTCTGAGAAATTATGATAGCACTGACTGACGCAGTCAGGAATGCAACTACCCAATTTATATGCTAAAAAAGTTTAAAAACGGTCAGAAGATAGAGCACAGCTCACACACTAACTCTAAGTTCTACATTGGTCTGTAAACTCCCTGACAAGAGACTACACTAGAGGAGTCAAGTACAGATATTGCTAGGTTTCCAAAGAAAAGTTTTAGGACAGACACCGTGGCTTTGAGTAAAGTATTGCTCTTCTTTAAAATGTTCAGTCATTGCTTTCCAAAAGAAGGTACCAGAGTGGTGTGTCTGAGAGCTGGAAAGCCTCAGGGGTCACATTGCTCTTAAGACCAAGACATAGAAATTGCCATTTCAAGCCAGACAACCTGATGGTTCTAGAAGTCAGAGAAGAAATCTTGAGGGCCCAAGTGAATAATAAATGGTGCGACGCTCAGAGGCTGGCAATAGGGGCTTTCAATGAAAAAACCACCTACAGTGGAGAAAAGAGCAGAGAAGCAAAACTCTATGTTAATTTCACAGAATTTGGTGAAGCCAAGAGCTTCATTTATATTTCTCTGCTCTTTCAGCTGTAAGTGGAATTTTCATTACAAAATGGAAGGGTGGGAAGGGCAAAAGAAGGGGGGACACTTAATTCATTACAAAATTTAAACAGTTGAACTTGCAATGGTTACCACTTCTAACAAAGGACTGACAGCTCTGTTATTTTAAGTAAAGCAGAGAAATGTAAAAGTGTGCAGCAACGGGGCAGGTTTACAACATGGTTAGTAACTTCCAACAAACAAACAAAAAAAAAGGACTTGGTAGAAACCATTTGAAATGACTGCCATCATGTTGGAAAACAGCACAGCTCCCTTTTCACCATCATACAGGGATCGAGCTATGAAGCTGAGTCAGCTACTTCTAAAGAATTTTCTAAAGAGAAATCTCCAGAGAGATTCCAACTTGGAATGCAAATTTGATGATCAATTTCAAATGACAATACAGCTGCAGCTGCCAATTAATAGTATTCCAAAGACAAAGAGGACTGTTGTAAATATTTAATAAAAATTGGACACTATCAGCCATGCTTTTTCTTCTCAGTGATGGCTCTGTTTCATCCATAGGTCAGCAAAACGAATCAATGAAAAATGAAAACTCCCAGCCAAAATGGGCCTCCTGTTTACGTCTAGCCACTAATGCGTAGGATGAGAATGATAAGTTCACAGCTATTTCTAGCAAGTGATGAGGTTTTATTAAAGAATCACCCACCACTAATAAGACAAAAGGTCAAGGAGCAGAAGTAACAAACCAACCACTGTAATAAACAGATGTCTGAGAAGTGACACGAACATTTGTCTTAAATCGCCCGTTTCACTCTCATTTAGTGGTCCCAAAGAATCTGGCACATCAATTTGCCATATTTTGTGAAGCCCATTCTCACTGATGGGCAGTGTTCCACTCTGAAAAAACAGAATTTAAGAGGGAAGAAGAAAGCTATTTCATACTAAAAACGGACATTTTTAAGACATAGCAACTTGTAAATACCAACATGGGACCACACTGTTGCCTCCATGGGGGTGAGTACCTTAATGAAACCATTACCTTTCTAGTAACATCATAGGCTTTCCAAACAAGATGAGAATGCAAGTGGAAGACTTAGGTCTGCACCCTTTACAGAACAGCACAATGATACCCAGTCATCATTTGTCACCAGCTTAACCAGGTGTCTTAAAACTAAATGCTGACCCATGGCTGAAACCTGTCACTTTTCACAGCAGCACTCAACAAGAACTGGGACAATCGAAGAGCAAGTTTTTATGGGGACCCTGTTGCTGCTTTAGATTCTGATGTAATTGAAGAGGAAAAGAAGACCCTTCAATGAATCCCAGAAAAATTGCTGATCTTCTATCTGCATGAAAAAAGTCAGGGAGTGAACACAGTATCTTACAGAGTGAAGAAGGCCACAAGAACAAGAGAGGGTGACTGATCAATTAATTTATTATTTTTTTAAACTTGGGAATTCTGAAACTAAAATGATCCTATTCCTCCTTTCCCATCTCTGGGTGGTGCCATCATTTTGCTAAGCTCAGGGAACAGAGCACCCCGGATCATGGGGAAGCCCCTGTACAGCAGGGCACGAAGGGCTCACAAAGGGACTCACAACCGCCGTGGTTTTACTTTAGCAGTTTGCTTAGAAATGGATGGGTTTCTAGGGCTAAGTTATTATTAGTTTTCAGTTCCTTATAATTTTATACCAAAACATATCAAAAATAATAAGCTAAAACAATATTCAAACCCATATTTTATTGGCTTTAATTACACACTTCAATATTTACAAAGTAAAATGAAAAGTCTATTGTATTTAAAAAATTACTACAGCCCAACTTAAAGTGCCCTGGGGCAGATACATGTCAATCAGCTAGAATCAGTGGCTATGTCAGGAACCAGGCAGTACTCTGGGGTACAACAAAGCAGTTTATTTGTGATCAGTGTTTGAGACTATACATCCTTCACAAATTTAATTTTACATAATCTGATACTCCTCTTAAACTTTGAACTGCTAGACTTATTTCCCTACAACAGAAGGGCTGGTATAAGTTATTTTCCAGAAATGAGGTACCGTTTCACAGAACTAGTTTCTTTTTTTGTTTGTTTTCAAGTTTTAGAGAACTAAATTTGCATTTGTTAAAATCAAAAAGTAGGAAAGATGTTCTTTACAAATAATTTTGATCAAGTATGTGTTCGAAGAAAGCAGGATAAAAAGGCTTTGTTTCTAACATTCTGTATCGTACTGTATTGTTGTTCAATAGGAATTAGCTTCTGTCATTTGCTAAAAGAATGAGTAGTGGGGAACAGGATATGTTGGGAATTTCATAACGGGTAACAGAACCATTCTCTTGGGTAAACCTACAGAGAAAAGAAACGGAAAGGACTCCAAATAAGTCTGATAATCCAATAAAAGTTCCAGGTTAAAAAAATCTTACAATTATTATCATTAACCTTTTCCAGATTAGTCAGTCAACATGCACCGTTTTGGAAGAGGCCCACAAATTAAATTGTTTTTAATATTTTGATAATATTCTCCACTCCAAATTAAGATGGCTAAGTCACAGGAAGAATGATATTCAGAAGGCAATTTCATATGAATGAACTGTCATGAATGCTAAAGATCAAAGGCAATGCCATTGATTAATATTCTAAAGTGATTCTAAAAATCCATATTGGTTCTCCATTTGGCAAATCACATTTTACAGGAGAAACACGGATTGTCAACATTTAAAGCACATCGTTCTCTGCAGGCCTGAGGTCCCCAGAAAGACAGTTCCAAGTGGAGTTGGGACAAGGGGCTTAGCTTGTTCATGGCTATTGCCAATATTGGCATGGCAAATCTGGAAAGATTAATAATTGCTTTCTTAATTTTGTAATTAATGAGTTCTTGTGGCCTCACAAACTTCTGCATACTCAAGCATGATTTGAAATCTGCTCCTATTTCTATTCTAATCTTTAACCTATGGAGAAATCACAAAGCAGCAACAGCAGGTATTCAAGAGCACCAGATGATCAGAGGGAAATTACCCCACATGCAACAGCTTTACAAAGGCCAAAAGACATATTTACCTTACAGCCAAAATAAAGCATCATTTTAGTAGGTTGGCATCACAGTAACATTTAAAAACAAATCTTTTATGTGAAAAATGGGGGCATCCAATTTCACCAGCTTTGGAAGTCAGTTATATGGCACATGGAGGAGAAGAGCCTTCTGCAGTGGGGCTCAGATGCCACAGGGTGAAAGTACAATGTTAGAGAAAAGGGAGGAACGAGAAAGAAAAATTAAAAATACTGAGGAAAAACATGAATGCAGCTTAGAGCCTAGATATAAAAGTGTTTTAAAGGGAAAAACAGAGCTCTAGCAAATCTTACAAAGAATGTGAGACTGACTGAGTCTAAAAGAAAGACGCAGAAGGAGACCTGCCCTAGGAGGCAGATGCTCTGTCGCTCAGACACGTTCTAGTGAGGCTTGTGAGTCAGACGTGCCCGATGCACTGGGCAGACCTGACTCACAGGACGAGGGCAGTCGTCAGGATATCCAGAATCAAAAGGAGCTGGACAGTTTGACTTCAGAGGCAATTCTGGGTGAAAGCACTCTCTTAAATGAATCTCCACTTCCTACTCACCCAGGTCTGAGGACAAGGGAATCTGGGGGAGCCTTGACCCAACCAGAGTGTACCAGAGGGGACACTCAGGTAAAGGAAGTAACTCCAGACTCTGCACTTGGCCTTGGAGAAACTCACCCCACACATTTGACCCTTGCAGCTTTTCCACATCTTTCCAGGATATAATTGTCTACCTTAATGGGGAAAGAGGTCAAACTGTTCACTTTGTGCTTATTTCTAGTTATGAAACAAATGAAGGTTCAATTTATCAGTCTTAAGGACCCATAATTTGCATCCAAACAAAAATGGAAAAGCTGATGCATGAAGAGAAAAAGTGTAATGAAAGGCCTTGGGGCTCATGGAGAGAACAAAAGCCCAAGCAGCCGTACACTCGGGGTCTTCCCCATTCGTGAACGTGCGTGCCCAGCAGGGGCTGCACAGAGACACACACTCACACACGCTCTCTCACAAGCATACACACTTGCTTCCTTCTTCTCTCAATGACAAATATCCTGCAGATGGCTGATTCTAGAACATGTAGCACCTGAGTTAGGAAAAATGTCTAAGAGCATATCACTGACTCCAAACCTATTGCCTCCATTGCCACATAAACCTCATTCAAAAGTTATCCAAAGGGCCACTGAGGTTCACTTCTGCATTTGCTTTCACTTTTTATTTTTGGAGGGAGAGGGGACACTCCTGTGATTTTCTGACATGTACTACAGACATTCTGCAGCAAACACTTACATAACACTGCTGGTGATGCCCAGCACCTCTCTAGGACCGGTTGACTCCACCTCTAAAGCAGGTTTCTGGAAAGGGATGATGGCTACAAATTTGAAGTGAGCAGTTCCTATCCCTAACTTCAATCACCCACAGTTCAGTTTCCAACCAGAAACTTAAGTATAGCTACATAACTGGCAGGCAGCCAAGCTAGAAACTGCATATGGCCCTTCAGTAGCCTTTGAATGGAGTATAAGTTGGCTGTAAGAACTACTTAAAATACTTAATTTCAGTATGGTCAGAAACAGGCAATTAGAAACAAGCAGTCCTTCAATCAGGCAAAGCGAGAGAAGAGCAACTCCAACCAAACCCAGAACCACAAGGTTGTGGCATTTTCAAAGGGAATTTAAGTTGGGTCACTAGAATGAATAGGTCTGAGATCCTCCAATTAATTGAAAGAAACCCTAGATACAAACTGTGCTTGGGATTGCTGTGACAGAGTCGCTAATAGGAGAAACCAGTAAGATGGTGTACATACCATAGGCAGGGGCAGCTGTGCTGTAGCCATATGGTGTTCCATAGCCTAGTGCAAAGAAGAGAGAGCACATCAGTCCAGGACAAAGGGCAGCTGGTACTGGTCCAATTCACAAGTACCACTGGGCCCAGCATTGTGGGCTCTGAGGACTTCATCCAGATGCTGGATGGAGGAGAACCATTCTCAGACTGGCTCTAGTCTACCGATCCCTTCAGGCGTGCTGAGAGTGAAAACTTTCTGCGTGGCCCACAGGCTCCCCTGACCCCCACAACAGCTTGTCTCTGCCTCGCTATGCTTACCACACTAGTACAACTGTCGCCTCCTCCTCTGTGTTCCCCAAGGGGAAGCAGAGACACTCTGCGTCGCCTGAATCTAACAGAACGTAGTAACCTCTGGCTGCATATAGTATGCTGAACAAGGAATACTCAGAACTACTCAAGTGACCAATTTCTCAGAGCTGGAAAACAGACCTTTTCAAGTCTCTTTCCAGAAAGCAGTGACAAAGCAGGCTGGAGCCTCAACTGCCATTAAGGAGGGCACACAGGTCAGGCTGTGGGCTTGACGGCAAGGTCCATGTCTTGCTGCTATCTGAATCCCTGGCCCCAGTACAGGGTCTCTCAGTAAATAGTGGTGCAATTGACATTAGCATCTGGTGCCTATGAAAAAAGGCTCATATTGTCAATAAAAACAAATACAAAGATTTTGAACCAGTTAGTTCTGGCACAAGTTTCTTGTATGTCCTTAGACATATAATTCTTAGTTGCCGTTTTCTCATCTTTAAAATGGAAAACCTTCCAAGCTACTTTATAGGGATTAGAAATATTATATTAATAGAAGCTACAATCTTTAATCTTTCAGTAAAACAACTTTAAAAAATATAAATACTAAATCACTTGGGTAAGTTTCTAGGAAAAATTGGTTTCTAAAATAGGACAAGGGCATGGAAGGTACATGGGCCCTTCATATTGTACCCACAACAAAGCAAGCACATTTACATTACAGCCCCTTTGTCTACTGCTCTAATGACCAGCTGCAGCTCATCATTTAGATCAGGACCAAATATCACCTCCTCTGTGAAGTCTCCCACTCCTCTGCCCACTCATGTTACAGCTTGCATCACATTGCATGGTGTTTACTCAATGTCTGTTCCTACTCCCACCTGACCCCAAGCATTCACTAGGGCAGACGTTAAGTCTTGGTCATCTTTGAATAACCAGTTCCAAATCTCCTGTTTGAGACAAAACACTCAAATGTACTCTGAACAAGTAAACTGCTTTTTCCTGAAAGATAAATTTTTTTCACTTTTTAGTCTATACTTCAGTCATATAAAACCAGGGATAGTACAACATAGTCTCAATCTTAATCTTTGATGCTCAATCGTTATTTTAAGTGGACACAATGCAGCTGTAATAAGCAGTAGGAACAGTATCAGAGGCCAAGAGAGAAATTAATGCTTAAAAAGGTGAGTTGTGCATGAAATCCAGGAAAAGGCAGCTGGTTGGCTAAGACTAGAGTTTCAAGGGTTTTACCAAGACCTCCTTAGAGAGAAATGAGATGAGATTGCTCAGCTGGCCACTGAGCAAACCATTGGGGCTCTAATCCTGACTTCACCTCTCACTAGCAAGGTGACTTTGAATTGTACCTGTTATTTAACCTCTCTGCACCTCATAGTCTACTGCAGTAATTGAGTTGGCAGTGAAATGTAATTAAATAATATATGTAAAAATACTAACTAGTCCCTGCTGCACAGCATGTACTCCACAAATGGCATATAACCCATTCATACTTAAACCAACCTCATCTGCATCTTCTCTAGGCTAAGAGAACTTCATTTTTAAAAACTTCAGGAGACAAGCCTTTAAAGAGGTCAATGTGATGACAAGTTGCTACAGAGCAGACACACCTGGCAACAGCAGACCTAAATGCTTCCCTTCAAGATTATTGCCAATAGACAGACGATGGCTGCTTACCACTCAAGCAGGAGGTAAATGTTCAAGACTAAGCAACCATAGACACAAATGGATCAAGTCCCAATGGAACATGTAATCAAAGGCAAGAAAGCTAATCTCAATAACTTGCCTATTGTTGTTAAGGGAAAGTTGCTTCCTTTCAACAATGCATTGAATAAGGCAAAAAATAAAAATTAAGTTTCATTTGAAATAGTGAGATGCACAGAAGAATGTCTTAATTTTGTACACAGATTGTACCAAACTATGACTATCCTTTCTCCCATGTCCCTAACATGCGTCTTTCAGTGTCCTCCGTCTCCTTGAATGGCACAATCATCCAGTCTAATTCCTTCAGCTTAAAATCCTAGGAGATATCCTGGAAACTTCATTCTTTTTCATTCTTCATATTAAATCCATAAATTTTGCTTCTGAGGAATCCTTCAACCTATTCACTTCCCGCCACCCATTTACTTCCTTACACCCACTGGAGACATCCCCATTGTTTCTTGCCTGGGCTACTAGTTTATAAAAACCTTAACTTGCCTTGTCATGCCCACTTCTGCTCCTACAATCTATTCTTCACACTATAGAATGGTCTTGAAAAAGAAAATCTGATCTTGTCATTTCACTCCTTAGAATCCTTCACGACATACCACTGCACTTAAGATTCTAAGAACAAATTCCAAACCACTGCCTCCAGGACTGGGCCTGAGCAGCCAGCTTTAGCTCAACTCACTCCCCACCCCAAGAATCTCATTACATCCTGACCTTCCAAACCTTCAACTGAGCCACGTTCCCTACCACCAAGACCACAAGATCTCTGCACATGCTTTCTTCTGTGTGAAACTTCCACCTCACACTCTTCCCCAAGTTAACTCCTACTCATTCTTGAAAGCTCAGTTCAAGTGTTACTTCTTCAGGGGAGCCTTCAGGGACCCAACAGACTAGAACAGTTTTCTATTACATCCTCTCACAGCATCATGTCCTTCTCTGTCATCGAATCATCTCAGTCTATAACAGTGATTATTTGGTTAGTTATGTCTCACCTTTAGAGCAACTGAACTATTATGTAAATGACAAATATCTGAGCTATGCCCCTACTGGCATCAACTTCTAGAAGGTAGAAATGCCAAATCCCATCATCCATACAACTTCCCAAATAGTCTATTCTAATTCTTTCTTCAGAAAAACCCCACCATCTATGTAAACTTAAAAAATGACTGCATAAAAAACCCAATCTTTATGACAATTTCATCTTGAGCAACAACTACAAGCAGTTTACTTGTCAAGTTAAAAGTTCCATACTTTCAATATTGCAGAGAACTTGATTTTAATGGGACATGTGTATCTACCATTAAAATGACATATGGATTAGAACAGGCAAGGAGATGGCACTTTTATCCATCTCCCTCAAGCCATGTGGTAAAATGGGAAAGAAAAACTTTGGAACCACAAACATCTATATTCAACTCTTTGCTTCGCCTTATCTCCCTAAACCTAGTTTCCTCATCTGGAAAATGGAAATAATTTCCATGTGAGGAAACACGTGAAGATTAGAAACAATTAAGTGAAATCCCTTATATGAAAGTATCTGGTGCCCTGGTTGGGTAGCTTAGTTGATTAGAGCGTAAACCAAGGTTGCGGGTTCGATCCCCATTCAGGGCGCACACAAGAATCAACCAATGAATGCATAAATAAGTGGAACAACAAATTAATGTTTCTCTCCATCCCCCTTCCTTTCTGTCTCTAAAATCAATCAATAAAAAATTTTTAAAAGTATCTGGTGTATAGTAAGCTCTGGGTAAGTAAGTTCCCCTTTTCTCTTTTTGTGTTTCTTTAGTCTGTGATGGTTCCCAAACACTGAGTTAAGGAAATGCTAATAATGACCAGGCTTCACCCCAATTAAATAACCTCTTAGCAGCTATTTTTCTGTCTTCTGTATTCCACTGAATACACTCAGCTCCTCAATCTGTGCTACATCTTTTAGCTTCCTCATTGTCAAAAAAACATCCCTTCAACTATGTGCAACACTGCTCATCTGTCACTTCCCTCCAGGAAGCCTCTAGTCACTCGGCAGATTCCGTGAGAAAACCCATGACTTTCTGTAGATTCTCCTTTCAATTTCTGTGCACACCCATCCTACACCCATATTGTCTTTCCAGAGACCACGTATAATCCTAGAAAATAAAGAGACACCATTCCTCTTTGGCCCGAAAAAGGAGGCAGACGTACGGGCGGTACTGTACCTGGAGCTATGTAGCCAGGAGCAGCTGCAGCCCCAACGAACGCTCCCCTCGTTAGAGTTCCTCTTCCTCGGCCCCGAACCGCCTGGACTGCTGCAGACACAGCCGTATTCACAATACCCTTTGCCTGTTAAAAATAACACATTTTTATTTCTGAGAGAAATAGGAACTGTTATCCTATTATCTCTGTAATAATGCACCCCTCTGAGAAACTTGAGCCTATAGATGAGACCGTGTGTCGCCTATGACCTTAAGCCTTCACTTTATCATCTGTAGAATGAAAATGACACCTACCTTACAGACTTGTTCTAGGTAATATGCTAAGTACATAAGAATATGCAAATAACTTCTTTTCACTTGAGGGCTACCCAAAAAGAGTTCATTTCCTACATACAAATTTCAGTATCAAATTACATCCAAATTCAACTGAGGCCAGGCTAGAGTAATTATAGACACTTGATCGAAATTCACTGACTTCTCTGGCCACAAATAAAAAATACTGCAACAACAAACCACCTAGAACAAGCTGCAAACCGGAATGGAGTTTTTGTAAAAAAGGACTAAGACAGGAAGACAAAAGATGTGGATGCCAGTTTCTGCTCTAAGTTACTAAGACCTCAGGAAGGCCATATGATTTCCTTGAGCCTGTCTCTTCTGTGTGCGCGCACGCACCAATCATTAAATACATACATACATACATACATACATACATACTAACTCTAAAGTCCTTTCTTGCTCTAAAATGCCATGGAGTCTGGTAAAGTCCCATAATCTCTCTCTAGGGGAGTTGCCCCAGTAATTGTAAAATAATACCCATTTTGCTCTCCTTACTTCAGAGTACAAAGAGCAGTTTTGAATATAACTCTGAAAAATTGACTAAATCAAGCAGTAACAGCACACAGGGCTGCTAAAACATCCCTTTCCAAAACTAAAATTTTTTTAAAAAATCAAGGATATCTAGTTTTAAATTAAATATTATACTTATTTTGTAGTGAAACAATGCAACAAAAACTCAAGCTAGAACCTACTAATATTCCCTACTACAAACAAGGAAGGGGGAAGAGGGCAGAGCCTCAAAGCTCATTGTATGATAAAGCCAACAGTAACTCAGAGCACACACACATTTATCTCACATGGAAATACCATCATCCTCTGCTCCTCTTAGGTCAGCCTCTACTGCTAGTATAACTGGGCAGAGGCAGTTTCAAGGTTTAATATATCATGCACAGAGAACTTTTTCTTTTTGGCTGAAAAAAAAAAAATCACCCCACACATCCAAAACAGACTGCTTCTTGGCTGTCAAGCACACTGAACGCAGGAGGTTTACAGCTTCTAGTATGGAAAACTTCTAAAAATGAGTGAACTTCAAGCAGACTTTTTTTTTTTTTAACACAGCTTATTCAAAAGTAGTCAGGAAGCAACAATCTGGCAATAACAGAGTGACCTCACACAAATTAAGCTCATTCCTACTAGAACTAAACTTACCTTAAAAGTCTCTCCAAGTAGGCTTTTAAACACAAAAATGAACTGGCCAATTACAAGATGTGTCATAGGAAAATGACACCAAAATAAACAAGGTAACAATTATCTTTCTCCAAATTTAGAACATATTCTAGAAGATTTAGGAAAAGAAAATCCATATTCTCTCTACACGTCTTCCTCTGCAATTTAAACTTTATTTTTATTTAATCTCAGTAAAAGTTAGTTTTGTTTATATTTTGAATCCTAAGATTTAAGCAATTTATTATAGTAAATAAAAGAAGTTGTACACAAAACAAGTTTTTAAGATATAATATGCAACAGTAGAATGCCCATGTCTTTGGAAAGAGAAGATCCTGGTTTTGGAACTTCTACCATCAATCAGCTATGTTGCTACACACAGTATCTTAATTTCTTGGTACCCTGTTTCCTCATCGATAAAATGAGATCAATTCTACCCTCCTATAATAGACCTAGCATATGTAAAAGAAACTGTTTAACACACAATCTTAAATAACCCAAGTTTCCTTCTATTAATCTAAGTATTTTAATTGCTTTTTTCTATCACATAATATATTCAGATATTATTACACAGTACTCTCCATGAAGAAGAAAATGTGTCTTATATTTATTTGTGTATCTATTTCCCTTACAACAATCCACATGGTATATGTCTAGAAAATATTTTTGAATGCATTAAAAAAAATGGTTAGAAGAATCTGTTATCCAAAAGCATGGAATTAGGAGGCCATCTTTTCCAAATACCTTGGTTAATTCCAGGCCTTTGCAGCACTGACATTCCCAATCAACAGAAGAAGCAACACAGGGTCAAGTTCTACTGTGCCATCTCCAACAGAAAGCCCAAAATAAATGCTGCAAAAATTCAAAACTGAAAAGGAAATGGAAGAGCGTCTGCAGACTGATCCAAGAAAGCCCAAGTCCTCTTGGCAGCTTCCCTAAACCAGACCAATGCTAACATCTCATTCAAGTCCAAATCCCTCAACACTCCACCTCATCAAGAGAGACCTGAAGCCCTTAAATAATGCTAACATTCTCTTTTCAATATATAATTTGCCTAGGACAACCACGGAACAGGGACCCACTGACACATATTATTAATGACCTAACCCAGTGGTCGGCAAACTCATTAGTCAACAGAGCCAAATATCAACAGCACAACGATTGAAATTTCTTTTGAGAGCCCAATTTTTTAAACTTAAACTTCTTCTAACGCCACTTCTTCAAAATAGACTCGCCCAGGCTGTGGTATTTTGTGGAAGAGCCACACTCAAGGGGCCAAAGAGCCGCATACGGCTCGCGAGCCGCAGTTTGCCGACCACGGACCTAACCCAAAGAAAAGATTGCTAAATCCAAGAAAAACAAATAGTTTTTAAAAAGCTAACGTGGCACAAAAACAGAAAAGGAAACTTAATTTTGGTAATATTTTTCAAAGTTATTAATGCTCAACTCATACCTGAGGGATAATCTTCTTTTTCTTATTATTTGCTGCATTGGGTCCAGAAAACAGCTTCTCCAGGGCAGCTAACGCTGCACTCGCCTTTGCCACTTTCTTATTTGGACCTGCACCTCTGAATTTCTGTCCGTCTACTTCTACCTAAAACCAAGAACGACACTCTGCAGTTAGCCCATGCAATTCCTCTATGTAGTTCAATTTAAATGGATCGTAACACAGAAAACACCAAAAGTCAAATAGTGCCACAAGAATATACTCAGTCTAATACTTATTTATGTCTGAGGGCAAAACAGGTTGGCTTGTATCTAGGTACACACCTCCATCACAAAGCGCTTGTCATGGCTTCCACCAGTCTCCGAGATGAGTTCATACTTCAGACCTCTTCTTTTTTCATTGAGCTCCATTACAGGATTTTTGCCACTTGCTGTGAGGATAGGGCCCTGAGTTCTTACCTAAAAGGAGGTACAAGCAAGCAAGATTTCAAGGTATGAAATTTCTTATTATACAATTATACTTTGTCTCTGTTGAAAAAGAGGCTCAAAATTGTATTTTAAAGCATTCAGGAGCTAGTGCATGAGCACCTCCATATACAAATGACAAAGTATCTATAAAGGTATGAAAACTCTACAAGCAATAAATGTCCCAGTCAGTCAGTCATCTGAACAACCTGCCTTTGAAGCAGGGCTGTCCCAATAGATGAGTATTCAAGAGGAATGTAGTCCTGCCATTACATGGTGCTCTCGGGTCTGATCTGTGGTTGTGTTCGTGGTCTAAGAATAATAATTTAAATGACTAACAAAGTGGATAGAACTGTTGAGATTCAAATGAGTGTTCACTGTTTTTTTCGTTAGGATTAGGAAAAAATAACTCAATTTAGGAGGTTGGAAAAAAATGCCCATTCACACCTTTCAGTATCTCTAAAGAAATTTAAGGGCACCTAAGGTAAACACACACACACACACACACACACACACACACAACACACACACACAAAACAGTGGGCTATAAACGATGGATTCTGAAATTTCAAAATAACAATAAAAGTTGTCATTCCCTGTCCCCAAGGAGCTATAGTGCAGTGGGAGGGACAGATATAATCACTATAAAACAATGTACATTACAGAACAGATCTAAGTTAAGGAAACACAATAGAAGGACTCACTTTCTAGGGCCATCAGGATAATTTCCCTGGAAGTGACAATGTGAACCCACCCATAAAAGGGAGTTAAGTGCCAGACCATCCTAAGGAGGAATCAAAGGAGAAGGGCATTCTGGACAGAAGAAACGGCAGGAGGTTCAGTTGGGCTGAATGAAGGGGTGAGAAGAATAATGCAGAACCTCACACTGCAAACACCCCTACTGGAGCCAGATCATAATCACTGTGTATCAGGCACACGGGCTTTGCCTGTATCATGGATAGTGGAAAGACTAAAAGACTTTCATCTGGGAAAGTTCATAATTAGATGTGGGCTGTAAAAAATTATTCTACGAATGATAGAACTGACTTTTAAAAAAGGTAAGAGTTGTGAGAAGAAAAGTAATTCTCGTAAGAATGTGAAGGCTCAAATGGAGAAGTTAGCACCAAAAGTAAAACAAACCGCAAAATACAGCTATGATTTTGAGGAAGACCCAAAGACTGAGGACTTTTTGAGGTCAGAGATCATGTCTTTAATTCCACCACAGTAACTGCTCAAGAAATGCTGAAAAAGAAATGAATGCCCAAAAGAATTATTATGTATATAAACCTAATGGACAGCAAGATTCTTGCTGATTTGGTAAGTGGTTGATGCTGTAGAAGTGAAACATTGAACTCTTTTTAAAGACAAGTTCAATAAACATTTCTGGATCTTTTGTAATAAATATGACTTTTCAAAGAGCTTTTATAATCCACATTTCCAGTCTCCAGCTTTAAAAGGTAATCATTTTTTAAAAAACTAGTCTTTGGTAATCTCTCTCTGCTTCCCAAATCTGAAATCACTTTTATAAAAACAAGATATAAAAATATTTGCATTCTAATCAGTTACTCCTACTTCAATGAAGAATAGGGCTTTGTGTCGCCCCCCCACTATTACACCATACAGAAACAAAGCAGTGATGTATTCACTACCAAAAGCTCCACACACTCGTGACTGCCATTAGTGCAGCCACACTGCCCTCTTCCTTCCTAACTCCCTCCAAACTGAAAGGTCTGAGCCTCTTAATTAATGAGCTCTTTCTCTTCTTAGAATTTCTAAAACTGCCAGCAAAACATCTTGCTCTGGCCCTAACCGGTTTGGCTCAGTGGATAGAGTGTTGGCCTGCAGACTGAAGGGTCCCAGGTTCAATTCCAGTCAAGGGCATGTACCTTGGTTGCGGGCACATCCCCAGTAGGCGGTGTGCAAGAGGCAGCTGATTGATGTTTCTCTCTTATCGATGTTTCTAACACTCTATCCCTCTCCCTTACTCTCCGTAAAAAATCAATGAAATATATTAAAAAACAAAAAACAAAAAAACCATCTTGCTCTGCCTGTGACTACCACTTGTGAATGACTGACTGGTACTCTCAGAAGCCAGGTACCATGTCTACTATCCTCAACATCACACACAGAGTCAGGCATGGTTTTTTACAGGCTTCAGTCCCCATCAGGCCCCTCCTCACTGGCCCACCTGGTACTTCTAAACATTTCCTTTCACAGCTCCTTTATACCTACTAGTCCTCTGACCTAGAATGCCTTCTATCTCTTCCCTAAAAAATCCTACACATTATCTAAAACCTAGCTCACATTTTACTCCCTTTAATTTCACATGTGTGTAAGTTTCAATCATTTCCTACTTGGAGATTTTACATTATTATATTCATTTTGCAATCACAGAGCTTTATCACATTACAGTGTAATTAGTTATAAACATGTCTTTTGCCCTTCTAGCCTGAGGGCATCTTGAGGCTCTGGACACATTTCTTCAGCAACTGGTAATAAGCAGGTACTAAGAGTTTAGTCCTTAATAAATACGCAATCTTAGAAATGACAAATTTTAAATGCTAATGTAAGCTATTGCTGTTACTTGAAAGCCAATTTTCCTTATGTAGAATGCAATAAATAAGGGCTCCATGAATTCCCAAATATGCTGTGAATATATTGCTTGGATTCTGTCCCATTCCGGTGTCTGTGGTCATAAGCTCATAGGCCAGGACTTCCCCAGAGTCTGAGGAACATACTAGGTCAAGCTATATGTCTTTCTCAGAGCCGGTCCAACTCAATGATGACCCACTGCCCTCAGCTTAGCACAACTTCAAATAATCCTAAATTTCTTCCACTAGATCTTGTTTCTTTGCTCTATAGTTATTGTTAATATACTTGTGAAATGCAGCAAAAGGGAAATGCTAGTTAAACATGTTGTGCAGTACACAGTACATTTACAGATTTTTTTTTTTTAAATCCTCACCTGAGGATATGTTTTTACTGATTTTTTTTTTTAGAGAGAGAGGGGAAAGGAGAGAAAGAGAGAGCGAGAAACATGAATGTATGAGAGAAACACCAATCGGTTGTTTCCTGTACGTGCCCCATGGGGGATGGTACCTGCAACTCAGGCTATGCCTGACCAGGATCCAACCAGTAAGCTTTTGGTGCACGGGACAATCCTACAACCATCTGAGCCAAACCAGCCTGGGCTTTTTACAGATATTTTTAGAATTAAGTGGGGGAAAAACAAGATGTAAAACAGTATAAAAATACCCTCATAAAAATACTTATAGAGCCCTGGCCGGTGTTGCTCAATGATTAGTGCCAGCCTGTGCACCAAAGAGTTGAGGGTTCAATTCCTGAGCAAGGGCATGTACCTGGATTGCAGGTTAAATGCCCTGCCCAGTTGGGATGCGTGCGGTGGGCAACCAATTCATATGTCTGTCTCATATTGATATTTCTCTCTCACATTGATGTTTCTCTTTCTGTCTCTCTCCCCCTCCCCCGCTTCTGCACTTAAAAAAAAAAAGAAAGAAAAAATACCAAGTGAGAATTAAAATAAAAATTATTTAAAAAAGGCTGGATGAAAATAAACCAAAATATTAATAATACCTGCCTTTGGAATATATCCATTTATATATACTTTTGATTTTTATTTATATTTTCCATAGCTCTCAAGTTTTCTATAATGAATATTTTTTTCTAAGGAAAATAATGTATAAATATACCTCTAAGGTACTGGAGGTTTCAGTTGTAGAATTTCCAGTATTATTGCTTGAGTTTGAAGACACTGTTTCATTTTTGCTTTCATTATCTGATTTTTCATCGGAACTCATACATTCAATATCTGCATCAAACCCTGTTGGGTATCCCATTGCCTGCAATACCTGTAAAAATTACATTAAGATTCATTGTTATTCAAACAACAGAAACCACAGAGAATAGATGAAATATTAAAGACAACAGTTTCAAATCCACAACATTTGAATCTATTAACTACCTTGTAGGAAGAGCAAGATGGTTCTATATACGTATACAAATCCTTGGTTTTACCTACCAGGGTATCACCATAAAAATGAAAAAAGCCTCCACAGAGTAATTAGGTTTAAATAAAGGATGATGGAAATGAAAACCTGAGGTTGCTCCTGGTTCGTTTAATTTGGAGGTAAGAGATAGAGAAAATAGCCAAGTTCAACCAATGAGGTGAGGGGAGAAGTAAAACTGTACATTGGACTAGAAAGGAAAAGACAGGAGGATCTAATCCTGTATTTCTCCTCTGGTCCTCAATTTTCCAATTTGCAAGACTGGAAGACTGATTAATTGACCTCTAAATTCTATGCTTCAACCCATTAGGATAAATTAGCACAAAAAGGCCATCAAGAAGCTTTCTTTACCTTGAAATCAATTTTCCAGTCAATTACAAAATAACATCTGAAGCTTTCTCCTATTGGCCTTTCTCTCTGCTTTGAACTAAAACCATAAGTGAGACCTGAAAGAAAGCAGTCAGTCTTTAGGTTTAGTCTCTGTAAGAAGTGAACCAGGAACAATTTCAGGTTTGTATTTCCATCCCTTCCTCACAAGAACTGGTTATGGCTTGGCTTCCTCCAATGTTCATTCTTCTATAGTTCCAGTCAAGCCTGGCATTTCTTATCTTTCATAAAATAAGGTTTTCAGAGCTCTGTGTGTGTGTACACACACACACACACACACACACACACACACACACACACACACACACACAGATGTGCCTTTTAAAACTTCCTTCCAGATGACACTGCTTTTCAGTTTACAAGAGAAATACGTTCACCAGCACTTGTATAAGCCTCTTTTTAAACAGGTTGATATTGCACTGTCTGTTACTAATTTAAAGGTTTATATCAGAAAATAAAGAGAGAGATTCCTAAAGATCCCTGTATTTGTTTTAGCTTTTGACTAATGTTTTAAGTTGCTGTATTGTAAAAGCACATCATATTTTTTTAAAATCCCAGCTATACGTAACAGGTGTCTCTCAAAAAAAAACTATTCTGAAAACTGATTAGAGGATGCCAGGGGCTAGAGACGTGGCAAGGGAGATCCACTACTATGGGACATGAGAGGACTTTCTGGGTGAAAGAAACTGTTTTATATCTTGACAGAGGTGGTGGTTACATGATTATAAACATTTGCCAAAAACCATAATATCAATAAATGATTAACTTTCCTGCATATAAAGTTGGCTTTAAAAAGACCATAAATAAAAATAAACGATTCTGATAATCCCACAAATGACCAGCCAGGCAGCCCAGCCTTTATAAACAATGCCACCTTATATGACGGATTACCCATATAAATAAGGTTAGTATCACTCTAAACAAAAAAAGAGCATAAGAACTCTGTACAAGAGAACTTGAAATTAATTTACCCAATTCATATGGAAAATCTGGCATTCTGTTGAAGACTTGAAATCACAAATAAATTCCTTGTATTAATTGGGAATAAAGCCAACAACCCCCTTTTTTTAACATCTTGAGTTCTAAAAGTGGTCAGGTAGCTCTTGACACTGAGCACACACTCAAATCATTTGGTTACAACCTCATCAAGCCACTGAGTCCTGCGAATGAATATGTTCTTCCTGAGAAATCACATCCCTGAGAGAAGTTACTAGCCTGGAATTAACACTAGCTAACAAGCTGAAAGTCAAAAGCCAGAGTCAGTCACAAGTAAATTCGATTTTTTCATTCCAAAAAAAACTAGATAGAGACATGCAATTTCGCCCCATTTATAACAGGTAGTTAAAATAGCCTCATGTAAATTACTTAGCACCACTTCTCTGCCCTTTCTCACGTATCAAATTCATTTATTTACCTGTTATTATAGTAACTTATTTCAATACATTCATAAATTGTTTATATAACTAATAGATAATACCAAGAGATACAGAATACTTGCAATGCAGCTCAACTGACAAAATTCAAGTTAGGTAATTTTCAATGAATACATAATTCAAAGATGATTAACTAGTATATGCTATAAAAGTAAAAAAAAAAAAGTGAAGAGTCTTCAGGCTTCTGGAATGAAAGTTTGTTTGAAATAAAAATTAAGGCTAAAAATTTGCTATACTAAAGAAAGGTGGGTTTCAAATGTCTAGCTAACAAATCCAACCTAATAAACACATCAAATGAGCTGAAATTCACAAGGTGAGTCCTGGAAATAAGGTGACTGGGAAGTCCAGTGTAACCATGCCTTTTTTTCCCCTCATGATAGGGGGTTGAAACTGAGAAAGATGACACCCTAAAAGACTAGAGGCCAAGAGTGAAAACACATAAAAACATTCTACCCCATGGCTCTCCAGTCAAAACAAAGTCACATTCATGGCTTCTGTCTGATAGAGATCTGATAGCTCCAAGAACCTCTCCAAAGAGCCTTCACTTTGTGTCCGCTTCTAACTGATCTTTTTTCCAATGAATAAGATTCTTTCCATGAAATATGGCTGCTTTTGTCCCTACAGGTGTTATTTGTGAGGGACTCTAAGGAGAAATAACTGGAAGAGGAAAGGGAAGATTGACCGCTGTAGGCTGCCTGTTGCTGAGCAGCCAGGTTCTTGAGGCAGAAACTGATTTCTTCTTGTTTTGATTCTATGATGTGATTTGTCTTCACAGGTACAGAACCCTACCAAGCTTATTAAGAAATGCAAGGATTTTCATCAAGTGGAACCTACTTTCACAGATATATGCCTGACATTAATAGAAATCTCAATACATATTTAATTAATTAATAGATCATTCAAATGGGCTTTCTTCTTGACCTGGTAATTCTACCTGTAGAATACATCTTAAGGGATAATCATACTAGTTCAAAAAGATGTAATCAACAGAAAGCATATGTACACTAATAAAAGAGAAATATGTAAATTGACCATCACTTTGCAACGCCCACCAGCCAATTAGGAATGAGTATGCAAATTAGCGGGACAAAGATGGCGGCGGCCATGGAGCCAGCCAGAGCAGGTGGGAGGCTTGGGTTGCCCCTGGTGACGGAGGAAGCCAAGCTTCCCACCCACCTGAGCTGGCCACCAAGGGAGGAGTCTGCAAACAACCCTCAGCCCCTTACCCAGTTTGGCCACACCACCATCAGGGTGAGGGTCCCCACTGGGAGGCTTGGCCAGCCTGAAAACGGCCCTCAGCCCCTTACCCAGGCTGGTCACGTCCCCATGGGGTGAGGGTCCCCGCTGAGGAGCGTGGCCAGCCTGCAAATAGCTATCAGCCCCTCACCCAGGCTGGCCAGGCACCCCAGCAGGGACTCCCACCCCATGGGGGCGTGGCTGGCCTGCAAACTGCCCAGCCCCTCGCCCAGGACGGCACCGTCCCCAGTGGGCACCCACACCCCAATGGGGGCGTGGCCAGCCTACAAACAACCACAGGCCCCTTGCCAGGCCGCCCCACCCCCCAAGGGAACACCCACCCTGATCCGGGACACCCTTCAGGGCAAACCAGCTGGCCCCCACCCGTGCACCAGGCCTCTATCTATACTAATAAAAGGGTAATATGCTAATTAGACTGGGAGACCTTCCAGATCTTCTTCTGGACAAAGCCATGGTGGCGGGGCTGAGGTAGAGGCAGTTAGGGGCCAAGAGGGGAGGGCAGTTGTGGGTGATCAAGCCAGTGGGGGGGGGGGGGGGTAAAGAGTTGTGGGTTAGCAGGCCAGCAGGGGGGGCCAGTTGGGGGCGAGCACGCTGTCAGTAGGGGTCAGTTGGGGGTGATCAGGCCGGCAGGCAGAGTGGTTAGGGGCAATCAGGCAGGCAGGCAGGTGAGCGGTTAGGAACCAGCAGTCCCGGATTGCAAGAGGGCCTAAACCGGCAGTCGGACATCCCTCGAGGGGTCCCAGACTGGAGAGGGTGCAGGCCAGGCTGAGGGACACCCGTCCCCCCCCCCCCGCCCGTGCATGAATTTTGTGCACCAGGCCACTAGTAAATTTAAAAAAGGATTAGTGACATTGCGGTAGAATAGTGGTAATGAAGTATTAGGCCATCAGTAAAAATGAGAACAATCTTTGTGATAACTATAAAAAAACGCAATATATTTTTAGATGAACAAAGAAAACATGACCCTATTTTAGGTATATATTTTATAGTTCCCATCATTCTTTACCTAAAACCCTTGGGGCCAGATTATTTTGAGAATTTATAACTTTTCAGAGTTTAGAAAGCTACTACAATATATTTATCATATATTTTCTAAATCTCCAGTGGTATTTCAGGTGCTATCCCATGTTTGGGCAAAGAAATAAAATATTCACAATAAACGGAATAATAAAGACTAAAAATAGCCACACATCAATTCTGGTTAGGTTTTTCCATCAAGTGAGTTTGCATCAAACTTAGGAAAGTATTTTTCATTTTTAGTGCTTTTTAGATTTTGAAATTGTAGGGGGGCGAAGGGGGATTTGGAAAAATACATACCAAAATGTTAATGGTTATTATAAGAACAAATAGCATCTAAATCTTGTCATATTGCAAAATGTACCACTCTATTAACTTGCCCAAATTTTACTGAATTGCAATTTGCTATGAAACCTCTAGTTTATACAGTATTAAAGGTTATTATAAAACAACCACAAACTGTATCTCTACATTATAGGCACCTTTTAAAAGATATCATTGCTATTCCTTTTACAAAGACTTACCCAAGGAGAATGCCCACCTGATTTTTATACCAGAACAACTGTGACTCTCATAATCAACTGTCAGTTCTTATGTCATAGACAGTGGATCAAGATTTCACCTGCTTTTGTGTCAGATGCCAGAGAACCTAGGTCTATATTTGTGACTCATTCTCAGCATACATTATAGCTAAATTATCAAATTGTATTTTTAGCCTTATTCCTCGCTTCACCTTTTCCCTCATTCTTGGCCTTCTTCTTCTGCCTCATAAACTCATACTTCTTCATCATACCTGAAATACCCTTTTTATAAACAAGACAGAACATAAATATCGTTGTATATTATTAAAGCTCAGTTCTTACTTTTCTGCATTGTTCTTACTACCTGACGTGTAACTTACTCATTTACAGATCTGTGGTCTGTCTCCCCAGCACACCACACCACAATGCAAGCTCCAGGAGGACAGAGACTGCTCCCTGCTGCACCCTTAGTTCTAGGGTAATGTCTGATCATGGAAACAGACCAATTGTATCTGATGCCAGATGGCTACATAACAGAACTTCTAAGTGAAAAACTTATCTTCAGTCTACATGACCTTTGACATTTTCACATATGTTTGCAAGAGGTCAAATGTGCTCTTAGAGGGATTCCAATATTTAGGAATTTTCTACAAACCTACATGAATGACTAATCGGCTCAATCGTGTATCATATTACCTATGGAAATCCTCTGAAACACAGAAAAGGCACCAGGCACAAAGATAATGATCATATTTATGACAGAAAAAGTCTGCAAATAGCAAAATATCCAATGATAAAGAAATGTTTAAATAATATTATATCCACATCATGTTACTCATACAAACATTAAATATTATTTATGAAGCTTTTAAAACAGGGGAAAACATTCAGGACATGTTAAATGAAGAAAATCAGAGGGTAAAATTGGATAAATAAAACATATATATAAATATTAATCATCTGTCTCAGAAATATGCAACTAATATTTTTATTTATTTTCCTTCTGTGTTTCCCAAATTTTGTATAATCAACACATATTTTACAACCAAAAAAGAATTTTGTGACCAGAGATCACAAAACTCTTTATATTATTAAAATCTAAAAAAAGTTCTGTTAATTTATTATAGGAAAATAAGCACCTTATTTACAACATAAAATAGCAAAGCACTAGTAAGTAAAAGAAATACAGTACCTTCACTGCTACATGAAGCTTTGCTGTTTTCTTGGATGGTCCTGAGGCTTCGTATGTTGTACCATCCACATCTACAGACATTGTGAAGACTGGGGCATGGACAGGGCCAGACTGAGATAAGAGCTTATACTGAAGCCCAGGCCTGATCTGATTTAGCCTCATTAGCGCATTCATAAGATCTATTGCTTTACTATCCAGAACTGTTAAAGAAAAAGGAAATCACATATTAAACCATTTTGTTTTAATCTATGCATTTGTAGGTTCCTAGTGATCACTATAAATTTATCAAAATTTTTAAAACAAGAATAAAAAAAATACAAATAACTTCATCCTATATAATACTATAGAATAAAGAGGTAACATGGAGAAAAACCAAGATGACGGCATAGGTAAACACCTAAACTGCTGCCTCACACAACAATTTCAAAACTACAACTAAAAGACAAAACGGACATCATCCAGAACCACAGGAAGGCTGGCTGAGTGGAAATTCTACCACTAGAAGGAAAGAGAAAAGCACACTGAGACTCAGAGGAACTGCAGAAGGCGCACGCGCGGAGAGGGCTGGCAACTGAATACTTGGCTGGCTTTCTCAATCAGGAGGGAGACAAAAGCTCCCTAATGTTCTGAACTCCAGTTCTGGGCGAGACTCTGGGGACCCAGACTCATATGGGGAGAAACTGGACTATCAGGAAAGAGAGAAGCACACTGAGACTCAGAGGAACTGCGGAAGGCAGAGGTACAGAGACACGCGCGCGGAGAGGGCGGGCAACTGAGTACGCGGCTGGCTTTCTCAATCGGGAGGGAGACAAAAGCTCCCGATTGCTCTGAACTCCAGTTCCGGGCAAGACTCTAGGAACCCAGACTCATTCGGGGAGAAAGTGGACTGTCTGGAAGCAGGCGAAACTCGAGGGTGGCTTTCTCTCAGAGGTGCTTGCAGCGATTACCGCGGGACACTGAGACCCAGGGGCCTCTTAGGGCAGGGCTGACGGGAAGCCATTGCTGTCTGCTCCGCCGTGAGACTCCGCCCCATCCAAGCTGAGCACAGAGGCTTTTGCAAGTCTTGTCTCATAAGGGTGTCTCCAGCACAGAAGTTCTCCCAGTGTAGACAGCTGATCCTCACAGCCAATTGGCCTGGAGGTCAATTCCTCCCAGTGATACCAACAACAATCAAGGCTTAACTACAACAAGACTTTGCACACAGACCACAGAGGAGTGCATCAAGAGTGTCCACCTCAGGTAACTGGAGAGGCTGAGCCACTGGGCCGTATAGGACACCTAGCACACAAAGCCACTCTATCAACTCAGGGAAGCAGCCAAAATGCGGAGACAAAGAAAAAGGTCACAAATGAAAGAAATGGAGGAAAGCAAATGACTGGATATAGAGTTCAAAACCACGGTTTTAAGGTTTTTCAAGAATTTTCTAGAAACAGCCGATAAATTTAGCAAGACCCTCGAGGATATGAAAAAGGACCAACTAGAAATTAAGCATACACTGACTGAAATAAAAAATAACATACAGAAATCCAACTGCAGACTAGAGGATCGCAAGAATCAAGTCAAAGATTTGAAATACAAAGAAGCAAAAAACACTCAACCAGAAAAGCAAAAAGAAAAAAGAATCCAAAAATATGAAGATAGTGTAAGGAGCCTCTGGGACAACTTCAAGTGTACCAACATCAGAATTATGGGGGTGCCAGAAGAAGAGAGAGAGCAAGACACTGAAAACCTATTTGAAGAAATAATGACTGAAAACTTCCCCCACCTGGTGAAAGAAATAGACTTACAAATCCAGGAAGCACACAGAACCCCAAACAAAAGGAATCCAAAGAGGACCACACCAAGACACATCATAATTAAAATGCCAAGAGCAAAAGACAAAGAGAGAATATTAAAAGCAGCAAGAGAAAAACAGTTAGTTACCTACAAGGGAGTACCCATACGACTGTCAGCTGATTTCTCAACAGAAACTATGCAGGCCAGACGGGAGTGGCAAGAAATATTCAAAGTGATGAATAGCAAGAACCTACAACCAAGATTACTCTACCCAGCAAAGCTATCATTCAGAATTGAAGATCAGATAAAGAGCTTCACAGATAAGAAAAAGCTAAAGGAGTTCATCACCACCAAACCAGTATTATATGAAATGCTGAAAGGTATTCTTTAAGAAGAAGAAGAAAAAGGTAAAGATAAAAATTATGAACAGCAAATACATATCTATCAACAAGTGAATCAAAAAATCTGATGAACAGAATAAACTGGTGAATAGAATAGAATCAGGGGCATAGAAAGGGAGTGGACTGACAATTCTTGGAGGGAAAGGGGTGTGGGGGTGCGGGAAAAGACTGGACAAAAATAGTACACCTATGGATGAGGACAGTGGCGGGGGGGGAGGGTAAGGGCAGAGGGTGGGGTGGGAACCGGGTGGAGGGGAGCTATGGGGGGGAAAAAAGAGGAACAACTGTAATAATCTGAACAATAAAGATTTTTTTTTAAAAAAAGAGGTAATATGCAAATTGACCATCACTCCAAGACACAAGTTGGCTGCCCCCATGTGGTCAAAGACGGCCAAACAAGATGGCCAGCAGGGGAGGGCAGTTGGGAGGGACCAGGCCTGCAGGGTAGGACAGTTGGGGGCGACCAGGCCTGCAGGGGGAGGACAGTTAAGGATGACCAGGCTGGCAGGGAAGAACAGACAGGGGTGACCAGGCTGGCAGGGGAGTGGTTAGGGGGTGATCAGGCTGGCAGGCAGAAGCGGTTAGGGGCAATCAGTCAAGCGAGCAGTTGGGAGCCAGCAGTCCTGGATTGTGAGAGGGATGTCCGACAGTCGGACATCCCTCAAGGGGTCCCAGACTGGAGAGGGTGCAGGCTGGGCTAAGGGACAACCCCCACCCGCCAGCCCCCCCCCCCCCGCCCTCACGCACAAATTTCGTGCATCAGGCTTCTAGTATAATTATAAAATTACTTCTTAAATTATTATGCTAACATCACTGTAAAAATAAAATGCATTACTATATCTATTCATTAATTTTCGTTTGGCAAAATTAACATAACCTAAAACAGTGATTTTCAACCAGTGTGCCATAAGAATTTTTAAAACATGAAATATCTAACTATTTAGTCAGGGGCACTGACCTGTTTTTCCCTTAGATTGTCAAATAAAAAAACGACAGCCAACACAATAGCTGTCCAATGTGAATTAATCAAAATTATACCTTTTTTTTGGGGGGGGGGGGGGGGCATATCAGCAAAAAATATTTCTTTCGGTGTGCTGCAGAATTTTAGTAATTATTTATGTGTGCCATGAGATGAAAAAGGTTAAAAATTGCTGTTCAAAGCAATGAAGCTTGGAAACAAAAGAAGTTATTAAATCATCAATTTCTCAGTAAAGATCTATTCTAAAAACCCCAATTCAAATCAATCAAATTCTTCACTATGAAAATTTTCTTTTCCTGAGACTCTAAGTCTTTTCTAGTTAACATCTATAAGAATAAAGATTTTACATACTTTTCCTTAAGTTCCGTTTCATCTTCTTATTGGGATCTTTATCATCTCCTAATCCATCTTCAAATGGCCTCTTCAAAGCTGAAGATCCAGCACCTAAAGAATTACAAGAGGTTCATTATCAGTCAAAACAATGATTCTACTTCCTCTAAAATGTCTATACTATGTTCAGAAAGGGAAACCCTAGGAATCACAAAGACCATTGTACTCTTTCATTGAACAATTAAGTTACAATATTTATAATCTTGTAATAGCAAAAACTTTTAAAGTAAATCTTTATGAAACAATTTATCCCTTTTTATAAATATTTATTTTCCCATTCATTCATACATACAAATACAAACACCTATGTATATATTCACATCTGTTTATGCATAGACAGAAAAAGGTCTGGGAAGATATGTATCAAAATGTTAAAGGTAGTGTTCTCTGGTATTAGGATTTATTTTTACTTATGTCTTTTCAAATATTTCTATAACTTAACATTTATTACTTTGTATAAATTTTTAAAGCTCACGTTAAATCTTCGGCTTTTGGAAATCTGATTATTTCTCACATTACAAAATATTCTTCTGTCTGTCTAGTCAAACCTGACTTAAGATTTTATTTACAGTTCATCTTTTCCATGAAGTTTTCTTCAGCTTTTTTCTCATCTCAACTTTCTAAGAGTTTCTATGGTATTAGAAATATAAAGCGTTCCATGTGGTAGTGTGTCATTGGCTATTTCATATGTTTTCTTAGTGCTCTAATGAAGGTCAAAGATATTTTGCCCTTGTCTTGTATCTTTAAAACTATCACAAGACTTAGAAACAATATAATGGGTATGAACCAAAGCTAAATGATATGCAATTTCTTGGGTAAAGCAGCTAGTTCATAACACTGTCAGGCAAAAGGCTTTGCTGTCCAAGTTAAAACCAATCAGAGAAAAGCTCATTAACCTCTCCCCAAGTATTTTAAAGAACTCTGTCTCTTCAACTTAAAAACTGGTTGTGGGTTTTTACTAAAGGAACGTTATACTCAAGAGATTCATGCCACAAGATTTCCAGATACTTCTAATGAGACCTTGTAAGAATAGTAACATTAACTACATATTCTTTAATCATCAAGATTTGTTGTCTCTTGGGGCAAACACTGACTTCAGCACTTGCTTAAGTCAATGCTTACTGCTCAGGTCTATAAATCTTGATGTTCTCTTCTATAGACGGCACTATCTGCTTATATCTGCTTAGTATTGTATTTCATCTGCATTATATAAAACCCTATGAGCCAGTCTCCCGGAATGTCCCCTCTTTAAGAGATAAAACTTCAAAGGGAACACAGTCTACTCAATCACTCAACCGCTCACTAAGTTACATTAAAAGCTGCTACCTGATTGTGCAGAAATCACTAACGCTTAAACACATAGATCTCGTCTCTGAATCCTCCAGCTACAGAGTTCCATGGGTTAAGCTTCCTTCTCCCGTCCCAGTCATTGTAAAACAGCTGTAAATCTGGGGCTAACCATAATAGTAATAGGGTGGGGGTGTGGGGTAGAAATGGGCTTGTTTTATAAAACACAAGTCATTTTCAATCTATATAATATCTAGAAATGAGAAGTGATCATTTGAGAGGCAACAATTTTTAAAAATAATATGAGAGTGCTTACTATATGCCTGGCACTGTTTTTTAATACCTTACATGTATTAATTTATTTAATCATCACCCTTTGAAGCATGTACTTATATCATCCTCATTATAATTTCATGTATGTATTCATTCAACAACAAATATTAACTGAGAATTTTCTATGTGCAGGATCAAAATAGATGTTGGACAAGAGAACAAAACAGTATCTCAAAGAGTTTGTGCAAAAAAAAAAAAAAAGAGAGAGAGAGAGAGAGAGAGTTTATGCAAGGTGGTGGAAAGGAACTACAGCATGCCCTAAAGTTTTGAACACAATGAAGAAAAATATAAGAACCTTAAAAGTTTTGAACACAATGAAGAAAAATATAAGAACCTTAAAGGGGAGGAGGTGTTGCTGTTTTGTTTGTAGTGCTCATCAGAAAGCTCAAAAAGGTATTGCTGATAAGGTGACCTTTTGATGAAGACTTAAGGAAAATAAGAGTGAGCTATTCACTATTAGGGAATGAGCCCCAGGCAAGGAAAACAGCCAAGTACAAAGGGCAGGAACATGCTAGGAAAGAGCACAAAGGCCTGAGTGGTTGGAGTCGCCTGACCCAGGAGGGGAGGAGAGCAGAAGATGAGGAGGCAGTAGTTCTGAACTTGAGCTGCCACTAATTCATCAGAGAAACTTTTACAAAATATCTCAGTTCCACTTCCAGTATAAGAAAGTAAGTAAATTGAAAAAGCCTTCCTGATGTGAGTAATTAGAAACACTGAACAAAATGTAGAACAAAGTATGTTCCCTGACAGTAAAGACTATGGAGTTAGTTAGATCTGGGAGATGAAGGAAGCCCTGCATTAGGGCCACATTTCCTCTAGGGGCATTTTCCAAGTCCAGAAACATCCAGTAAGGACTGTGGGGGCAAAAACTGAAGTGTGAGGACCACCAAGAAGGGAAGGCCTGTTGAATCTCCCCTCACTGTGGATCTCATGAGGACTGAAGCCCAACTTCAAATCACCTTCCTCCTTGATTACATTAACCTTTTGAACTCGGATGTCGAGTGTGACTAGACACGGTTAGCACTGAATAAAGGAATTGAGAAAAAGCAAGCGAGTGCAAAGGGTTAAAATGACCCAGGATTGCCAATGCCACTAACCATCTCCCAGAAACAGGTATAAATCTGCCCTGGGGAAAGATAGTCTTACTCTAGCCTTTAAATTCTCTACAATTTTTTCATTTTAAGTCTCCAGCATTCACAATAACCAGGTACATAAGAAGACAAGAGCCGAAACCGGTTTGGCTCAGTGGATAGAGCGTCGGCCTGCGGACTCAAGGGTCCCAGGTTCGATTCCGGTCAAGGGCATATACCTTGGTTGCGGGCACATCTCCAGTAGGGGGTGTGCAAGAGGCAGCTGATCGATGTTTCTCTCTCATCGATGTTTCTAACTCTCTATCCCTCTCTCTTCCTCTCTGTAAAAAATCAATAAAATATATTAAAAAATAAAAAAAAAAAAAATAAATAAAAAGAAGACAAGATATTATGATCAAAAATCAAGGGAAGGAGCAGACAACAGAAACAGAACCAAAAGAGACCCAGATGGTGGAGCTTTCAAAAACAAACTTTATTAAAAAGAATGATCAGAATGCTAAAGAAATTTAAAAGTAAAAAATAAAAACTAGAAGAATTTCTGGAAGAAAATCTGAAACTATAAAAGATCTAAAATTATAAAAATGAAAAATCCTATATAATAAAAGCCTAATATGCAAATTGTCCCCTCAATCGGGAGTTCAACCAGGACTTTGACCAGGGAGGGAGTGGGGCTGGCGGCCACAGCAGGCAGCCAGGGGAAGGGAGGCGCCCCCTGCTGGAAGCTGCTAGGGACCCTACCCATGCACAGATTTCGTGCACTGGGCCTCTTGTATAATATAAATTAAGAACTAACAGACCTACAAGTGGAACTAGAAAATCCACAACAGAGGGAAACTGACATACTCCTCCAGTAATTAGAACAAGTAAACAAAAACTATAGTATAGGTGTACAAGATCTGAACAGCATAATGGATAAATGTAACTGCAAAATGTTCATAAAGAACATTTGGACCAACAACTGCAAAATGTACATAATTTTTCAGACAGAATCATTTACAGAAACTAAGTACTGGAACATAAAACAACGCTTTAAAAAAAAAATCAAAGGATAGAAATAAAACAAAACATGTTCTCAGATTATAGTAGAATAAGAGGGAACTCAAATATAAAGTGGTAACTAAAAAATCCTTTCCTGTCTGGAAATTAAGCAATGACAACATATAAAAAGCTCATCTGTTGCCTGGCAGATGTGGCTAAGTTGTTGAGTGTAGACTCAGTAACCAGGAGGTCATAGTTCGATTCCCGTTCAGGGTACATGCCCGGGTTGCAGCCTCGATCCCCAGTATGGGGGCATGCAGGGAAGACAGTTGATCAATGATTCTCTCTCATCACTGATGTTTCTATCTCCCTCTCCCTCTCCCTTCCTCTCTGAAATCAATAAAAATATATTAAATAGTCCTAGCTGGTTTTGCTCAGTGGATAGAGCATCAGCCTGTGGAATGAAGAGTCCTGGGTTCAATTCCAGGTGGGTGTGTGGGAGGCAACCACTGATGTGTCTCTCTCACATCGATGTCTCTCTGTCTCTTCCCCTCCCTTCCACTCCATCTAAAAATCAACAGAAAAAATATCCTCGGTGAAGATTAATAAAAAAAATAAAAAATTTATATATATGTGTGTGTGTGTGGGGGGTGTATTAAATAACTCATGTGTCAAAGAACTGATAATAAGAGAAAATAAAAGATAGTTTTAACCTAGTGATAATAAAGATACTAATGTCAAAAGCGTGTACTAGGGACTCTTTCCTCCTCCCCACGTGGGAGTCTGTGCTGTGAGATTCTTTCCCCTTCCCCATGTGGGAGTCTGCACTTGTTCTTTAATAAATTTCCACCTTGGCTATACCACCAAAAAAAAAAAAAATGCGTGTACTATACACATATATCTGGGCTTAAAGGAAAACTTAGTCTTAATAGTATATGCAATAAAACAAGGGTCTCTAGACAAATCAATAATATATTCATCTATCTCGAAAAGTTAAAATAGCAAATTACAGCCAAAGAAGGTAAGTTTATAAAACTATTTTAAAATTTAGATAAAATGGATAAATTTGTAGAAAAAACAATTTACCCAAACTCTCACAAGACGATGACAGTTTCATACCTATTTAGTAAATTTGATCCATAATTTAAAACCTTCCCACAAAGAAAACCAAGTGCTCAAATGGCTTCAATGATAAATTCTTGCAAACATTTAAGAAAAAAAAAACATCAATCTTATGCAAACTCCTACAAGGACAAAAAAGGAAGGGACAATCTCCAACTCACTTTATGAGACCAACATAATCTTAAGAGGCAAAACCTGACAAAACATTACAACAAAGGAAAACTGCTGGCCAATCTAACACACAAATAGGATTTGCTTACAAAACCTATGCAAGATTGCTCATACCAGCTTTATTTGTGATAGCCAAACCTGGAAACAAAAAATTCCCTACAACAGAAGCACAGTTAAACAAAGTCTGGCTCATCCAATGCCATGGAATACTACTCAGCAATAAATCTAATGACACGTGCAACAACTTGGACAGGCCACAAGGACATTACACTGGGGAATGGGAGGGGACTAGACAATCCACAACAGAGGGAAACTGACATACGCTTCAGTAATTAGAAGAACAAGTAAACAAAAAAGGGGAGATCTCAAATGATCACATACTGTATAACTCCTTGAAATGACAGAATTACAGAGATAGAGAGAAGTCAGTGGTTTCCAGGGTTTAGGGATGGTTAAGAAGAAAGAAAAGGGTGTGACTATGAAGGGGCTGTAGGTAGAAGATGGAATAGTTCTGTCTCTTGATTGTGAAGGTGGTTACACAAATCTACACATGTAATAAAATGGCAAAAAAACATATACATACACACGGTATCAATGTCAAGTTCTTGCTCTTGATATTGTACGGCAAGCATGTCAAACTCGCGGCCAGCGAGGCATGCAGTCCACCGGCCAGGAGTTTGACATGCTTGTACAGTACTAGAATATAAGATGTAACTAGTAGGAGAAATTGACTGAGGGGTACATGGGAACTCTCCGTGGTAACTAGGCAACTTCCTGTGAGTCTGCATTTTAAGATAAAAAAATTAAGGGAAAAAAGAATTATTGATTGTTGAGAACAGACAACCGGGGCAAGGTCATAAGCAGAAAGACCAGATAGAGAAGTTACTACAATAACCCAGGTGAGAGATGATGGCAGCTTAGGCCAGGATGGCAACAGTGAAGAAGTTAAAGAAATAGCTGAATTCTGGAGATACTTTGAATGTAAAAAGACAGGATTTGTTGATGATTTGGATATGGAGGAAAGAAAGAGGGGATTCCAGGGTAAAGGTTTTTGCCTGAGCAAATAGAAGGATAGAGTTTCCAATGACTGGGATAGTGATAACTATGGAAAGAGCAGATCAAAGGTAGCTTAAGGACAGAAATTTGGATTTTAAACATCTTAAGTTTGAGATGGCTGTTAGACATCCGATTGGGAAACTGAGGAAACTGGGTCTGAGGTCAAGGGCTGGTAGTCTGGTGAGGAGTAACTGGTGTTAAACATTCTACCTTCTGGTATAACAGGAGATAAAGGGGGGAGGGGGGAGGGAATATTTTTTGAGGCATAACGAGCAGAAGTAAGTAGATTCATATTTGAGTCTGCGGTATTTGAGGAACTGAGTAGGGCATCGTAATCTGTCCATAGCCAATAAAGCAGGGGTAACATCCCTAGGACAAAAATAAGCTCATTGCTCAAGACCTAAAGCTAGTAAATAGTGGGGCTATGACTGGAACCCAGGCAATACTGACCCCAAAATCTGTGTTCTTTCTGCTCAAACTCTGAGTTCAAACAGACTAGTACAAATGAAAGATACTCTGGTATTCTTCAATATACTTTTCCTTTATATTTGTTTTCTCTTTCTTGGTTATGTAACAGTTCCAAGTACAGTGATGACATCTCCTAGTTTATGGACTACCTCTTCTCTTAGACCAGAGGTTCTCAAAGTATGGTTCCTACATCTATGCAGTAGTGGAATCTGGCCAACATAGTCAACTGAGTTAATCACTAATAAGAGTAAATAATAGCAAGCTGATGTCATTGATGGGACAGAAAAGCAGAAAGTCAGGGGGAAAAGCAATAAAAATCCTCATACATGACTTGGATTAACAATTTGTTTAAATTAGGGCATAATTGACAGAAAATTTTATTAGGTTCAGGTGTACAATATAATGATTCCACATTGGTCTACACTATGAAATGATCCCACAATAAGTCTAGTTAATATCCAATTAACAATTATTAAATTCCCTCCCCTCTAACAAGAGATGCACCCCATAATCATCTCTACCACTGCCCATGCCCAAAACCAATAAAAAAACTTTCACACTCACCTTCTTTATCAGTAACTGACCAGGAGTATTTTTGAAAAGGCTTACTAGATGGAAGGGGGTCCATTTCCAGCACTTTATAAATCTGGCCAAAGGCTGACAGTCTTAGTGCATGCTGAAGAACAAAAGATTATATTTATTCAAATTTCAACAGCCATTTATAAAGCCCTTTTATAAAGCACTTAGAACATCTAGCTAAAAAGACTATTCATTAAACGCTAATGTTATGATGGAAAAGTCCCTTTAACAATAGGCAAGAAAATAGTGTTTAAATAGAAAAACTCAGAAACTAAAGTGATAATATCCCTCTAATAGGTCACAGTAATGTGCCCCATCTTCTACCTGGGCACTATGGGTAATATCTTCTTTTTGCTGGATGGTCATATAGTTCAGAGCATCTGTTGGGTCTCGCTCACAAGGATCATGAAGACCAGGACCCCCTTTGGCAAAAGCAAAAGAAAGACACAAGTACCACTTAGAACTGAGTTTAGGAATTCAATAAACTAACAAGAGAAAAAGAGAATAGAGGGGGAAAAAACTGAGAAACTACATCTGCTTAATTAAATGGAGTATAAAGGACACTCTCATTTTCAATATGTTAGCACCTAAATGTCCTCATTTTACTGGAAGTCACATATATCTCAGGTCAAAATTTGGTCTTACTCTGAGAATTTAGACACATCATAATAAATCATCCCAAATCTTTAAAGGGATTACATATAGAAAATAAAACCAAATTTAATGTTTCCAAATTAAACACGAGTGCAAACGAGTGAACTTAATACATTTTAACCAAACATCTGCATTTTCAAATTCAGAGCTCAAGGTAAAGCAAATTCATAGCAGACACAATATCTTATTAGTACCATTTATGTTAGTACATATAAAACATAAATTACATTTATTGAAACAGAGTTTTATAGCCATTTTTCAACATACAGGTATCCTATTTGCTAAAATTCCAAGTAAAACAACTCCTACACATCACTTTCCTGTGCAGAGGATAAATTTAATAAGGATTTAGAAAAATAAACCAAAATGAGATTTTTCTGATTCTTCTGCCTCCAGAGTTTGAAACCCTTACCAGGAAGTAGTATTCCAGATGCCAAACACTCCATTACTCGTCTCAAGGCCTCCCCAGCGCCCAAAGGTCTATTACAAGTACCTATAGACTTTTCACATATAAGCTCTAGTGGCTAGAAGATATTAAATTACAAATTAGTACATGCATCAAGTGTTAAAAGGATTCCAGTTAAATGTGAGCTGACATTTCTATCTACAATGAAGGCCAAAACCATGAAAGTCCATTTATGATTTAGGGCTCAATTAACTCTTCCCCTTTGTTTATTAACCTTTAACCCAGCTAGTGTTTTTAAATCAACCATTTTTGAGATGACATATTCAGAAGACATTTTTTATAAAACTTTAGTTACCCTGAAAAGATCACTTAAGTAATTGTGGTCACTTAACTGATTTAATAAAAATATAACAAGCCTTCATATAAGTTAGTAATAGCTAATAACTAATCAATATTCAAACCCAACCCACCTATCTCCCACATAACCTAGGAAACACTTAAACCACAATAAGACTTCTTTTCAGACAGCCTGCTTCAAGTACTACAATTAGAATAAATGAAGGACCAAATCTCTATATTTAATAAATTAAAAACTAATACTATATGAAAGTTATAATTGCTAGACTAATTTAAAATGACCCTTTAACACGGCCAGTGTTGCTCAGTGGTTGAGTGTCGACCCATGCACCATGAGGTCACAATTTGATTCCTGGTCAGGGCACATGCCTGGGTTGCAGGCTTGATCCCCAGTAGGAAGCATGCAGAAAGCAGCCCATCAATGATTCTCTCTCATCACTGACGTTTCTATCTCTCTCTCCCTCTCCCTTCCTCTCTGAAATTTTTTTAAATGGAAGCAGCACTGAAAGAGCAATGTGCCAGTCAAGGAGCTTTCATGGGCAGTAGTGAATAGTGCAGAGCAAAGTGCAGAAAGACATATTCACTTCTAACAAGTATAGAGGCTTTTTGTCAGAGAAAAAAATCTCAGGCTCTGTAACATGAATTATGATAAGGTAAAAGAGACATGTTACATACGTAAAAAAGAATTCATATGAAAAGGTGCATAGTTTTTTTCCAAAACAAAAATAAGTAATGCATACTTCAGCTAACTCATAATACAGATATTTCATAGTAATATGTAATTTCTACAGGATTTCCTCTGACTTTACTTCAGAATTTGCTTTTAACTGTATTTAAGTACTTACCCATCCTTTTAATGGTGCCCATGTGGGGACTCTGTTGCACAAATCACGCAGAATGCGAAGGACAATGACACACGATTTTAATCCATTTGCCCTTGCCTAAAACAAACAAAATGATTCCAATATCCTTGTTGAAATCCATTCTTCATTTAAGCACACTGATCATGGATAGGCTCTTTAAAGTGAATACTAATTAGTCAATTATCATCAGTTGTCAAACAAAATTAAAAAATAAAGTAAAATTATAATTCAGAATGGCAGCTTTTAAAGTAAAGGAAGCATACTATTAAAATTGCTTTTATAGCCTCATGACACCACCATTCCAGGCCACTATTTTAACTTTTCTCACCCATGTTTGTATTTTATAAGCCACCATTTGAAATTTAGAGTGCTAAGCTAAAAAGGATATTATAATTAAACATCAACTATATAATAGAAGCCATACTAGGCATTTTACCTAAATTAACTCATTTACTCTTACAATGACCCTAGAAGGTAGAGTACCCCACTTTTAAATTTACACAGAAATCATTAAGTGGCAAGTATGAAACCTATACAAGGCTAAAATAACAGTAAGATAAAAACAGAGCTCCAACCTGAAACCATTTGGCATGTCGAAGAGACGCCAAGGCGTTCAGGCATTTCTGCCTGTCCAATAAGTCTGGAGGATCTTTCATCGCAACCTTTTCTAATGGAAAAATGGGATAGAGAGAGACACATACAATTTGACCAAGGAGTTCCTGTCAAATTACCAAACAATAATTTTTTTTTAAAAGAGCAGCATTTGAGTTAACTAATAAGACTCCCAGAAGATTTCATGATTTGGTTTATTTGTTGTTGTTTTTTTAAAGTTACATGCACTATGATTACTTAAGTAAAAAGTCATCAGAGCCATTCTGTGCACAAGTAAACAGGAGCACAAAGGCATTTGGTCAGTAAACAAATCAATGATCACTGCTACATACAATCTGGGATCTTATTAAGCACATATAACATCAAAGGGCACAAAATAGGTACATAGCACTTGTTCCTTTCGCTGGGTGCCAAGAGTGCAAATCTGGGACTAATAACAATTATAACTATTTTTTATAGAAGGAATCTTAATCACTAATCAATTCTTAAGGAAAACTGGGGCTCTTTTATATAATCAATATGAGATATACTACGAATACACTGCGTATAGCAATTTTATTTTTTTACAACTAAATAACTTATCCAACAAGATAACCATTAATAGAAACTTTACCCCATTGATGAAAACTGTTCAAGTGTCACATTGGAGTTCCCTCATTATTTCTTTTCTAAGCCAAAATTATCAAAACTACAAAAATGAAAAACATTGAAATACATTTCAATTTTTAAATTATATAAATTTTTTAAAGGCAGCAAAGAATACTATCTAATTACAGCTATTTGACTTGCCTTAACATTTTAAAGTTGGATTAGAGGGCCCAAAGCAGCAAAATTAAGAATTCAAACATGTGATTAATGAAAAATATCCCCCATATTTGAGAAAATGTCACATGATACTAAATCCAAGTTTAAGAGCCAAAGGTATTCCCTCTAAGCTATTACAGAGTGGGTTTCTTAACTTTTTGAAGACTTGGTGCATTATTTAAATGCAAACAAAAACTACAAATGTTTCTTGGGGAGGAATTTTGCTTAGCCCAATGAAGTCAGATTCACCATTCTCCTTTAAGAACTTTTAGATGTAGGAAAGTCCACCAGTACTTTTTCCTAGCATTATCATAATAATCAGAATTGGTAGTATGCTGTGTGGGCCAATTGATACAATGTCAATATTTTAAAATAAGAGGCAGATAACTGATAATTTTTGGTTTCCTCATTTACAGGATTCCATTATGACATATATTCTAATTTGTAGCTTGCCATTAACTAAAACTGAAGGCACAATGCCCAGCAGAAAACAAATCTTTCAGAGGAAGAATTGGGGTTTTCTATAACAGCGGTCGCCAACCGGTGGTCCGCGGACCACTGGTGGTCCGAGAGGTCCGAAAGGTGGTCAACAGCTATTCTACAGGCTGCAACATTCTAAAGGCTGAAGTGCTACACACTTATTTTCTGACCCGGTGAGGTCTACACCAGATATTTGCATTGATTCACATTAACCTCTGCCAACAAATTCACAACACAGGGCCTCATTTCACTACCCCCTTTTAATAAAAAATTGGACCACCTCAAAAAGTATAAATGTGGATTCATTGATAACCATAAACAAATATACTATGGATTTTCACTTCATAGGTGATCTAGTTCCTGGACTTGCTCAATTTTGTCATTATAATGACACAAACATACAACTAACTCATTTTAATGTTATGTCAAAATGTTTAACTGTGGTCAATGCAAGCATCTGCATAAAGCTCACATATCAGATCAAACAAACTACTATAAATGAATGATTAGAATCTCTTTAAAGTTAGACATGACAAAGGTTGACTGACTGCTAAGTAATGTAATTCCCAAAGAAGGTATGGGCTGTACTTATTTTTTAAAATCTCAATCTCTAAGAATGAGGCAAGCTTAGTTTTAGTCTATCATCTTACCAAGTAGGAGTTGGGAAGAGGCGGGGAGGGGTAATGCAAGAGAGAAGGGAGGCAGAGGAAGTTTGGATAGGAAAAGACAAGGCAATCCAAAACTCTTTTTGAACTTTCTGGTACTTTCGTCCAATGGTCAGAACTTGTAAATAACATCTCATGCTCATTGCAACACATATTTTTAAAGGGGGACAATGGCAAAAATATGAATATAAATTATTTCATCTCCAAAGTCAGATTATAACCACAAACTCTTATTTAAAAAAACAACAGAGGAATCAGCTTGCTACAGACAGTCAACATTTGGAGGCAATAGTTTCAACTAAGACAAGATGGAGGGGCAGGCAGTGAACAGAAGACTTGCACCAGATTCCCATTCACATCACCATCAGAATGGCTATGTTTCTTCCTGCTCTGATAGTCAAAATGTCAAAAGATCCAAAATGTTTCAATATTCATGAGGTGGGACACAGTAGAGAAATGTCATAATTCATCTCATGTTATCTTCCTCAAAGTTTATTTTAAAATCATGTGAATTCATTCATATGGTACTACAGTACCTGTAAGCCCTGCTTCCCTATTTCCTTTATATATTAATAACATATAGTTTTATATATTTTCATTCATTGAGAAAAATAATTTACTTAATGTGGCAATCATAGAATTGCTGCTAGAAAAACACCACTACTTCTAACAGCAGAACTTCAAGTTTAACATTTTTTAATGATCTTCAATGTGTTTCAATTTTGTGGGGAAGCAAAACTTTTCTGATAAAAGGCAACCTGGAGTCTTTAAATTAGAAACAATGGAACTGTGAGACATTTCATTTTTTCCTATATTGACAAGTAAAATTAATTAAGAAATAGAATTGGAATTTAAAAAAAGAAAAGAAATAGTATGGGGGATGGGCATGGGGAGTGACAAAAATGCCCCCCAAAACCATAAAAAAACACACAAAAAAACAGCTTGTAAAATTTTATTGCTCGGTAACCTGGCATCAGGGCATGAAGCTACATCAAGCATTCTGAACAATGGAAGCACTGGAAAAGAAGTCTATTTTGCCGAACTTTATTTTGGTTAGAGGTTAGATCAGTGACCAGAAACACACCGTACTACAGGAAATGTTGGTCAGTTTCTCTCAATTCATACATTCATGCTAACTCTCTTCCCATTAACAAATCACTAGCCTGGACACTGGGTAGAGAAAAGCCAGAACATGACTGGTAAACAGGAGTTGTATGTCTGGAACCTGGCTCTTCAAAGGTAAAATAACTGAGCTGGGTTATCATGAAGGCCTCCTTGACAATACGGATGAAGCTGAGCTACTGAGTACATGCTGATAGAATTTTCTAGTTAGCATGAAAATATGCTAGCAGCCCCTTCTCTCAATCCCTTGAGGCTCTGTGGAGAGCAGACATTAAGCTTCAAACTGCTGTCCATGCAAAACATCAAACCACAATAATGTACACAGGTAAATGCAGGACTAAGGGAGATCTGAGAGACTGTTTTCCTAATTTCCGGTAGAAATGTCACTCTGTAAAACTTTTTTTTTTTTTTCAATGCATTAGTAGACAGTTGGCCACTGGAAAGATAATGGCTCAAGTTTTGCACCTGATTTTAGATCTAGCAACTGGGAAAGGCAGGAAAGGAAAGCCTGCAGCATCATTATAATCCCAGTTGTGATTTCTAAGAATGTTAGAATATAGTTCACCAGATTGTGAGAATCTAATACCTTCACCTAGCAGGACTTATGCCAGTGAACATTTGTCAAGATGCACCAGAAGTTTATACTGGTGCTAATATGTGAAAAGGGACTCTTGGGTAACCTCTCTGTGAGACACTGAAAATCTCCCCAATACCAAGGACAGGGGTGTGTCTTAACCTAAGCCACACAACTCTCTGTAGTTTCCCTGTCCACCTGGTTTCAAACTGCACTGCAAATGGAATAAACAGCTGATTTATTACCCTCATAGCAAATACATTGCTAGTTTAAAATCACAAACACCAAAAGAAGCTGAGACTGTGTGATGCTCGGAATAACCAAATCAGCTAAGATGCTCCAACACTCATTCTTAACAGTAATGGGAGCGTGGACAGCACAATGGACTTATAAGAGCTGGGTCCAATGTGATACTTTCTCATTTATAAAACAGGGCAATTATCTACCCAAGAGGGCTGTTGTGAGGATTAAAATGAGTTATATGAAAAACTGCTAATAAAATAGTAAGTTATTTTATACCCTGCCAGAGCTTGAATTCTGACATGCCCAATGTTAATGCTTCTTGCATACAGGACAGTCCTATTTAATCAAACAATATGCTGGCTACAAAAATTCAGATAGATTTTCTTAAATTGTCTGCTATGTATTAGGTACCATCCCAGGTGCTAGGGGGACAGGATAGGAGAAAGATACCTGCCCTCAATGAGCGAGCCATAAGCTGTATAATAAGCAAGCCCATTATTAGCACTATAGCAAGTACAAATTACTGATTCCAATACTGCACTTCAATGGGGCTTTAGGTTTAGTTTTTCAAACCCATTATGCACACATTATTATCACTGTGAGCTCAAGGCAGTTTGAGTAGGTAAGCTTGTGTTATGAATCTTTTTCTTAAGCTACCACTAGTTACTGAGCAACTACTTTGTGCTGAGTATTGTATAGGTCAGGCATCCTCAAACTACAGCCCGCGGGCCACATGTGGGTGTTTTTGCCGTTTTGTTTTTTTACTTCAAAATAAGATATGTGCAGTGTTCATAGGAGTTTGTTCATAGTTTTTTTTTAAACTATAGTCCGGCCCTCCAATGGTCTGAGGGACAGTGAACTGGCCCCCTGTTTAAAAAGTTTGAGGACCTCCTGGATAGGTCATATTACATAAACTCTTTCATTTAACCTCAAACAACTTTCTAAAGTATTTATTATCCACATTTTTAAATTAAGAAATCTGCCCAAGGTCACACAGAAATAGTAATTAATGGAATTAAGAATTGAACAACTGATTGCCAGACACTAAGGTCTGTGCTTTTTAGCAGGAAGCATGTAGTAAAGGGGAAGGGTTATTCTACAGGACCTTCAGGTAAAGGGTTAGAATATGGAAATGTAAGTAGTGACCTGAAACAGGTAAAGAAGTGGACCCAAGGAGGTCAAGTGTGATGCCCTCCCCTGTACCAGTCCTCCAGTTCTCTCTGCTCTCAACCACACTTTATCCCCCTTTTTAGATTTTACCCAAATATGTACCGTATTTTCCGGCGTATAAGATTTTCCTGGGTTAAAAAGTCGTTTTATACACCGGAAAATACGGTAGTCCAATATATCTAATCCATTATATCCAATCCCATCAATATGGTCCAATATACCATATTTTCCAGCATATAAAATGACTTTTTAACCCAGGAAAATCTTATATGCCCAGTCGTCTTATACGCCGGAAAGTACGGTACCAGGTGAAGACAAGGAAGAGAAAAATCTTAAATATATATATGTGTGTGTGTGTGTGTATGTGTGTGTGTGTATATATATATATATATATATACACACACACACACACATATATATATATATATATATAGTCTGTTTGTTGTATGGGAAGGGGAGAAGTTACAGAAAAATACTCTTTGAAATATGTTACAAGTACTTTTTTAACTTTGAGAAAGAAAACGAGTGGAGATTATTTTTAAAGGGAAATTTATCAGTCTTAGAAATTTCTGGAACCCTAATCTTGTGCTTTCACCCCCTACAGCTGGAGGGAGGAGCTGTCTAGTGTAAGGAATCAAGTCCTACAGAATTGTATGGCCTAGGTCTCAAATAATCAGTTATGCCGGATCCTCAAATTTTCCCAGGAATACACAAAACTTCTAGCCGACATGAAAAAAACCTGTCTTTGACACAACCCAGGTTAGACAAAATGAGCAAACTGGAAGAGATAACAAGTGAGTCAAAAGGGCTGGAATTGAGGACAACAGCAAAGCAAATCTTCCTGCCATTCAAAAGAAGAGGAAGTAACATGTATAAAACATTGGAGCCAAGCTGATTCTTTCACCTTCCCTGATCCCACATCAACTATGTTAACACCAACTAATGAAAGTCAGCCCTTAAAAGGTCTTGGGATCCTTTAGTAACCCAAACATCTTGAACAAACACTGACTCTCCTACTTTATCACAAGTTCCATCCCATAACTAGTCTTCTAGTGAGGATGCAATACACTAAGAATCTGTTTTCAGTTTCTGTTTAACTAAGCTTAAGGGTATCACTAAAAACTATGACAAAACCCCATGTAAATACACAAAACCATGGGAAAAAAGAAGTCTGATGTTGTTGTCTTAATATTTTCAAAGAAGTAATGGAAGGGACGCCTACAGCTACAAGCAAACATATAATTAATATAGTCTTTGGCAACTTCAGTCTTGTTCTCATCTCTCTATACTCAAATAATTTTTAAGAATACCTATAATTATAACTCTACTTAAAAATGGTTAGTTTTACACTAGGGGTGTCAAGTAGAACACAGCTTACCAGAATTAACAGAATTATCTTGATACTTCAGAAATCATTTTATAGTTCTACAGTTAATGGTGAACTGAAAAGCTGTTAAAGAAATTAAGCCATTTAAGATTGGTTCTTCAGAGGTGTTAGAGACACTATATACAGCAAAAAAAAACAGTACATGCATAAACCCAATTATAGATTGGATGCACTTTAATTTAAACTATAACTCATAAATGTATCTAGTTTATATTGTTGGGTTTGGTATAGCTGATTTTAGTTACTCCAAAAGCTTTTTAAAAGGAGTCTATCACATGTCTGCCAAAACTCAAAGTTCTAACAGGACTGGTAAATGTCTTTGTCTACCTTTATCGTCAACTTAAGAAACTGACCAATATTTCTTACTGCACTGGCATTTCAGGTCGGGGAGTAAGCACTGGGAGTTGTTACATGTCTAGTGATGAAAAGGAGCAATAGAAAGTCTCCATTGGCCCAGACAGGCTGGACTGTCTCTAAATTGTCATGACAGAGAGAGGGCGGTTGGTCAAAGGTCTGACACAGGAGAAATATCACAGGACAAGTTTGTAGGGACAGAACTGAGAGGCAGAAACAAGCTAACTTGACAGAATAAAAACATCAGAAAAAGAAGTTCGGCTCCATTATTACTTCTCAAAACTGAATAGATTTCTCACTCTACTTTTACAAGGATGACACTGCCATACAGGAATTTTTTTTTAACTTCAGAAGAAAGTGAGTTTAAGGCATGATTCCCACATACATCATAATCAAAATGTTAACAGGATCACAAACCTCCTAGAAAAAAAACTTACTAAAGATTATTAATTTTAAAAATCCAATCCCTTAATTTATATCTTACATTATAAAACATATTTACACATGGACAATTAGGTAAAGCATAAATCTTTTAAGGTTATATATAATTAATAGAAGAGCAATGTATAAATGAGTAATTTGAACAACAACTGAATAAATATGAAAATACTGTTTGGTCCACTTTTAATCCCAGAGTCAGACCTAATAGCCAAACTCTACTGAACAGGTTGAATGACAGCAATAACAATGCAATACCATAATGCCAAAATAGTATAAAATTAGCTATGACCAACATGAAAGCACAAGTTTCTCAATTAATGTATTTTATATTTCAAATATATACATTTTTGCAAAATAGTGATTTATATAGAAACAAAGGTGTTAAAATACTATAATGGCATAAACAAATGAAGATAGTTATTTCATAAATCTATAAAGCACAGTTAACATAGCACTAAACATAGGTCTTTCATGAACAAAACAAAACAAAAATATATGTGTATGTACCTCCATCCTTTTTCTCCAATTCATCCCTAATTAGAGGGGAAGTAAGTATCACCTTCAAAGTTAGCGTGGGCTCTTTTGTATTCCGAATTACAATAGATGCCTCATCTACACATTGTTCCACTTCATATTTCTCTTCTGTGAGTTTCTGAAAGTCACCAAGATTTCAAAACATCCAATTAATTAAATTTTCAAAAACTGAATGATTGCCCCTTAGTTTTCAAGTGTTATTAACTATTAGTAATACTGTGCCAAGAGAGTGAATAAAGTCTTTAGCTCTTTAGGGATAACATCTCTCTCCTTCCAACTTATCAGCAAATCCTTTCTCCATCCCTCAAAAAGTAACCACAATGTCAACTCTCTACACAATTATAAACAGTATTTCAATTCATTTTTTGTAATATTTGAATGTAAAATAGCAACAGCATCATTATGTTATAAAGGGAAAATTACTGTGTGTTTTTTTTTACATTATTAGAGAACTACTGTAGACAAATAAATCACTGGGAATGCTCTCTAAACCAATACTTTTTTTTGATAGGACAGCCTAAAAAGGAACTCCTACTTATCAAGGACTTACAAATTTAAGATTATGTAGCCTTTTATATAAGATTATATAGATTTCTAAAGAGAATCAAGTAAGAATGAATAGGAAAGAATCTCTACAGTCACTAACCAGGAAAAAAAAAAGTATAGGCAAGTAATTTCCCTTCTCTAACTATAGGTCTCAGAGATCATTCCAGTGAGACCCATCACTATGGGACAAGTTATCTGACACACTCACAGGGAAATAAATGTGCACTGCTTCTTTAATATACAATTACATGCAATTTAAGAACCTTCCACAAAATAATCACCAATTAGAATCACATAAGTTGTATTTAATGTATTATTATACTACATATATAGATATAAATATATTTTTAATTACACAGGGCCTTTCTTGGAGGTGAAATTTAGTATCTATTATCTGACATAAATAGGTGAATAAAAACACTACTGGGTTTCTGCTCATCATTGCACATTAAAAGAACTCGAGTCATTTACATAAAAATAGTATTTTACCATTAAGCATTTCAAAAAAAGATAGAAAATTCATTATCTACTTTTGAATAGAGGAAGCCAAGGAAGGAAAAGGCCACAGAGTAACTGGGAAAAAAATAATTAGTATATAAAAAAAGAGCAGAAAACTGCTCACATTCATTTTGCCACTATAAGAACATTAAAGATATCCATCAGAGAATGAGTCAAACTAAATTTTTCAATTATTCATGCGGATCACCATAAGACACATCCGAAGTAATAAACGTATGGTGTTAACTTTTGGACTAGACCAGAGGTGGAGAATGTCCAGCCCGAGGGCCGTGTAAGGCCTGAGAAATCATTGGGTCTGGCCCTGCCAAGGCATTAGGGGTGAGTTAATTAAATGTTTGACCAAATATAGCAGGCTAATTTTTAAGCTGATAATTTTGTATGGCCTGTGGATGATATTATAAATATCCAATGGCCCTTGGCAGAAAAAAGATTCCCCACCCTGCATTAGACTAATTATAAGTGATTTCTGGTTTGGGTCATTCTTCTCCTCCCTTCTTGCTCATGGAAGTTCTAAAATCACCCTAGGAAAAAAATATGGAGACAAAAGATATAGTACAACCTAAATTAATTAAGGTATTTAGCTAACTGAAAGTTTTACTATGGTAAGTGCTTAAAAAAGAGAGAAAGATTTTTAAACTCATAAAAAAAAAATAAAGATTATAAGAAATTGGTTTTCAACACAAATACCTAAAAAACAAGGGGGAAGCAGGGAGTATAAGTATTAACCATCCTTAAAATGATTTTCTGAAACTTTATTAGTAATAGTAATAATAATGTGTGTGTAACTTATATGTATATATTTGGGCATGTGTGTGTGAACATGTATACAATCTATTGAGATGGATGTACAATTACATCCCCATTTTATTTGGGTACCTTTACCCACCACCTGTAGTAATGGATCTAACCATCACACAAAGCAGCTGGTTTCACTGCTGTGGATAACTTCATTGGCTATATTAAATTGAAAGGTTTCTCATAATTTTCATTATTGGTCTTCATAGTTCAGGCCTCTTTAAGCCTTCTCCAAGAAGCCCTTCAAAGACCTAAAGCTATTTGTCTTGTTTAGTCTTCTCTTGACTAAAAATCCCCAATCCCTTTACATCTGAACTGGTTTACACAGTCTGCCCTCTCTCCTGCATCCCTCCCTTGAACACTTGCTAGCTCAAGAAAAGCATTTTAAAACTGTGGTGCCCAGAAATAAAGACACACACACACACACACACACACACACACACACACACACACCTGGAAAGGGGAAAAATGCTGTTCACACAGTTGTGGTCTACACAGAGAAAGCTCTATTAATGCAAACTGAAGCTTGGCCCAATCTCCTATATCTTCAATACCAGAAAAATGTGATAGACTTTCAGAATAAGAACTCTGATTTATTACAGCACTGGTTTCTCAAACCGTTTTCCACCCTAACACATGAGGAATATGACCACTCTCATAACAAACAGGACTCACTAAAGGAAACAGAAAGGGGGGTGAAATGGTTGAAAAAACTTTAATATAGCCACCAATTTGATTATTCCTTTATTATAGATTTAAGTGTACAATGTTCACTATACTAAAAGCAGAAATATAGATTAAATTTTAAAGCAACATAAAAAATAACGGAAACAAGACGAATTTTATTAACATTCTAATGACAAAAAGTATAGTTAGCCAGAAACCCATTATTGAGCTTTTGGTTTGGAAACAAGAAATTAACAGTGACTTTGCATTAAAAGAATGAGTGGGTGACTGTTAAATTAACTGAGTCTTCGATATTAAATATTACCATCTATGCAAGTCTCCAGTTGCCTAGGCTCTTTTTTATCTTTCAATTCTTTTCTGCAATATACTAACCCTTCCAAGAGTTTCACAATGCTCAGAGACCTGGTCTGTAAAACAGGAAGACTCTCAACAAGACATACCTGAAAAATTTAAAACTGTACCTTAATAGCCATCTTAACTTGGTAAATATATCCAGAGTACTAATCACCAGACATTTGCTTTATATGTGATGGATGAGTCATTGATCCAGAGAAGCAGCATTCCTTTTGTCTGTACCCTTTACTATTACCGATTTCTTGTTATTGAATTCAAGGTCACTACCTATTTTCACCTTTTTACAAATTATCCTAGAGGTGCAATTATACTGTACTCACCTGAATCTGAATAGGAAGATTATCTTTGACTGTATTTAACAGGGTCTCTGTAGGTTTGTCTTTGCACATTAAAACCAGCTCCAAGTCCATATCATCTTTAATCAGCAAGCCTTTTGCAACCAGGCCAATTCTCATTACACCACACAATGTCCGACCACCTTGATCCCTAAAAATAAAAGTCTGAATGATTACTTTTACAACCTATTTCCTGACTAAAACTTAATCATTACTTGGTTTCCTGGATATCCATGTGAAAGGGAGTATATAAATCCAGATATCCGAAATTCCATAAAATTAAGTCTGCAATTTAAGGCTCATTAGGGAGCATATTTCAGACAACAGATTTTAAAATTTTTCATCACATCTATATTGCAATACAAAATACTGCATCTCAATCTTAAATACTTTTTCAAATTAAAAAAGGTTGTGGGTTTGATAGCTCTTCCTATTATCTTTTTATTGGTAATTAAAGAATCTGTGAGAAACATGAGCACCATGGTATACTGAGAAAGCAGCAGGCTGGAAATCTAAAAGCCCAAAACTCTACTCCTAGTGATGCCTGCTGGTTCAGTATCCACAGCTGTCAAATGGCTATCGGCTAGATGAGTCTTAGCTCATCCCTTCTAGTTGTATCATTCTAGAAATCCACAAAAGTTTATGGAGAAAGCAGTTTAATGTGATAAAAGCAAAGAGCTGAGGAAAGAACAGACCAAAGATAATTTGCCAGGATATGCATTTCAAATCCAGTAGTAAATAAAAGAACAAATACTCAAAGAACATCAAGTTGTGAGTGGTGCAAAGAATAATGTTAGCAACTATCCTTGATTTTAAGTTTCTTACGGGTTCATTTTCCTTAATCACACGAGAAACTATAACTAAGCTGAGCCAGTCATTCAACAAGTAAGCAAACGTTTGAGTATGGAAAACATACTAAGAGGAGATCCGATCACTCCTGCTCCTGAGGCTCACACTGTATAAGGACAAAAGTAGTAACCTGCTTAAAAGGGGAAGAGAAAGTAACATCTGAGAACAAACTGCATACCACAATTCTCATTTATACCTCAAACAAGCCTGCACTTGAAAAACAAAAAAATTGTGAATCTCAGACAAGCTGGTTAATTACTCAGGTTCACAGTGAGAGTAAAATGGCAAAGCCTGGATTCAAACTCAAGTTGGTTTGATCACAACACTCAGGTTTTTTACATTATTATAGTTGCATCCCAAGTACAGAAAAAGGAGAAGTCGAAATTAAAAAGGTCAAGCAAAGCAACCTGAAAGTCTGACTTCAGCCCAGTCTTGATTTGGTTAAAAAGTCATTCTAGCTGGAGGCAAAGAATCAGCAGAGTTGGGCAAAAGTCAGCAGAGTACAGAATGAACTAGAAAAAAGGAGAAAGGAGGGAAACAAATTGTGATAATTGAAACAAGACAGTAAATTATAAATAATCCAGTCACTGGTTCAGTGCCTGGCACACCTCAGAAATTCATAAATAGTAAATCAATAAAAATAAAAACTTTAAGGGTGGCAAGTATCAAAAAAATAAAAAGCATTTTAAAGCAAGTGACTCAAGTGTAGGGAATTAATATTAAGAACAGTCAGGCCCTAACCGGTTTGGCTCAGTGGATAGAGAGTCGGCCTTCGGACTCAAGGGTCCCAGGTTCCATTCCAGTCAAGGGCATGTATCTTGGTTGTGGGCACATACCCAGTAGGGAGTGTGCAGGAAGCAGCTGATCGATGTTTCTAACTCTCTATCCCTCTCCCTTCATCTCTGTAAAAAAATCAATAAAATATATATTTTTAAAAAGAACAGTCAGGCATGAGCGGTGTGGTTCAGTGGTTAGAGTGTCAGCCCATGTACTGAATGGTCCCAGGTTTGATTCCAATCAAGGGTACATACCTGGGTTGCAGGTTCAATCCCTGGCCCTAGTCAGTCTGGACTCATATGGAAGCAACCAATCAATGCGACTTTCTCAAATCCATACATTTATGTTTCTCTCCCCCCATCCCCTCCCACCCATGCTTCTTTCCACTCTCTCTGAAAAATCAATGGAAAAAAAATCCTTGGGTGAGGATTAATGACAACAAAAAAGAACAATCAGGCCCTGGCCAGGTGGCTCAGTTGGTTTTAGTATTGTCCAAAGGTTGTGGGTTTGATAGCTGTTCAGGCACATTCCTAGGTTGCAGGTTCTATCCCTGGTAGGAGTAAGCACAAGAGGCAACTGATCCATGTTTCTCTCTCACACTTGTATTTTCCTCTCTCTCTCTCTCTCTCTCTCTCTCTCTCTCTCTCTCTCTCTCTCTCTCTCTCTCTCTCTCTCTCCCTCTCTCCCTATCCCTCCCTTCCCCCCTCTCCCTCTCCCTCCCTCTATCCCCCCTCCCCCCCTCCCCTTCCTTTCTATCTAAATTAATTTAAAAAACATATCCTTGGGTGAGGATTTAAAGAAAGAAAAAAAAAAGAATAGTCAGTCATCTTTGATTTTTTTTTTTTGTCTCCCTGTCCTCTCATATTCATTCTCCCAAATCTAATAATAATTTGTAAATTCTCCCTCAAACCATTGCCTTCAAACTAGTTTCTTTTCAGGCTCTTACTACCTCTCCCCTATACTATCTCAATAACCTTTCAGTACCCTGATTGACTAACCCAGGTGTCCTCAAACTAGGGCCCGCGGGCCACATGCGGGTGTTTTTGCCGTTTTGTTTTTTTATTTCAAAATAAGGTATGTGCAGTGTGCAAAGGAATTTGTTCATAATTTTTTTTCAAACTATAGTCTGGCCCTCCAACGGTCTGAGGGACAGTGAACTGGCCCCCTGTTTAAAAAGTTTGAGGACCCCTGGACTAACCTGTGCCATCTCCAATCTACTGTACACAGTATCCTGCAACCAGAATAATTTTCCAAAAGCACTGCACAGATGATGGCACTCTCCCTGTTACTTTCCTGGTGTCTCACTGAACACTCTGACAGTTAGCATATTGAGAGGCAATTTAAAAAACCGTATGAATACCTGGTTTGAATCCTGGCTCTGCTACTTACTGTGTAACATTGACAAATTACAAGTTACTTGACTTTTTGAGCCTATTTTCTCATTTGTAAAAAGGAAATAATACCTTCCTGTGAGACCAGTATTGAAAATATTTAATTTAATGTAATTAATGAGCCTGGCATATTTTAACAGCTCAATAAATAATAACTTTTAAACTTCAACAGTCCCTATATTCTCTCATTCCTAGATCTTTATTTTAAAATATATTTTTATTGATTTCAGAGAGGAGGATGGAGAGAGAGAAAAACAGCAATGATGTGAGAGAATCATTGATCGACTGCTTCCTGCACACCCCCTACTAGGGATTGAGCCTGCAACCCGGGCATGTGCCCTGACCAGGATTTGAACCGTGACCTCCTGGTTCATAGATCAACGCTCAATCACTGAGCCACACCGGCCCGGCCCTCATACCTAGATCTTTGCTGAGATTTATTTTTTTCTTCCACTTTCACTACCTGTGCCAAATCCCCACCCATCTTCTAAACCTACTGCATGCTACTTCCTTCACAAAGTTTTTTTCTGATCCCCAGAACCAGCACATAATCTCTCCCTGCTCTGTACTTTCACATTTAAGTCACAGGAAATCGAGGCAAAGATGCTAAGAAGACTGGATCTGGAGTCCAACAGACTTAAATATGAATCCTGGCAACACCACACACACTCATTCAGTGACTTTAAGCAAGTTAAAGTTTGTTAACAATTCCGAGTCATTTGTTTTTAGTAAGCAAATCTGAAACAGTGAAAATATCATAAGTGAAATGGTGGCAGAGGAGGAGGGTAATATTAACAGAGACTAGCAGGTTTACAACAATGTGGAAAGTAATCTGGTACAGTAACTGACATGCAATACAATGGTAGCTATTATTAACTAGCCATTATTAGCTCACTTATTAAATTCTATATCATAATTATGATATATTTGGTCTTCTCATGTAGAAGACAGCATGACTGAGGAGAAAAACTAATTCCTAATTCAGTCCTGAAGTTGATAATAAATTTGAATATAGAAGGCATTGTAAAGCAAGCAACCCAAATGCAGGGGATTGCTTAAGAACAGAATCCTAATATTCCTAATAATACCAATAATGGGATCTTGTGCAATTTGACTTTTGAGTCAGTTTGTAAAAAGGTAAAATAAAAACTGCCTGACAAGAGAAGGCTCTTAATAACCATCAGCTATCTTGTGCCCTGTGTAGTGATACTCAACATATAACAGGAGCACAATACACATCTATTATCAAGAGCTTTTGCTCTTGGGAGATGTGTCTGCCTCTGACTGATACAAAATAAGGACACAATCATTCTGCACAACTGGGGTTCTACCATGTGGGAAGAAACCTAGACAAATGCTCAACCTGTAACTAGTCCATAAAATGGAAAAACTTTACAATCAAGAGCATCAACATAGGGAGCTATATTTAAAAATCCAAATGAACATGTGGAGCTCATTATCTTGTAAAAACCTGTAAAACAGCCCAGCTGGTGTGGCTCAGTGGTTGAGCGTCTACCCATGAACCAAGAGGTTCCTTGTTCAAGTCCTGGTTAGGACACATGGCCAGGTTGTGGGCTCAATCCCCTGTAGGCAGCTGATAGAGGTCTCTCATCTATGTTTCTATCTCTCTATCCCTCTCCCTTCTTCTCTAAAACCAATAAAAACATTAAACACACACCCTTTAAAACACAGTGACCTGATCCAGTTAAGCAAAAGTTTACTAGAGCACTTTCTAAAAGTCTACCCAGCCCTGAGAACAAACCGAAGATGTATTAAGAAGGCATGAACTCCACTAAAAAAGGAAACCTCTTAAAAATGGTAAATATGGTGAGTTTTATGTATTTTGCAATTTTAAAGAAGTTTAAAAGGGCATAACACATTCCAAAGTACAATGCAAATAGGAAGTGCATGCCAATTTAACTTGAACAGGGACTGGGATATACAGAACTAGATTGTTAGATAATATTACTAACTAGAGGCCCCCACGCATGAAATTCGTGCGAGAGTAGGCCTTCCTTCCCCCAGCTGCCGGCACCAGTTTCCCTCTGGCACCTGGGACCTGGGCTTCTCTCCAGCCGCCGGCAGGCACCCGGGACCCAGGCTTCCCTCACAGCCCCAACTTCGTCCGGAAGGACAGAAGGACGTCCAGAAGGATGTCTGGTCTAATTAGCATATTACGCTTTTATTATTATAGATTAACATGAACCCCAAATTTGAGTGACTTTTTTAAAGCCATCATGTGAGAAAAACTGAATTGCTGCCAAAACCTTGAAGATGACAAGATTACAACTAGATATAATGTACATATTACCCGTAAACCGTTAACAAAGTCAAGGAATTATGTTCAACTGAAACATGATAGTGATTATCTTTGATCTGAAAATGAAAAGGTTACACTACCTTTCAATTTATCAATACTTTTACACTGTTATCTACTTATCACATTGATTCAGAATTAAAGCTGGAAAAAATTCTATAACCTCTATCCTCAATTTACAAGTTTTAGCCAAAATAATGTTCTTAATCCTAGTTAATACTGTAGTTAAATTAGCTTCATCTTTCAAAGACAATCATACACTTATTAGTCATAATAATGCTCAAAACAATAATTCTAAGCTTTTACATGACATAAAAAATGTCATGATGTGACTCCAGTTATCATCAGCTTCATCTCACTAATCTCTTACTATTTTAACAGCACTTCAACAATTATAGCACTCTGCTATAATTGTTGAAGGGTCTGGGTCCTGGTAGTTCTTGCATTTTACAAATATCCAATGAGCATTTACTATATGGAAAATACTGGGAATCAACATGATAGATACAGTTAAAAATACCTTTAAATACATTTTCCTGCATCTTTCTTCTATACCAGAATTTTAAAATACCTGACAAAAATCACATTTTATGATTTCCCCAGAAACAAAAAACACTACTATTTATGTGTGAATTTAGGAGGCTGAATCAAAACATGAAAAAGATGACATATCATAGCCTCCAAAAAGAGAAGGTTTTAAAGGGCTTGGTGCACACTCAAAAAGCATCCTGCACAGGTCCCTCTTTTTCTGGTCTAATCACTCCTCCTTTCTTGCTTTACTTTCAAATTTAACTCAGAAAAATTCCACAAATACTTCCTTCCTTATCGTATAAATAAGAAAACACAAAGGACACCATATGCCAAACCCAGTGGGATCGGAGCCTGGGCTTTTCTGGGCACTGCCGTAAAGTGCCGCAAAGCTCAGACCATACTCACTTGGCACAGGTGTCTGTGGCTTCATCCTTCTTCACTTCGGCCTCCCCCTCTGTTTTTGTGCCTTTGTTTGTTTCGTCCAGCCAATCTGAGACATGTTTGAGAGCACATTCAACAGTAGACACCATATTCTGAACAGCTTCAAGTTCCTCTGGAGATGGATAGATTGTTGAATGTTTCACCATAACATGGCGATCATCATTGGCAAAAGATCTAATAGATCTCTGTCAGAAGGAGAAAGAAAACAATTAGCTCAATTAAAAAAAGTGTTACCTGAAAAGGATGACAAATATATTTAAGTCAAGTCATAGTATTACTTGTCAAACCACTGTGAAATAGTTAGTGCTGAGAAAGTAAAAAATTGCTCAGGAATAAGAAGGAAAACCCCATTCTACTGAACACACCAAAAAATTAGAGATCTTTCATTCATGTTTGGTACGGTTCACCCAGATCATACTTGGTATGATGTATATGCTACCTTTTAGCTGAATCTGTGTTTTCAATACCACTTCAGAAAAAGTCACCCCCATCACACATCATCTGCTAGAAACAGACACTTCCTAGCTTCGAGAGAGTATCTGGAAATGCATGATGTTGACTCATGATACACAGTCTCTCCTTTCCAAACTGCTGGAGATTTCTGCACCTTGAAAAATTGATATTTTATAATACAGTAATAATACAAAATACACCGTTATATATGAACTAAAGACACACTAGAATACTATTTACTGTTTGTCATTTAAAACTTTGGTGCAAGGCTTTAATCCTTAACCCTTTGCACTCGCTTGCTTTTTTCTCGATTCCTTTATTCTAATGCTAACCGTGTCAAGTCACACTCGACATCCGAGTGCAAAAGGTTAAAAAAGATTGGCATGGGACATTCCAAATTCCAGAACAAGAAAAACACATACCGGGTAGGGCAAAGTAGTTTTACAATTGTGAGTACATGAAACAGAAATTATTCTTGAATTGTTATTTATTAATTATTGTATTATTTTCCATATAAACAGTTGTAAACCTACTTTTGCTCCACCCTATATTGCTAAAGAAATCAACTTCCCAAACTAATTTACAAATGTATTACATTCTCAATCAAAATACCCTAAGAATAGGGTATTAATACTGAACATAATTTTATAGCTCTTCTGAGGAGGAAAAAAAAAAATCAATGAAAGTAAGAAATATTCTACAACAATGGATGGGTGGTGCCATTGTGCTAAAACAAAATATCAAAAATTTAAAAAGCAGTAATTAAAATGACTGGTCCAAAAATCAGTAATACAGATTAAAGCCTAGAAATACGATGAATTTCATGAAAATATAATACAGTAGATCCTTCACATTCAAAAGTCACACATCAAAAACCTTTCAATATTTCCAAATTTACAAATACCATGAAGACACTTGTACCAATGCAAAGCAAAACGAACCAGGATAACTTGCTGAGTTTTCATAAAGCCAAAAGTATTCTATTTTTTTTTAAAGGATGGCTACAGTGTCTTTACTTACATGAAATTATGCACTAGTAGGTGGTAAATACTTGCTTTAAAGTTTTTACCTCAAAATAAAAGATTCACAATTTTACCAGTGTTCTTTGTTTTTATATCAATATTTTAAAAATCTATTAATTTGAACAAATTAATCTATTAATTTGCAAATTAATACTACACTATAATTAATTATTCCCTATAAAATGCAGCAACCTATAACTAAAAAGGTCAGTAATTCTTTGAAACCCTGTTATTAAATAAAAAAAGGACTAAAAGCAATCACAGAAGCTTTTTTTGTTCTAGATAAAAAATCATGTCTATTTAGATGTCTTTCTTAATCAAAGTCCACAACCAGTCTCCAACTAGAGTTTCTTTTGCCACAAACTTTTTAGTCACTTCATGAGATTTACTCATATATCCCAAATTAAGTAACAAGAAAATAAAAGAGCCATATAACGAATAAGAAAATGCTAGGTTGTTCTAGGGATTATAACTTAGTTGAGTTGCTCTTTAGAGAAGAAATTCTATTAAAATATTTTTGTTCTGGATGATAGGAAAAAATGCTAACTTTGGATTTTCTCCATCATTTAGTTTTATGGTGATTTACTAAATTACTTAGATTTCTGAGTCCTACATACTGGCCTCACCATAGTAAAATTAGATTGCTATGTAATACAAACCCTTGGTGTCTCTCAAAAATAACATAGACTGCCCATGTTAAGTCCAAGAGTCAACAGGACGTAATAGGACAAACATCATAAAACAATGATGAAAGAAAGAGTTAAATAAACAATATGACAAAAAAAAAAACTGGAGGGTGATCTTATTTACCCAAATAAACTCCAAATAGATTTTTAAAGTATTAAAAAATTAAATTGGAAGACCTATGCAGAAATAGAAAGTTCTCATTCAAATCTGAGATATAACAATAGAAGAAATTAAAAACGACCTACCAACCAATTAAATTATATAAAAACACAAAATTTCTACACCAGAAAATCTAAGCTAAATTTAAAATAAACTAGAAAAAAATTTTCATCAACTAGGACCAATGATATATATAAAGCATTTCTTTAAACTGTAAGAATATCAAGACCATAATAGATAAATGAGCTGAAGTGTTGAATAAGTCACATGGGAGAAAACACAAGTCAGTGTCATTTTTTACATCTCACCATAAAATTAGAGACAGAGAAAATCCCAAGTCAACATTTTTCCCACCATCCAGAACTAAAATATTAGAATTCCTTCTCTAAAGAGCAATTCAACTAAGTTATAATTCCTACAACAACTTTTTAAAAAATCAAACACTTAAAGAAACACTATCAGATTTACTAAACAACATATTTCAAACATACTGATGATTAATATTTTTTTGTTTTTTCCCCACTTAACTTTTTTAAACCTTTTCTCAGACACTAAAGGGAAAAATTTCACACATCCTCCTGATACAAAATACTAGGTGGAAATAATCCAGCACATTTTACCAATTAAAAAAAACTAGGCATCAGAGGTTATGACCTCATCTAACATATCAAATTCAAAAGTATGAACTTTCCACAGAAAACAAGATTTCCTTGATATTCAGTTCAGTGTCCCCAATACACTTAACAATTGACCTTATTATTTTAAAAGCATGTGGGAAAAGGCGGCTTTTTGAGTTAAATACACATTTTATACACATTCAAATTTTTTATTTCCATGGGGAAAAACAACTGAATTCAAAGAAAATTACACAACTTCAAGTTCAAGGTCACATTAGCCATTTGTATGTTTGCTAATGCGTTTTATTAGAAAATATTATTTATGAACATTCCCTCCTTTGTACTTAATAATTTATAGTCTGCAGGCTCATGGGGCTCCATCTTGTGGTTTAAAGGGCTCATAATAAATCTGAACTCATTTCTTTGCCTAAATGGTAGAGTGCCTTCTTTATCTGATGCACTAGAGCCAAAAATTAACACCATTGTTTTTCACTTGCCTTCCTGTTAACACTTCCAATTTTAAACTATTGGAATCTTTTATAACTTAATTAAGAACATAAATAACCTACCATGGTTTTCTACAGTGTTTTAGCTTCTTTTTCCGATCCTTTCCCCTCTTTCTTGTTGTCTTCACCAGACACTGTTTTATGTGACAGTACCTCCTCATAAGCCTGAGTCCCCTGACAACTCAGAGTCAATACGGCAAAGGTTTGAAGACTGCTCTCTGAATTACACCTGCAAGAGAAAATATAACAAATTTTCAAAAATGCTTATAACACCAACTTTTCAATAATGCTTATTTACTATCAGTTTCATATCTAAGTGTGGAGCCTTAAGCATGTTATCGACTAAAAAGAAACAATCTTTACAACAGAAACTACTTCATTTCAAACAAAAAGCTAAAACAGCCTTTGAAGGCCTGGGCCCATGAAAGAGTGAGTCTAAGTGACATGGCCAGAAAAGCAACCCCCTCCTGGTAGACAAAATGTGGCTGGCAGCTAGCTGACTTGCTCTCAATGAGATAAAGATATTAACAAACACAGTACCACCAACTAAAAAAAAGTAATAGTACTATTGTTGGCAACAATGTTGCAATTAACCTTGAGATTTTTCTATTGGAAAGGCATTAATCAGACCTATCCAAAAAGTAGATAAGACACCTGAAAATATACCACCACCGATTGTAACCATGAGCTTTTTCAATTTGATACAACCATGAGACAGACAGCATATGTTGGCACATGTTTTTCCTTTAATCGTTTTTAGGCCAAAAATTCGATTTTTTTTTTTTTTTTTTGGCTCTGTTCCCCTAACTCCTGAGAGATCCTACTTCCCCCTCAACCTTTTATGCACTGATATATGAAACTCCTGAATATCCGCTAAATCCTGTCTTCATTACCCATGGATAACTCTAGCTAGGATCCCACTGTATATTTCTGCCCAGAGGCCTCATCATCCCTTTGTTTCACCTTTAGGAGATTTTATTCCAGATAGGGTAAAAATTAACTCTTCTGAGCACTGATGAAATGCTTATCTATACTAATAAAAGGGTAATATGCTAATTAGACTGGGAGACCTTCCAGACAAAGCCATGGTGGCGGGGCTGAAGCAGAGGCAGTTAGGGGCAATCAGGCTGGCAAGGGAGGGCAGTTGGGGGCATCAGGTTGGCAGGGGGAGGCAGTTGGGGGTGAGCAGGCCAGCAAAGGGGAAGGGGGCAGTTGGGGGTGAGCAGGCCGGCAGGCAGAGTGGTTAGGGGCGATCAGGCAGGCAGTTAGGTGAGTGGTTAGGAGCCAGTGGTCCTGGATTGTGAAAGGGATGTCCGACTGCTGATTTAGGCCCGATCCAACAGTCGGACATCCCCCAAGGGGTCCCAGATTGGAGAGTGTGCAGGCCGGACTAAGGGACACCCCCCACCATGCGCAAATTTTGTGCACCGGGCCACTAGTATATTATAAGACAGCTACTTAAAAAAGAACACACACACAAAAAAACAGAGAGTGACTATCAAAATAGAACACATGCTTTAACTATGTAGATATCAGGAGTAACTTAGATACCACACAATACATAAACTCACAAAGAAGTAGCTTTGACTTTATTTCAGTATATTTTTTTTAAATTTCCTTTAAATAAAGAACCTCTCTTCTTGTTCTTTTTGTAAGTTTCCTAATATAGTCCACCAGTTACTCCCTTACAGAAAAAAAAAAAGCACCTTTTTTAATTTGGAGGGACCAGGAAAGTTACAGGTATGACATCTAACTCTTCCAAATACTACAAATGAAAAAAAAAGACCCATGATTATAATCAAACTAGAGGTCTGATGCACAAAATTTGTGCAAGAGTAGGCCTTCCTTCCCCCAGCTGCTAACACCTGGGACCCAGGCTTCCCTCTGGCCGCCAGCAGGCACCCGGGACCCGGGCTTCGCTCACAGCCCTGGCTTTGTCCAGAAGGTTGTCCAGAAGGATGTCTGGTCTAATTAGCATTTTACACTTTTATTATTATAGATGATACTCAGCTGTGACCTACGTGCAAAACTATTCATATCCTGTAACTAACTTTCCTGACTCTGGTTTACAAAACCCACCAGAAATAAGCTAGTGAGGTTTGACTAAAACAAACAAAAAGGTTATGTAAGTGAACTAACAAATGGAACTTACTTTGGTTATGTATACATATCACTTTAAGGTAAAGCAGGAACATGCACATGCTACAACTCACAAGGTCCTTTTATACAACAAAAAAACTAAGACTTGATCCCATGGTAAAAGAAAGATTGTACTACACAATTTAGAGTCTTTGGCATTTCCTATTCCCAACCCTACTCCATGCTAGAGGATTCAATACTTAGCTGTGAATCCAGCAGCCAAAAAAGAATGCTATGTGCTCAGCTGAGAACTAAAAACATAGTCCACACAAGCTGCACTCTGTAGAAAGGTAAAGGCAATAAATCAATCAACCATATTAAGAAAGTAGATTGAAAGTAGAAAAAGCAGGAAGAACGCTAAGAAAACGCTGAGATAGGTTGTGGATGGCCAATATAAAAGTACAGCACTCCTCAGTCATTTAGCACAGAGATAAACCACCTTATACATGCATCAAGAAGTTCTGGGATCCGCAGGGTGTTATACAGCATAGTGCAGGAATTCATGATAAAAGCAGTGCATCTCAGAATCATATTTTGTTGGTGCTGTAAAAGGAACTAGGAAACCATCTGGCCCAATTCCACCTACCCTCAGTTTACAAATGAACTACAATCAGAAACATTAAGGTCACACAACTAATCAGGAATAAGGCCTGGTCCAGCACCTAAAGCCCAATGCTTTTCCCCTACCATATCAATCTGAGAAAAAAAGTTAAATTATATACGGTAGACTGTAAGCAGATGGAAAGAAACTGCAACACATTTTTAAAGAGTTTCTTTTTTTATTATTATTGTTTCAAGTATTACATATGTCTCCTTTTCCCCCAATTGACAACCCCCCCGCCGGCTCCTCTCACCCCCGAGGGCAGGCCCCCACCACCCCATTAAAGAATTTCTCTTTTTTAAAATGGGTAAAATTATCACCTTCAAATAAAAAAACTAAACTTTGCCATTTAATAGCTATTGTGACATTGGAAAACTATATGACTCAGAAAACCACTTAATTTACTTGGGTCTCAGTTTCCTCTATTTATTCCACTACTGACAGCTAACATTTATGGAACTCATATTCTGTACCAGGCACTGTTCTAAGAGCTTTTCATACATTACCTCATTTAATCCTTACAACAATCTCAATAACTGTCTCTAATACATCAAGGAAACTAGAGCATAAAGAGGTCATATAACCTAATTAAAATCACAAAGCAGAACCAAGGTTCAAACCTAGACAATCCCTTTCAATAATTTCGCTCTAAAGACACATTTGTTAGACGACAAACATTACAAAGGCCATATAGCTGCACAGCACACACAGGCTTTGGCGTCAGACATCCCTAGATTCAAGTACAGGCATACCTCATTTTACTGCACTTCGCTTTATTGCTCTTCACAGATGTTGCCATTTTAAAAAACTGAAGGCAAGATCCTCCACCAGCACAGAGATTGTAACTTACTTTATTGTGATACTCAACTTTACTGCAGTGGTTTGGAATTGAATCCGCAATACCTGAGGTATGCCTATACCAGCTTTGCCACTCCACTTCTTTGAGCCAGAGCTTTCTCACCTGTGCAATGAGGTGAATAGTATCTACTTCAAACTAAATGAGATTGGTCATAAAAATACCTAAAAGTATCTGCCAAATAGTGTACACTCAAAAAATGGCTTCAGGGGAGAAGAAAACACTCAAATATCAAATAAAACATTTTATTTATACATCAGAAACAACTGAAAAACACCTTAGAAAAATATTAGCTGTGCTCTGTTAAATAAGAGTACTTTATAAAGCATGTTGAATGTATATGCATAGGCATGTGTGTACATGTGTATGATTTTTTTTAAATCAAGTACTGTTTTCTTAACAAACGTTTTTTAAAGATCAGGTTTACAGAAAAAAAAAAAGGTGGAAAGCAGAGAGAATCCCATGTTCCCATTCTCTCCACCACACAAACACCTTCCCTATTAATATCTTGCATTAGTGTGATCCATTTGTTATAATTAACGAACCAATGTTAATCCAGTATTAACCAAAGTCCATAGTTTACTAGGGGTTCACGCTTTGTGCTGCATATTCTATAGTTTTGACAAACGCTTAAGGACATGTATCCACCATTACTGAATCATAGAGAACGGTTTCAAAAAATCCTGTGCTCCACCTATTCAAGCCCCCTCTTCCAAAAATCATAATAGCTGAAGTATGCAGTCTTTTCAGATTGGCTTTTTACACTTAGCAATATGCATTTAAGATCCCTCCATGTCACTTTTTGAAATCACTGAATAATAGTCCATTGTCTGGATGTTCCACAGTTTGTTTATCCATTCACCTACTGAAGGGCATGTTGTTGCTTCCAAGTTTTGGCAGTAATGAATAAAACTGCTATTAATATTCGTGTGCAGGTTTTTGTGTAGACTTGTTTTCAACCCATTTGGGCACGAACACGGGATCATATGGTAAGACTATGTTTAGCTTTGTAAGAAACTTCCAGACTGTCTTTCATCCAAAATGGCTATGCTATTTTGCATTCTCACCAGCAATGAATGAGAGTTCCTGTTGCTCCACATCCTCACAGCATATGGTGGTGTCAAAGTTTTGGACTTGAGTCATTCTAATAGATGTGTAATAGTATCTCATTGTTGTTTTAGTTTGAAATTCCCTGATGACAGATAATGTGGAGCATCTTTTCATACGCCTATTTGCCATCTGCATATCTTCTCTGGTGAGGTATCTGTTCACATCTTCTACACGTTTTAATTGGGTTGTCTGTTTTCTTGCTGTTTAGTTTTAAGAATTCTTTGAATATTTTGGATACCAGTCCTTTATCAGATATGTGTTTTGCGAAGATTTTCTCCCTATCTCTGACTTGTCTTGTCATCCTGTTAACAGTGTCTCTCATCTTAATAGAGCAAAAGTTTTATATATCCCCCAACTTATCAACTTTTTTTTTTTTCATGAATCACACTTTTGGTAGTGTTGTATATCTTTTGCAACTGACCTTAAAAGGTGAAAGGTTTTAGATGTCAGGCTACCAGACTGCAAAGCTAGGTTTTTGTATGTATGAACATTAGACCCTTTTCCTAGGAGCAAATCTCAAAACTGAAGAATGACTATGCTATCTATATTCAAACTATAAAACTTAGTCAAATATTTGGAAATTTTTCTGAAATGCAATTAAAAGAAAATATTTTAAATTAAGGCAAGAAATTACTTAAATACTAGAGGCCCGGTGCACGAAATTTATGCGGGAGGGGGGGGCCCCCCTCAGCCTGGCCTGCACCCTCTCCAATCTGGGGCCCCTTGGGGGATGTCCGATTGCCTCTCGCAATCCGGGACCGTTGGCTCCTAACCACTTGCCTGCCTCCTGCCTGATCGCCCCTAACCCCTCTGCCTGCTTGCCTGATTGCCCCTAACCACTTCTGCCTGCCTGCCTGATCACACCTAACTGCTCCCCTACTGGCCTGATCACCCCTAACAATAGGGGAGCAGTTAAGGGTGATCAGACAGGCCTGATTGCACCTAACCACCTCTGCCTCGCCCCACACCCGGGACCCAGGATTCCCTCCTCCAGCTGGTCACAGGCACCCAGGACCTGGGCTTCCCTCCCTCTGGCTGGCTGCAGGCACCCAGGACCGGAACCAGCTTCACCTGGGACGGTGGCAGCCGCAGGGGACATTTTGTTAATACTAACATATGCAACTTCACCAAAAGAAGTTATGTAAAAATAAAATATCCAGGCTATACTTCTCCATTATGAAAGAACAATCACATTTCTACTATATTAAAGATGAACAAGATAAAGTTAGAAAAAGACACCTCACAGATAGGACAAGAGGCTCACTTTAAATTATGTGAGATTATAAGTAAACTAGAAGCCCGGTGCACAGATTCATGCACCGGTGGGGTCCCTTGCCCTGACCTGTGCCCTCTCACAATCCAGGTCCCCTTGGGGGATGTCAGATAGCCGGTTTCAGCCTGATCCCCGCAGGCCCAATCCCGACAGGAGGGAGCCCAATCCCCACAGGCCCAATCCAGACAGGAGAGAGCCCGATCCTGTGTGTTGAGGGTCTGTCCCCTGGTTGTCAGTGTGTGTCATAGCAACCGGTCAACAAGTCATTGGGTCGCTTAGGCTTTTATATATATAGATACTAATTAATTGCCTATTCTGGATCTAGCACTATGCCTTGGTAGTACATGGGACACAAAGATGGATCAATTCAGACACACTAAGAGAAGAGCAAATACTACATATAAATTCAGTACTCCCCTCTACATGGTGACATTCAGTTTCTGTTGTAAACTAATGTGAAGAACACTGAATTTCAGATTTTCCTCTGGAAATTTCCTTTTATATTTTATATTTAAAAAAGCACAGGAGAAGACTAAACTGAAAAACCTGTCCACTACACATACCCACACCAAAAATCCAGCTATTCAACCGTACCCCACAACATACAGTGATGGACAAGTGCAATCTCACCACACCACCAGCAGCATTGCAACACTGGGCTTGGGGCAAAAGGTCCTTTTCTCAATTAACAGCTTAAACAAGTGGTACAATGGCTACAATCCTGACATGAAATGCACTGTATGAAGTAACTAAGCAGAACCAGAATGCTTTTTAAATACTTACTGTCAGTGAGCAAAATGGAAAAGATGTTATCAAGTCACCCATCAAAGAAAGTGGTAACAGGAAAACACATCTCACTGAAATAAAGGGACACTAGCTCTTCCCGATTCCTAACAGAACAGATGTGATCAGCCAGCTAGATTACTCATTTGGTTAGGTTGCTCGTTTGGTCAAAGAAACAATAATTAAATGCATCATAATAAGTCCTTACTGAGCACCTATAATATTTCAGCCACTGTTCTAGGCACTTAAGATATATCAGTGAACAAGAGACTAAAATCCTGTCCTTGTGGCTCAAGTTCAGAGAGGGGAAAACAGCCAAAACAAGTAAATGTAAAAATATATAAGTTAAATAATATGTTAGAAGGTATGGAGAGAGAGGAGGTGACAGCGCAAGTACTGTAGAGGGGGGATGCAATTTTAAACAGATGGTCAGTCCTCATTGAGAAGGTGACACCTGAGCAAAGATCTGATGTGGGGAGGAAGTTAGTCATGCAGATATCTATGGAAAGAGCAGTCCTGCCAGGAAGACTGTGCCTGGTTAGGTAGAGGAACAACAAGGAGACCAATGTGGTTGGAGGGCTGGAGTAGGATGAGTGTGAGAGAGAAGAGCTTCAAGGACAGAGGGGTGGTAGTGAGGGACCAGATCATACAGGAGAGAGGTTGGCAAACTTTTTCTTTAAAGGACCAGACAATAAATACTTTAGGCTTTGGAGCCATAAGGTCTCTACTATTCAACTGCCATTGTAGTGCAAAGATAGCCATAGACTACATATGAATAAATGAGTATGATTATGTTCCAATAGAACTTTATTTATAGGCAATTACATGTCAATTTCATATAATGTTCATGTCACAAAGTATCAATTTTTTTATTTTTTAACCATTTAAAAACATATTAGTCTATAGGTCATACAAAAAACAGGCAGTAGGCCAAATATGGTCCATGGGTCATAGTTTGACAAATCCTAACTTTAAAGACTGTGGCTTTTACTTTGTGTGAGAGGGGAGCCCTTTACAGGGTTTTAAGCAGAGAAGTAACAATATTTGGCTCATGTTTTTAAAAGGTCACTATGATTTCTATGTTGAAATACATAGTAGAAAGAACGAGCATGGAAGAAAAGAGGCCACATAGAAAGCTTAGTAATCAGATTCTTTATCTATTCTGAAGGTAAGGTGACAGGACATCCTGGAAGAATGGATGTGCAGTGTGAATGAACTGGAGATATCAGGAGTGACTTCAAGGTTTTCAGCCTGAGCAATCAAGTTAGGGAAGGTGCAAGAAGAGCAGGTTTTGGGACTAAGATCAGGCATTCCACTTTCACCATGCTAAATTTGAGATATTTATTAGATATCTAAGTAGGTAACTAGATTAGGATATAAATTAGGCACTTTTCAGCATATAGGTAGCATGTAAATTAGGTACAAGGAAGTAGTTGTACCAGTGAATGGGAAAGCCAGAACAGACATAACCACTGTCACAAGAGTGGCCTGAGAGGTAGGAGTAAAACTAAGACTGTGCTATTTTGAAAGTCAATTAAAGAAAACTTATGAGGCAAGCTCCTTGAATTAACACACACACACACACACACACACACACACACACACACACACACACACCGGAAAGGGGATACAGCATGCGAATGAAAATCCTGAGTTTTAGTCCTCATTTTACTAAGGATGTTTAATATACTGCTGTGTAAAGTAGTCTTACCATTTACAAAACTTTTACCCGCTGCTATACTAGTCTAACCCCACTTCAAGCCAATTTTGGAGAAAATTTTACCTTGAGAACATCAGGTAAAAATCTTCAATGACTAAATTCATTACCTCAGCAACTGGCATTCCACTCAAGATATTCAGTGTGGCATTCCCCATAAACAAAACTAATGTAATTTTTCCCCTGGCAGTTCTCTGACTACTGTAGTTCTAGCTGCAATGGGAATAATGACTCTTCCCGGGAACACCTTGCAATGTGCTACTGCTAAGTTTTAAGTTCAACCTTTTACTTACCAGACAGACCACCATTATTTGTCATTGATCTCAAATTTACTCTTCCATGAAAGCTTTACCTAATACTTGAGCTTAATATAATTTTTTCCTTCTGAACCATCTAGCACTTTTTCAAGTTCCTTTATGACATTTCTATTACTCAGTTTTAGTTATTTTTATCATAAGTTCCTTAATGAAATGACTTACCTTTACCTCCACAGCTCTTCTTACAATGCCCCACACTCAAAAGCTCAATAAAAATCTAAATTCAACTCCAGATTTACCTTTCCTTAGAGATGGTGAAACCGCAGAATCTAAGAAGGTTCATATGAAAGGCCACCATCTTTTCCCATATATTTCCATGGCAGTCATTATCACTGTGACTTATGTGGATTATCCGACTTTTCCTCCGTAAGCACAAATTCCAGTATTTATTTGACTTAATTTACCCATCTTGGATTAATCCCTCAAACCCTAATTCCTTCAGGACTTTATTATTTAGTTCACTGACACATGTTCCCCTCTGTTTCTGGCATTATTCTTAGTAATTTCAGTAACCACATAGATGACCCTTCTAAAATTCTGGCCTTTCCATTCCCTGTAGTCCTTTCCTCCAATGTTCTCATTTGCTTTCCTACCTTAGACACCCACTCCTCACCAGGGCCCTTAACCTATTAATCCTACCACCTTTCACAATCCCTCACCCTTTTCATGCCTTCAATTCTGTCCTTATACAACTGAAATTACACAATTCACCATTTATCATTCACACCAGCAGTTCCCTTTGTTAGCCTCTCCTTTTAGGAGATACATAATTCTTTGGGTTTTATACTTTTGCTTTCCATTTTCTCTCCTTCCATTCCCTCTTAAATTTACCCCAATCGGCCTCTCACTCCGAAGCTCCAATGAAACAACTCTTGTCAAGATCCTGTAGGACTTCCATGGTGTTTACTGCTGTGAACAATTCTCAGACCCCATTTTAGTTGATTTCTTAGCAATAGGTGACACAGTCCACTGTGCCCTATTTGAACACTTCACTTCCCTTGGCTTCCACGCAGTACACTAGAACTGTGCCTGCTTCATAAATTATTCTACCATCTCCTTTCTTCTTTATCTCCATGACCTCTAAATAAATGCTGGAGTGCCTTAGGACTTAGCCCTCACACTTAACCTCTTCAGTATCTTACTGTGTTCCACCCACATTGGTATCCTTGATATTTCTCAAACAATTCGCTCATACTCCCATCTCAGAGGCTTTACACTTGCTAGTTTACCCCAGATATCCAAATAATTCCTCTTACTTCTTCAGGTGTCTGCTCAAATGTCACCTATCTGGAGCCCATCTCTGATCACCCTATAAATAGCAATGCCTCCTGCACACCTCTAACCCTATTCTATTTCTCTCCATAGGATCTAACATATGAGATCTTTGCATACTCTTTGCTTTTGTACACCTAGAAAAATACCCGGCACAAAGGAGAAACTTAAGCCGATTTTCTCATACACATCTTCAATACTTACAGCAGCCCTGCAAAGTAGTGAAAAAGAAGAATAAGTAGTATAAATTTCCTATAATCTTTTAAAATATGAAAGCACAAATATAACAAGGTGTTAAGTGATTTGTCCATGATCACACACAGGCAGAGCTATCCCTAGAACTGGGGTTGGATCTCTAGCATCTTTCACAATTCACATTCTCCACATTTTATAATTCACTATCTCCACAAGCAAATCAAAGAGCAGATGTATATTTAATTTTTGCACAGTAATATTTAAAAGCTCAACTTGAGATTGAGTCCTTTAAATCACAATCAGATATGAAATACCACCTAAACTGTACATGCTTCAATAGTATTTATTTTCTTTTCATTAAAGGCTATGATGGAAGCCATCAGACTATCTTTAGAACTTACAGATCTTGTGACAATTCTGATCAAAAGGAAAATGGGGTAATGTGTCAAGAAACAGTTAAGTATTCAAGTATTCTCTGTCCTCCTGTGCCTCACTGCAGCACACTTAGCACCAAAGGCTTTAAACCGGCACCTTGGTAAAACAAGCTTCCCATGGTGTCTGATTCTCAAGACTTTTTGGTGCCACTCTACAGAACAAAGAATGGCAAAGAAGCCATACTGGAGATAGACTGACACGATTATTTCTCTTAAGATTGCAAAACAACCTCAGAACCTAAAATCTAGTTATAAACAAGCAGTACTGTTCAAAATCACCAATTTTTAAATAAACACAAGTCATTTTAATTTCTGACAGCAAAGAAAATGCACAAATTCATCAAGTATTATGTCAATGTAAAAAATTTTTCATACATAACAGTGCTAAAAACTAAGAAATATATAAGATTCTTCAGTAAAGTAATAATTTAATTTCCAGACTCTTGCCAACACTCATTCTTCTCCCTCTGGCATCCTCTGCCACAGTTGGAAACTGTGTATCTAGGTCAGAAAAGACAAGTAGCTTTTCAGAACAGCTCAATATCTTTGGCACAAGTGTTGATATTATAATTCAACCCTTTCACAAACTCCTTTTAAAATATACCCTAATGAAAATCAGAAGATTAGTACTACTGATATTTATGAAAAGCCACTGGAAAAAAAATACTTAAATGCTAGATTTAGAAAAGTGATAGAGGTAATGGATTTAAAGAGAAATATGAAATAGACAATACAATGTAATTAGTATAAGAGCAATGGATTTAGGGTCAGAAGATCTGCATTCTAATTCCAGCTCTGCTATGACTGAGCTGGCCAATTCTGAACAAATGTCAACCTCTCTGAGCCTCAATTCCTTCACTTATAAAAAAATAAAAGGGTTAGACTATATACCTAGATTACTTTTTAGGTATTGCCTGTTTAAACATGATTCTATGATAAGCCAGAATCTATGGGTTCATTTTATATAAGACATATTAAATTTATTCCTTAAAAGTATTTGTTTTTACAATGTGGTCATATTTTAAATATTATAAATAAAACTAAAAACCAGATAACTGGGGAAATCTGAACACTGAATTTGAAAACATGGAATTATTTCTAAAGGGTAATACTGGGCTTTTGAGGAGGGTATTCATATTTTTTAGAGACACATACTAAGTTATTTACAGATGAAAGTACACCAAAACTTGAGATTTCTTTAAAATAACTTAGTTAAGGATAAGAGGGAGAGTAAAATAATTCTGAACATATGTTGATAATTACTGAAAATTGATGCTTCACAGTTCACTCTCCTTATATATTTGAATATTTCCTAAGAAGGTTTTGAAACAAGAACAAATTTACCAAGAATCTAACCACACAACTTCCAATTCATCTATAGTAAAATGAGATTTTCATATGTCATATTTTCTTTGGGCACATTCTCCTTTAAAGAATCCATATGTAACTGCACAAAACCAAAACAGGGGCAATTATAAAAGGATAAAAACTTCTTGGGGAACAATCCTATATAATAAAGAGGTGATATGCAAATTGACCCTCACACACTTGCACAAGATGGCCACCCCCATGTGGTCAAAGATGGCCACCACAAGATGGCCAGCAGGGGAGGGTAGTTGTGGGTGATCAGGCCTGCAGGGGAGGACAGTTAGGGGCGACCAGGCCAGCAGGGGAAAGCAGTTAGGGGCAACCAGGTCGGCAGGGGAGGGGAGTTGGGGGCGACCAGGCCAGCAGGGGAGGGCAGTTGGGGGCGATCAGGCCGGCAGGGGAGGGCAGTTGGGGGCAATCAGGCCAGCAGGGGAGCAGTTAGGCGTCGATCAGGCTGGCAGGAGAGTGGTTAGGGGGTGATCAGGCTGGCAGGCAGGCAAGCGGTTAGGAGCCAGAAGTCCCGGATTGTGAGAGGGATGTCCGACTGCCGGTTTAGGCCCGATCCCTGTGGGATCGTGGGATCGGGCTTAAACCGGCAGTCGGACATCCCCCAAGGGGTCCCAGATTGGGAGTGGGTACAGGCTGGGCTGAGGGACACCCCCCACCAGTGCATGAATTTCATGCACCGGGCCTCTAGTTTAGTAATAACTAACAGTCAAAGATGTGGATATCCTACAAGCAACAATACTCTTTCTGGTTATACTGTCTAGAGCAAGGATGGGGAACGTCCAGCCTGTGGGCAGTATAAGGACCACAAAATCATTTGGTCTGGCCCTGCCAAGGCATTAAGGATGAGTTAATTAAATGTTTGACCAGATATAGCAAGCTAATTTGTAAGTTGATAATTTTGGATGGCCCTCAAATGATGCTATAAATATCCAAATGGCCATTGGCAGAAAAAGAAGTACCCACCCCTGGTCTAGAGAAAATCCCAACACATAAACACAGTAAGTCAAATATCACCAATGTTCACTGAAGCACTGTTCATTAACAAAATACTGTAAGCCTAAATGTCCATCAACAAGAGAAGAGAGACATAAATTATGCAGTTAATGAACTACCGTGATATATTTCATCATCGGCCTGCAGACTGAAGGGTCCCAGGTTTGGCTCCGGTCAAGGGCACATGCCTGGGTTGCAGTCTCAATCCCCAGTAGGGAGCGTGCAGGAGGCAGCTGATCAATGATTCTCTTTTGTCACTGATGTTTCTATTTCTCCCTCTCCCTTCCTCTCTGAAATCAATAAAAATGAAAAGAAAAAAAAAAAAGCTAGTTGCAGAATAATATGTAGAGTGGTGCCATTTATATAAGCTTAACAATGCACAAAATACTGCATATAATTTATGGATAAAAACACTTTACAGTATAAAAAATATTCAAGGTAGTGACAAAAACTTAAGGATCAGGAATACACACACGGTACATATTTGAGCTACAAATAAAGAAGGAATATTCTAATTGATCATCACGCCCTCATAAGATGGTGGTGCCCACAGCCAATAAAGAGGGAATATGCTAATTGCTGCCACACCCTCACAAGATGGCCGCACCCAAAGCCACAAAATAGCGGCGTCCAGTCCCCTCAGCCCTGTCGGGGGGGCGCGGCGCCATGCGCCTCATCCAGCCGGAGTCCCCCAGTCCTCTCAGCCCCGCCTCATCCAGCCTCAGTCCCCCAGTCTCCTCAGGCCCGCCTCATCCAGTTGAAGTCCCCTCAGCCCCACAGGGGAAGGGAGTTGGGGGTGATCGGGCCGGCAAGGGAGGGCAGCTGGAGACGATCATGCCAGCAGGGGAGCAGTTAGACGTCAATAAGGCCGGCAGGGGAGTGGTTAGGGGGCTATCAGGCTGGCAGACAGAGTGGTTAGGGACAATCAGGCAGGCAGGCGAGTGGTTAAGAACCAGAAGTCCCTGATTGTGAGAGGGATGTCTGAACTCTGGGATCGGGCCTAAACCGGCAGTCAGACATCCTCCGAGGGGTCCCAGCTTGGAGAGGGTAAAGGTTGGGCTGAGGGACAACCCCCAACCCGGGCACAAATTTTGTGCACCGGGCCTCTAGTTTCTTAGAAAAAAATCTAAAGCAAATTTGGCAAAATGATAGCATGTGAAAAATGTGTGTGGTGAGTACAGTTATTTAATATATCCTATTTTGTCTATATGCCCAAAACAATTTATATTTCCAAGTATTTTAATAATTAAGTCCATGTGTGTAAAAAAGAAACAAATGGAACCTTGGCCTCTTAAGCAATATACTTTAGCTCTGGTCTTAACCTTCAGGGGTTAGCAAATTTTTCAATGTATAATAAATATTGATACTGGATAGAAGATACAAGAAAGTTCCCCCATCAAAGAAGATAGTAAGTTTTTCTTTCCATTTCAAGTGGAATGAGATTTATCCTTAGATAGAATTAGCCAGGAGTTATAACCTAAGACGTTCAAAGTATTAGCCTGCAGGCTAAGGTCACTGTCATTGTTATGAAGGTCCCAAAGCGCTGTAGGAGGTAATACCACCCAGAAACGTTCTAATTTTAAGGAAAAACTCAAGTAATACTTATGTTAGGGGAGATCTATGGAAAGATTTATTTTTCAAATCTCTAATCTGACAAAACTCAATTTTCAAATTATCTCCCCTGCCGATTTTTTCAAGATTTCATTATAAGCTTTGTGATGGGAAGGAAGGTCTAGAATAGGCTTTACTCTAGGGGAGAAGTTACAAAATTTTTTCTTCAAGGGCCAAATAGTAAATATTGTAGGCTTATAGGCCCTAAGTCTCCAGGGCAACTACTGAACTTAGCCATTGTAGGGTGAAAGCAGCCAGACAATATGCAAATGAATGGGCATGGATGTTTTCAATAAAACGTTAAAGACAAAGTTTGCCAATCCCTGCTTTACCTCATGGTCTTTCTGGGGTTTCACCCACATGCCAGGGGTCTCTCAATTCTGGCTGGACCAGAACTTTAATAACCCCCAGCTGTACAAACTCTAGTATCTCTGCTCATACCCAAACCTGGGGCAGCCACTATGATAAACCTTCGTCTTTCTGATTTATTGACAGCCCAACGCTCTGCCACAAATTCACGAGGGACCCACATACACACAAACATTTGGAAACCCTTCTTACACAAATTCTTCTTCTCCATTGTCCAGCCTAGAAGATTCTAGTCATTTTAACAGTCCTAAATTCTGAGCTCAGCACAGTTAGGTCACCATGCTCTGCATGGATTCCAGGTCAGGAAATTATCCTCAGGCAAAAAATAGGGACAATCACGGGGATCACTTCATGAATTTCAAGATCAGAGGTCTCTTCCCCAAAGCCTGAAAGAATAGCCTCATATCAAGTTCTTCTATGGCAGGAAGGCTAATCCAGACCAGCTGGTCCGTTATAGCCAGCAGCAAAAGCATAGTCAATAAATGTTCTAGTTTCTACTACATATCAGGACCTCTTCTGAGCCATAGCTCAATCTGAAGCTATGTTGTAATCCCAAAGGGCATTATGGTGAGAATAACTAGCCATTCATTCATCCATCCAACTAATACTTACTCAGCATCTTAATGTACCAGAAAGTCCTGATTTTTGTCTTTAAGCCTCAGTATTAGCACAGCCTAAAGTAGGACTATAATCTGCCCTGCAAATCAAGTGTCAGATCAAGATTGAAATTGAGAAAATGTATATAAAAACACTGGATAAAGCACTACATAAATCCAAATTATTTTTATGATGGCAACAATCATACCCTTATTGATAAAGCACGAGTTCTCCGTATATGCTTTCCCTACAGCAGAAATAAGATATAAAAGAATGGCTATAAAAGAGGATGGTGCGTATGAGTGCATGCGCTCTGGAGGGTAGGGAGATTCCAGAATTCAAATCTGCTAGAGAACAGAGTGTATACAGTAGGTCCTCGGGTTCCTACGGCATGATGTAACGCGATTTTCACCATAAGTCGGAACCCACCGACATAAAGCACCTACGTCACTCATATGGAGCACATACACAGCAGTAATGAAGTGAAACAGTAAAAAAAAATTTATAAGAAAGCTAATTCCTGACCTTTACTTGTGGTAAATAAATAATAAAAAACAAAGCACATATGTGCATACATCAAAATGATGAAACTATTTTTTATTATAAATAAATGTGAGGTGGTGATTTAACCACGAAACAACATATGTCGAGTCTGTCGTAACCCAAGGACTGCCTGTATATAGAAGTGACAGGAGATATGGGTAATTGTCATACTAATGTTGATAAGCTCAATAAACAGCAGAAGAGCATTTAAGTGAAGTACTTTTATGAAATTTTAAAGCAAGTTATAGAAAAATTTTGAAAATGTTTTATTACAGAATGCTTTCATACAATTTTTAAAAAAATAGATTTTATTGATTTTAGAGAGGAAGAGAGAGTGAGAGACAGAAACATTAACGATGACAGAGAATCATTGATTGGCTGCCTCCTGCATGCCCCTTACTGGAGATCAAGCCTGCAACCCAGGCATGTGCCCTTGGCTGGAATCGAACCTGGGACCCTTCAGTCTTCAGGCCAGTGCTCTATCCATTGAGCCAAACCAGCTAGGGCCATACAAATTTCTTTAGGTTAAGCTTACATATATGGCTTTATTGCAACTATTTTAAAGTTCAAGAATATAAAAATATCTAATATAAGAAACATTCATATAACATCCTTTAAAAATATCTCAGTGCATCACAAAGGTCATGATCATTTTCTCACCCATAGTCATTATATAAAAAATCTACACTAATAAAAGAGAAAAATGCTAACTGACCGTACGTTCGCTATGCCCACAGCCAATCAGGAGTGATATGCAAATTAACCCAGCAAAGATGGCAGGTAAATTTGCATATGCAGGCAGCGGGAGGCAGAGGCCCTATGCAGCCAATGGAGTTGGGGACATGGGCAGGCAGCAGGGGGCAGCGCCTGAAGCCATCGGTGGATCCAAGCTGAGATGGGGACCCGGGTCCAAGCCGCCACACCACCTGCCCAGGTCCAAGCCACCCTGCGATCGCGGGGCGAAGAGCCATGGTCCAAGCCACGCTGCGATTGCAGGGCGAAGAGCCCAGGTCCATGCTGCCCCACCATCAGGGGGCGGACAGGCCAAGCCAAGCCGCCCCACAATCACAGGGCGAAGAGCCCAGGTCCAAGCCACCCCACGATCACGGGGCAAAGAGTCCAGGTCCAAGCCGCCCCGTGATCACGGGGCGAGCAGGCCAGGCCGAGCCACCCCGCGATCATGGGGCGAAGAGCCCGGGTCCAAGCCACCCCATGATCATGGGGCGAATCATAATTAAAATGCCAAGGGCAAAAGACAGAGAATATTAACAGCAGCAAGAGAAAAACAGTTAATTACCTACAAGGGAGCACCCATACGATTGTCAGCTGATTTCTCAACAAAAACTATGCAGGCCAGATGGGAGTGGCAAGAAATATTCAAAGTGATGAACAGCAAGAACCTACAACCAAGATTACTCTACCATGCAAAGTTATCATTCAGAATTGAAGGTCAGATAAAGAGCTTCACAGACAAGAAAAAGCTAAAGGAGTTCATCACCACCAAACCAGTATTATATGAAACTAGTAGCCCATTTGCAAGCGGCCGCGTGCGCTACTGCTGCCGCCGCCGTTGTGGCCGCACCCGCGCGCTGCTGCCGCCTGCCCCGCTCCGCCCCACCCGGGCTTTCCCTCTGGCAGCCACCTTGCTTTCCGCTTTTCCTCCCTCTTCCTTCTAAGTTGTCTTCAGTCTTCATTCCTCCTTCCCTCAGTGTATGCAAATTAACCGTCATCTTTGTTGGGTTATTTGCATACTCGCCCTGAATGGCTGGTGGGCGTGGCTTTGGCTGGTGGGCGTGGCTTGGGCCTAGCAAAGGTGCGGTCAATTTGCATATTACTATTTCATTAGGTAGTATGCTGAAAGGCATTCTTTAAGAAGAGGAACAAGAAAAAAGTAAAGATAAAAATTATGAACAACAAATACGTATCTATCAACAAGTGAATCTAAAAATCAAGTGAATTAAAAATCTGATGAATAGAATAAACTGGTGAATATAATAGAATCAGGGGCATAGAATGGGAGTGGATTGCTGAAACCGGTTTGGCTCAGTGGATAGAGTGTCGGTCTGCGGACTGAAGGGTCCCAGGTTCGATTCTGGTCAAGGGCATGTACATTGGTTGCGGGCACATCCCCGGTGGGGGGTGTGCAGGAGGCAGTTGGTCGATGTTTCTCTCTCATCGATGTTTCTAGCTCTCTGTCCCTCTCCCTTCCTCTCTGTAAAAAAATCAATAAAATATATTTTTAAAAAAAAAGAATGGGAGTGGATTGATAATTCTCAGGGGGAAAGGGGTGTGAGGGATACGGGAAGAGATTGGACAAAAATCGTACACCTATGGATGAGGACAGTGCGGGGGAGGTAAGGGCAGAGGGTAGGGTGGGAACCGGGTGGAGGGGAGCTATGGGGGGGGGGAGGAGAAACTACTGTAATAATCTGAACAATAAAGATTTATTAAATTAAAAAAATAATTATAAATAAACATGTACCCACAAAGGAAATAAACAAAGGCTTATTTTCTACTGGGATTTGATGGGTAATGAGTAGTTATATACATTGGTATAGTCTAACATACTTCTCTCCTCTGCTTTCATTTTCTTAAACTATCTTCTTCCTTCTGTGTTGTCCTACCACTGCAATCTCAGGCTTTTAAATAAATGTCGGCTGTAATGTTAACAGATATTGGCATATAAAATGATAAAAAGAGGCAAATGATTCCTTAAAGACACAAGTGTTGACTCTAAGATGAAATATATTTGAGTATATTAAAATAAAAAAAACTTTTAGTCTTCAAAAAACACCCTAAAGAAGTAAAAAAAACAAGTTATAAACTAAAAAGAGTTTTGGAATCCATACATCTAACAAAAGTATAAAAAATATATAAGGATGACTTAAAATCCAAAAAAGGGCAAACAATCCAGGAGAAGAAAAAAAACCCACATGAACTAGCATTTCACAGGGAACAACAACAAAAAAGACCAATAAAAATGTGAAGAGCCCTGGCCAGTGTTGCTCAGCTAGAGGCAACTATCGTTGTTTTTCTCTCACATTGAAGTCTTCTCTCTCCTCCCTCCCTCCCTCCTTCCCTCCCTCTCCCCTCCCTCTCTCTCTCTCTCTCCCCGCTTCCTCCCCCCTCTACCTTTCCCCCTACCTCAGTTTCTCCCCTTCTCTGTTTTGGCCTCCCTCTTTCTCTTCCTCTCTCCCTCGCCCTCTCCCTTTCCCTTTTCCTTTCTCTCTCTCTAGAATCAATGAAAAACATATCCTCAGGTGAAGATTTATTTTTTAAAAAGTGAAGAAATTTATCAAAAGTGATCAGAGAAATGCAATAAAAAATGAAATACCATTCTATAGCCATTCCAGATGAAACAATTTAAAGTCTGATAATACCAAGTGTTGGAAAGTTATGGAGCCTTTTGTTCATTAAAGGTAGGAAAAAATGTCAGACATAATTTCCACAACGTGAATAATCCCATACTCTATTACCCAGGGATTTTACTCTTACATATACATGAAGAGAAACATTTGCATGTACAAGATATGCGTAATTAGAATATTCATAGCAACTGTTCACAATAGCAAAACCTGGAAAACATGAAAGATGCCCTTTCTCAGGAGAATGGATGAATAAACTATGGCACATTAATGAAATAGATTATTAATCAGCAAAGTGAAGGAACTCCAATAACATGCAACAACCTGGATAAATCTTAGCACTACAATGTTAAGTAAAAATACTTAACAAGTCCCAAATGATTATATACAAAATATCTTTTTGGTAAAATTAGAAGATATACTTGCTAAGAATCCATAAAGATATGATAAAGCTATATAATTTCTGCATTTTATAATTTCCAATTAATATGGTATTTATAAAAGTATATACTCATCTACCTCTGGCAGTTTCATGAGGAAAACAGTAAAGTATAAATAACTAATAAACACTCAGAATGCTCTTCATATGTAAAAAAGGCCCCCTTGTCTGAATTTCCATTGGGAAACAAACTTCAAACTTCAAAAATTACGTATTTACTAGAGGCCTGGAGCACAAAATTCCTGAACAGGGAGGAGGGGGTCCTTCAGCCCAGCCTGCACCCTCCACAATCTGGGACCCCTCGGGGATGTCCGACAGCCGGATCGGGCCTAAACCGGCAGTCGGACATCCCTCTCGCAATCCAGGACCGCTGGCTCCTAACCGCTTGCCTGCCTGCCTGATCGCCCCTAACTGCTCGCTTGCCTGCCTGATTGCACCTAACCACCTCTGCCTCAGACCCCACCACCACGACTTCATCAGGAAGGAAGTCCAAAATGACGTCAGGAAGGTTGTTCGGCTGTCCAGTCTAATTAGCATATTATACTTTTATTATTATAGATTAGCTGGAAAGCTTTAAACTATTCAACCATTTGGGTAATACAAAACCCCTTCCAAACCCTCCCCTGCAAAAAGGAGAGAGGAGAAACAAAGGGAAATACCAAGTAACACAATAATATCTTTAAAATGGATTATTTTTTGTGTGTTAAGTGTTATTATTTGCCTGTCAAACACTCCCAAATCTCCTACATTTTCCCAAGAAAGAGCCCTCGCATTATTATCCAGAATATTACCCTCAAATAAGCAGGATAAGAACATTAAGGCAATATGAAATATAAATATTACCTACCTGCATTATCACTAACGCAGATAAGATACCAATTAGTGAATAAGCCTGTGTCCTAATACACACATCCCTGTATTATACAAAGTGACGTAAATTCAACATCACAGACAATCCTGTGTGGTTCAAAGTCTCAGATGAAAAACAAACAAACAAAAACACCCCAAACTCAAATTAAGCAACTCTTATAAGATGATACAACTAGTAAACAGCAGCGATTAAATGCAAACTCAGGTCTGCTAACAAACTTCTATTCACTGAAAACTAAAGAAGAAAATATAAGTCAGGAGACCAGGGCTATAATTATGTTGGACTGGCCGCTAACAGCCAGAAAGGACCTTCCCCTAGCCCTGTGGACTCTACTTCCTGAAAAAAAATGTCTCTCACCCTATGTGCTTCACAAGGCTACTGTGAGGATCAACTAACAGTCATGGAAGTATTTTGAAAAGTACACTGTTACATAAACAGGGGAGAGATTACCTTTCCAACCTTTAACCAATGATAGTGAGTCCTGAACTCAAGGGACAGCAATACAATACCAGGAGCTTGTGACTGGTGTTTTTTCAGCCTGCAACAAATTCTGCAATTCAAGAAGAATCCTGTCTAAATCTCAATTATTCAGTGTGTGATTCATAAATGGAAAAATACAACCACTAGGTTCACTTATAAAAACATGACAGTTTATGAAATAGGACAAGAGGACTAAATTCTCTCTGCCTGAAAAGGCCTCTCCATCAGTAATCCTATCAGTAATAATGATGATGCCATAGTAATAATAGCAGGTGCTTATTGTATCCTGCATTACTTCATTTAATCCTCAAAAACCTTCTGTAGGAGAAACAAGTATATTAAGTTTACAGAGGAAACAATAATGTAGAGAAGTGAAGTAATATATCTGAGGTTAAGCAGCTAGTCAGTGGGAAAAGCCAGGATCCAAACCTGACTGCCTGTCTACAGAGCCAGAGCTCTTGACTGCTATAAATCATATCTGCCAAAAAAGCCCACCCATCTCAATACCTCTCAGGAAGCCCTCATTCATCCCAACTCAAGTGTAAAACTAATTCTCCCTTCTACCATTTCATTTCCTCTCTGATGATACCGCTACCTACCTATCCTACCTAATAATAGACAAATATGCAAATTGACCGCACCTTCACTACGCCAAAGCCACACCCACCAGCCAATCAGGGCAAGTATGCAAATTACACAACCAAGATGGTGGTTAATTTGCATACGCTGAGGGAGGGAGGAGTGAAGACTGAAGACAACTTAGAAGGAAGAGGGAGGAAAAGCGGAAAGCAAGGTGGCTGCCAGAAGGAAAGCCAGGACGGGGTGGGGCGGAGCGGGGCGGGGCGGGGCGGAGCGAGGGTGGCAGCGGCGCGTGAGTGCAGGCGCTGCGACCGCAATGGTGGCAGCAGCAGCAGCGCATGCGGCCGCAGCGGCCGCTTGCAGGATTCTTCCTGCAAATGGGCTACTAGTCTTATATATTACTAGAAGCCTGATGCACGAAGATTCGTGCAAGAATGGGCCTTCCTTCTCCTGGCTGCTGGCACCGCCTTTCCTCCGGCTGGAGCTGCCTTTCCGCCTTCCCCAAGCTGCCCAGAGGCCCGGAGTGGCTGGGGCGGTGCGGAATGATACAAGCATCCCGCCCTGCCCCCAGCCGCTCGGCGCCTGCATATGCAAATTAACCTGTCATCTTTGTTGGGTTAATTTGCATACTCATTCCTGATTGGCTGGTGGGCGTCAAAGGTACGGGTCAATTTGCATCTTACTCTTATTAGTGTAGATGAATGAACAAACAAAATCTATTAACATTATGAACCTTGACATACGTACGCACACATACACATATGCATGTAAACAAGAGAAAGCTTTAACATATCTGAATCTGGTTCATCATTCCTGAGGAACCATCTACTTCAACAAGATTTGTTTTGAAACTACATGAAACTTTCTTTAAAATACTTGAGACATTAAATTAGTTGCCCAAACCATAGGGTAAGTAACAAAGTCAAGATATGAATTCATGCTTATATTTAATAACCTATGTTACTAAACTAGCCACCTGATTCCAATCCCAATGTTCTTAGTACTATCTACATAGCTTGCCCAATTATTTGGCCTCTCACATGTTAATTCTTAATATTGGAGGTCAGGTAGTGACCAGAACCATATCAATCTCATTTGTTACTCAGTTAACGAATATTTATCCCAATAAAATTATAAAACCTCAATCAATACATTGTTGATAATATTCTAAAACTGAGAGAGAATGCCCTCAGCTTCCAAGTGAGATTCCAGACTTATCTTTCCAGGACACAATGTTAAGGTCTACTCCCCATTTTCAAAACTGTGAGAAAGAAAATTTCTGAAAGCTGATTTCCTACTTTTTGCTGGAGATCAGACTCAAACCTGCTTACTTAGTATCCTCTATTCTCAGAAACAAAATGCTTAACCCTCGAAATGAAATTTTCAGAAATACCCTCATCTTCGTAAATACTCTACCCTGACCATGCACTCCGCTTAGTGCCTCCCTACCTCTACTCTTCATAACCCTTTGCCCAGCTTAAACTAAATTAGCCTTCCCAAATGCTCCCACTGCACTAGTTTTACCTTATATTTTACCCCTTACCAGTTTGTAACCACATGTTTTTTGAAGATAGCTATTGTTTGTTAATTGCTGCTATATTCCTAGTATATAGCAGTGTCTGAATAGTAAGCACTCAAATATTGGTCAAATGAATAAATGACTGATGGCCCAATTAGGACTCTGTGTTGCTACTTCTGGTGGGACATATTAGCATCTCCTCATCATTATCCATAGCTATAGCACAGCCAGACTTTTAACAGACTTGCCATAGATCTATCTCTCTACCAGGCACTATAGGCAAACAGGTACTATGACCACAACTACTATGCACCCTTTGGTTACTGAAAAGCAAACTCAAGCTCATGAAAATACATTTCAACTGAGATGCTGTCATGATTCATTCTAAGGGTGCTTTACTCCCAGATAAATTATTTAGGGAAACTGCTCATATAAACAGCAAACACTGCTGCCATATCATACACAATTACATGACCAATCTTGTAAAATGATCACCTTTGTAGTTAAGCCACCACTTCTGATCCCCCATGCTCCACAGAAGTGTATCAGATACCTTAACCCTCTAATTTAGTGTTTACATCAGCCCTGCAAAGTAAATAGCGTATAATCATTCTCCAATTTAAGGTTAAAAATCTGAGATCAGATAGTTAAGTAACTTGTTCAAAGACATCACAAAAGCAAATCTATAAATTGAACCTTAGTCTGTTAGGTGCTAAAACCTGTGGATCACTACACTAAAGAGCCTTCAAGTACAAGATAACTGCCTATGGGCTTAATAAGGTGGTGTCAATCAACTAAAAAGTGGGTTAAGGGGTCAGGAAGATATGATCATCCAATAATTTAAAATGTAAGGTTAAGCTTTCCATTTAGTATTATATACAGACACAACAACACAAAAAAAATAAAAGGAACTTCAAGAATGAAAATTGTCAATTAAAAAGAGTTAAGAAATAATTCCTAAATTATTTTCCATTCATCTTTATGACAAAATTAAAGCCACTCTTAGAAATTGTTTTGTTTTTCCAAAAAGTTATTCAAAATGATGGAGTAGAATAAAATGACCATCTGTTAACACGGTAGTTAAAAGGTTAGGAAAGCAGACCAGAAAAAAAGAGAAAAAGCCTTGTATTACAAAAATAACAGACCTTATGCAAAGTTATTCCCTTGCCAATTTATAAAAAACACAAAGAATATGGAAAATAGGAAAAATGTGATAGTATTTACAGGAATTCTCTTTACGAAAAAGTTGCCAATTAAAATAAAATAGTTCAAATCATTAGTAATTAGACCACCGACTATCTGAAATACAACCCAAAAGACAGCACCATGTGTTTAGTGCCTCTACATATACATGTACACTGAAAGGCAATTTCACTAGTGAGATCATTCCAATTAATGCATTATCGACATGCTTTTTTTTAAAAAATATATTTTATTGATTTTTTACAGAGAGGAAGAGAGAGGGATAGAGAGTTAGAAACATCGATGAGAGAGAAACATCGATCAGCTGCCTCCTGCACACCCCCTCCTACTGGGAATGTGCCTGCAACCAAGGTCCATGCTCCTGACCGGAATCGAACCTGGGACCCTTGAGTCCACAGGCCGACGCTCTATCCACTGAGCCAAACCGGTTTCGGCTCGACATGCTTTTTAATAAAGTCACTAGGTAAAGTTAAACCTCACTTAAATTACAATTAGCTACTTGTTAAATTATTGTCACTAAAGCAGCGGTTGGGAACGTCCAGCCCAAGGGCCATATAAGGCCCAAGAAATCATTTGGTCTGGCCCTGCCAAGGCATTAAAGGTGAGTTAATTAAATGTTTGACCAAATATAGCAAGCTAATTTTTAAGTAGGTAATTCTGTATGGCCCTCAAATGTTATAAATATCCAAATGGCCTTTGGCGGGTTCCACACCCCTGCACTATGGTATCTGATTTAATGCTATTTTAACTTTAAAAGAAATATATGTGGTGTCCATTCTTAAATTATTTTCCATTCACCTTTATGACAATATTTAAAGACACTGGCATTTTAATATTGCAAATCCACACTGCTTCCCTGACACACGTTTGCTTTTCAGCTTCTTAAAGATTAATGAGACTTCACTTAAATGAATTTCTAGCCTGTCAGTCCTGATGCTTCAATGACTTCATACACTTTCCCTTGGAATAAAATTTTAACAGAGAAGGCAGTTTTTTGTTTTTTATACCTATGGTGAAAGCTTAATTAAGCATCCTCAGGTTATACACAATTTCCTGAAGAGACTAAATTAAACAGCCCAGAGATAATGTTTCTAAATTCAGCAACCAGCACAATTCCTAAACCTTTCCTATGGCATCAGTACAGCTTCCTTCTATGATACACTATTTCATCCCAGATTTAACTAACAAACTTCCTTCTCTCTTTTCTGACTGCAGATTTTTAACACAGAATATTTTCTCCACTATTATTTTTATTGATAAAATGAATTAACTGAAGAGATTACAAATAATATCTATATATACATAAAAGGCTAATATGCTAAGTGAACCTCCTACCATCCGACGGGTCGCTATGACGTGCACTGACCACCAGGGGACAGATGCTCAATGCAGGAGCTGCCAAGCTCCTTGGGGGATGTTGGAAAGCCGGTTTCGGCCCAATCCCCACAGGCCAGGCCGAGGGACTCTACCTGCCAGAGGGACCCCACTCACTCTGCAGATGCCGGGGACTGCGGGAGGTTGGCTCCAGGGCGTGTCCGGCCCATCTTGCCCAGTCCCGCCCTGCCGGCCACCTTCTAATTTCCTTTCAATGCGCATGAATTCGTGCACCAGGTCACTAGTATATAGTTATGTAATTACAAAAATTATGCAATAGGGAAATAACCTACATGAATTATACAGCTTATCTACTATACATTAATAAAACTTTATTTTCTTAAATAAAACTAAAGATTTGACATTCTCTATACCTAGGTACAGAGGTATGAAAATATAATCTACACTAATAAAAGAGAAACATACAAATTACCGTCACTCAGCTACGCCCAACAGCCAATCAGAGTGAGTATGCAAATTAACCTGAAAAGATGGCAGCAGCCCCGCCCCCCAGCTGCTCCTGGGCCTGTGATCCCAGGCCGCAGGCAGCAGCAGAAGCCTCACATCCGCCTGCCCCACATCCTGGGGGAGATGGAGAAACCGGGCCCCAGCTCCTGAGGCTGGCTGCAGCCTGGGAGACGAAGAAGCCGCCTGCCCCATGATCCCAGGCTGAAGACAGCAGCAGAAGCCTCACGTCTGCCTGCCCCACGTCCTGGGGGAGACGAAGAAACCGGGCCCCAGCGCCTGAGAATGGGTGCGGCCCGGGAGACAAAGAAGCCGCCTGCCCCATGATCCCAGGCTGCAGCCAGCTGGAGAAGTCACCCACACTGCATCCCAGGGAAGACGAAGAAGCCGCCCGCCTCCTGCAACTGGCTACAGCCTGATAGACGGAGAAGCCACCCATCCTGCAGTCCTGGGCACCAGTACCTGTGGCTGGCTGTGGCCTGGGAGACGGAGAAGCTGCCCACCCTGTGGTCCCAGGCGCCAGCACAAGGCTGCAGCCCAGGCAAAGCCACTTGACCACCATCCCCTGTGGCTGCAGCCGGCCTGGGTGTCTATGGCTGATCAGAGGGAGGGAAGCCCGGATTACAGGTGCCTGTGGTCAGCTGGAGGAGGGAATCCTGGGTCCCGGATGCGGGGCCAAGGCAGAGGTGGTTAGGGGCAATCAAGCCAGCAGGGGAGCAGTTAGGGACAATCAGGTTGGCAGGCAGAAGCAGTTAGGGGCAATCAGGCAGGCAGGCAAGTAGTTAGGAGCCAGGGAGCCAGCAATTCTGGATTGTGAGAGGGATGTCCAACTGCCAGTTATCCCGAGGGGTCCCAGATTGGAGAGGGTGCAGGCCAGGCTGAGGGACACCCTACTCCCCGAATTTTGTGCACCGGGCCACTAGTTTAGTCAATAATACTTATCCCATCCACATTCTATTGGTGCCTAGAATTATAATTAACCATGTGCTAGGCACTGGTTACTGACATGCATAATCTCATTTAATAACAACAACAAAATGATGCCTAACATTTAAATTGTGCTTACTATTTTCCAGGTACTGATCTAAGTACACTGCACATATTAATTAATCCTCACAGCAATTCTATAAGGTAAGAACTAGTATTTCAAATTCATAAATGTTAGTTTACTCACAGTGTAAGTGAGGAAGTGGTAGAACTATAATTGAAATTTAGGTTGGGTATATGAAGTCAAGCTCTTACCCTCTAAGTCAGACCTCACGGACTATCAGTGGTCCGCGGACCACCAGTTGGCTACCACTGCTCTAAGTAACACTAGCACTTTCCACTTTCCTTGTATCACCCCACCCCAAACAACTCTTCAAGGACTCCCTTAGGCCTAAAAGATATTGAGGCACCACCTCACATACAATCTTTTGTGTGTGTGAAAAGTATTACAGATGCCCCCCCCCCCCCCGCCAATTAAGTCCTTTCTCCCAAGTCCCACCCCTTCCCCACAACCACTATGGAAACAGTGTGGAGTTTCCTCAAAAAATTAAAAATGGAACTGCCATTTGACCCAAGTGGCCCCACTTCTAGGAATATATCCTAAGAAACTTGAAATACCAATCAAACAGAAAATATGCACCCCTATGTTCACAGCAGCATTATTCACATGCAATCTTATCTCCAACGTATTTATGAACTTCAGTTTGAGTTAAATCAACCTTGCTGCCATCTGTCATTCAGCCCTCCCATGCCATTTTTCATATGATTTACCCCTGCCTAAAACAGCCTCTACAATCTCGACCCTCAACAAATTCTGCCTGGGGTTTAACCTTTTGCACTCAGATGTCAAGGGTGACTCGACACAGTTAGCATTAGAATAAAGGAATTGAGAAAAAAAGCGAGCGAGTGCAAAGGGTTAAAGTTCCACCTCCTAAACAGGACATTCTCTGACACAGCCAATAGTGAAATTATCTTTGTATAAAATGTAAGCTATTGCCATTTTAGCTATTAATCACATACTGCCTCATACTGCAATTTGAATGTTTTTACATGCTTTCCTCCAAACTATAAATTGAAGGTCAGAATTATGTCTCAAAATCTGGTATCCACCTCAGTCCATAGCACATATAACAGGTGCTTGATAAATAATATTGAACAGATGAATGTGAACTTTTATTTAGTGAGAGGCAGTGAGGCAAAGTGTTTCAATAAAGTACAGGCAATGTTGTCCAACAAACCAAAATTTTAACCTATCATTTGCTCGGTGTTTGGTAAGTTGTCCTGAGTTTCTTTCTTTTTTTTTTTTTTTAATATATTTTATTGATTTTTTACAGAGAGGAAGGGAGAGGGATAGAGAGTTAGAAACATTGATGAGAGAGAAACATCAATCAGCAGCCTCCTGCACATCCCCCACTGGGGATGTGCCCGCAACCAATGTACATGCCCTTGACCGGAATCGAACCCGGGACCCTTCAGTCCGCAGGCCAACGCTCTATCCACTGAGCCAAACCGGTTTCAGCCTGAGTTTCTATTCTTATCTATCCTACCTAATAAAATAGTAATATGCAAATTGACCGCACCTTTGCTACGCCCAAGCCACACCCACCAGCCAAAGCCACGCCCAGCAGCCAATCAGGGCAAGTATGCAAATTACCCGACAAAGATGGCAGTTAATTTGCATACGCTGAGGGAGGGAGGAGTGAAGACTGAAGACAACTTAGAAGGAAGAGGGAGGAAAAGCGGAAAGCAAGGTGGCTGCCAGAGGGAAAGCCCGGCGGGGCGGAGCAGGGCGGGCGGCAGCAGCGTGCGGATGCAGGCGCGGCGGATGCAGGCGCGGCGGCCTCAACGGCGGCGGGGCAGCAGCACACGCGGCCGCAGCGGCCGCTTGCAGGATTCTTCCTGCAAATGGGCTACTAGTATAAAAATAAAATAAAATAAAACCTGTATCTCACTGGGTTGTTCTAAAATTTAAATGAGAGAAAAAAAGATTACCTTCAAAAGAGAGATAAACTTGAGAGTTCTCAATATTTATGGAAGCTAAAAAACAGAGGAATGGTATATCCAATGAGCTTAAAGAAAGTAAGTGCCAGTACAGAACTCTAAACACAGGGACTATATGCTTCAGGAATGAATGCCAATAAAGGCACTTTCAGAAAAACAAAACCTGCCAAAACCGGTTTGGCTCAGTGGATAGAGCGTTGGCCTGCGGACTCAAGGGTCCCAGGTTCGATTCCGGTCAAGGGCATGTACCTTGGTTGCGGGCACATCCCCAGTAGGGGGTGTGCAAGAGGCAGCTGATCGATGTTTCTCTCTCATCGATGTTTCTGACTGTCTATCCCTCTCTCTTCCTCTCTGTAAAAAATCAATAAAAAAATATTTTAAAAAAAGAAAAGAAAAAAGAAAAACAAAACCTGAGTTTGCCACTGGGAAACTGTACTAAAAGAAATTCTAAAAGCATGGGATAGACTGACGAATCTCAGAGGGAAGGTGGGGATAGGGTAGATATTAGCCAAATAATGTATATGCGTATATGCATAACCCATGGACACAAACAATAGTGTGGTGAAGGCCTGAGGAGAGAACAAGGTGAGGGTGATCAAAGGAAAAAAAGGGGACATCTGTAATACTTTCAACAATAAAATTTAAAAAAAAATTCTAAAGGTTATTTTAAATTAAATTTAGATTTGTACTAAAAGAAATTCTAAAGGCTCTTCGACAATCAGAAAGAAAATTATTGTAGATAAAAGATCAGAGATATACAGATAAGAAAACAGCAAAGAAAGTGATAAATATATAGGTAAACCCAAACGAATATTAACAGTTATAACATTATATAAAATAACATATTGACTTATGGGGTTTAAATATAATAAAGTACAAAACTATAATAACATATAAATTGAGATTAGGATAAAGGAAGTATTTTAAGATGCATATATTGTCAGGATAAATGATAATGGTATCAATTAATAATAGACACTAATAAGTCAAAGATGTATGATTGAATTTTCTCAGAATATTGCCAAAGAAGTGAAAAAGACTGTATAAATTCCAAAGTTACTAAGGAAAAAAATAATGATTCATAAAAAATACCCTCAGCACAATGTCACATCCTTTCAAGGTAGGAAGCAATAACTTTTTGAAAGTAGGTCTGTCTAGTTCCAAAATTTGTATTTTCGTGATGTCATCTTCTTGGTGGAGAAAGTAAAATGATCAAGTGACAGTACAATAGAGAGATAAGTTTTTAAAAAATAGTAAGAAGAATAGGTTGGAGGAAGAAAATATGGGAGAGAATTTTTATAGAGGAGAGAAAAAGGAGTTGAGCTGGGTTAAGTCCTAGGTCTCCTGGGCCTGCCTGTGTTTCAAGTGAGAACCTTAATAATTAGTATTCACTATTAGTAATTGGAATTAGAGAAGACATGGCCATTTCATCAAAGGAAAACTTCTGTTTTAAAATTGTTTTAACTAAAACAGTGTATCTTCCACATATTTTTCAAGAACACATGTACATCATTATTTTAAAAAGCATTCTTTTGTTTAAATTTCAGGTATTAATGGGGAAGAGCATAAGGCATAAGAATTATGGCCCCCCCAAAAAGATAAACCTATATCAAGTTCTAAGACAATTATAAAATCCTTTTTGCACAACACGTCTCAGTCACAAAACATAGGTAATAAGTGATCTTCCTGTAACCCAGTGGTTTTTACCTTGCTGTTGGGAATGTAAAATGCTGTCATTTTGGAAAAGAGATTGATAGTTCCTCAAAATGTTAAATACAAGGTTACCATAGGACCCAGCAATTCTACTCCAAGGTATGCATCCAAGAGACTTGAAAACACACATTCACACACACATACAAATATGAATGTTCATAGAGGAAACAACACAAATGTCCATCAACTGATGGATAAACAAAATGTCATGTGTGTCCAGCCATAAAAAGGAATGAAGTTCTGATACATGCTACAACATGGACCTTAAAAACATTTTACTAAGTCAAAGAAGCCAGACAAATGGTCACACATCCTATAACTCCATTTATATGAAGTGTCCAGAAAGGCAGATCCATAGAGACAGAAAACACAATTAGTGGTTACTAGAACTGGGGGAAACGAAAGGAACAGTAAGCGACTGCTAAGGGGTATGGGATTTCTTATGGATGACGAAAAAGTGCTGGATTTAGATAGTGGTGATGGATGCACAACTTTGTAAATATACTAAAAACTGAATTGTATACTTAAAATGGTGAATTTTATGGTAGGTGAATTATCCTTCATATATAGCCGAAACCGGTTTGGCTCAGTGGATAGAGCGTCAGCCTGCAGACTCAAGGGTCCCAGGTTCGATTCCGGTTAAGGGCATGTACCTTGGTTGCGGGCACACCCCCAGTAGGGGCTGTGCAAGAGGCAGCTGATCGATGTTTCTAACTCTCTATCCCTCTCTCTTCCTCTCTGTAAAAAATCAACAAAATATATTTAAAATATCCTTCATATATAACAAAAGCCTAATATGCTAAGTGTCTGGTCATTTGTTCAACCAATCAAAGCGTAATATGCTAATGATATGCTAAGGCTGCTCAACCGCTTGCTATGACATGCACTGACCACTGACCACCAGGGGGCAGATGCTCCACCCGGTAGGTTAGCTTGCTGCTGGGGTCCAGCTGATCGGGACTGAGCGAGACTGAGCGAGACTGAGCGAGACAGGCCAGACATGCTCTGAAGCCCTCCCACCGTCTCTCCCCAGCTGGCCAACCTCCCACATCCCTCCCCAGCCCCAATCGTGCACCAGCGGGGTCCCTCGGCCTGGCCTGTGCCCTCTCACAATCCAGGACCACTTGGGGGATGTCCAAGAGTTGGTTTCAGCCCGATCCTGCAGGTCAGACCGAGGGACCCCACTGGTGCACGAATTCATGCACCGGGCCTCTAGTATCTTAATAAAAAATAATAGAAGAGAGAACAGGAGGAAAGAAAGTAGAAACCGTTGAATAGAGAACTATTTCTAGAATTTTTGCTACAAGAAAGGTAAATAAATGGAACAGTACTGGCAGTGAAAGTGGAGTCCAGAGAAAGTATCTTTAAGGTGGGAAAAATAAAACATTTATATGCTGTTGAATGATCCAAGAGGAAAAAATGAGGATGCATAAAAATTAGAATGGGGGATTCTAGAAGCAATATTCTTGAGTAGTTGAGAAGGGATGGTATCTAATACACAAGTGAAAAGACTGTCTTTGATAGACATATAAATAATCCTATATAATAAAACGCTAATATGCAAATCCACTGAATGGCAGAACAACCGGTCACTATGACACACACTGACCACCAAGTGGCAGATGCTCAATGCAGGAGCCAGCCCCAGTTGGGGGCAGCTCCTGCGTTGTGGGTCTGCCCCCCAAGAGGGAGGCAACCGGGAGCGACAGTGGGGGGAGGGGCCAGGGGGCAGGGCCGGTGAGTGAGCGGCACCAGGCTGCCAGCCAAGGCGGGTGCCAGTGGGGGCCCCCCCAATTGGCCTGCCCGCTGGTCACCCCACAGATCGGCCCTGATTGCCAGCCAGGCCTAGAGACCCTACCCTATATATTGGGAACAGTCTCTTAAATTTAAAAATTAAAACCTGGCAAGGCTACTCTAACACTGAAAAAAAACAGGATGATGCAGTGATGACATGCATGGACTCTGGCTTGCATATTTTGTGGTCAGCCCTAATTCTGACACTTATAATTGTGTGACAAAGCCAATTACTTAACTTCTCTCTGCTTCAATTTTTCCACTCATAAGATGGGGAAAATAGTACTACTGCCTCAGAAGGATCATGTTATGTACTACTTTTTATAATCAGGGCAAAAAAATGTAGCTGCCCATACAACAGCAAGATGCCTTTCACCTGTATGAAAAGTATGGTCACTGGTGCATGCAGCGTCCCGGAATGCATGGGGATTGGGCCTAAACTGGCAGTCGGACATCCCCTAAGGGTGCAGGCCGGGCTGAAGGATACCGCCGCCGCCACCGCCCCCCCTCCCCCTGTGCACGAATTTCATGCACCTGGCCTCCAGTACATCTATAATTACAGGAGGACAGAATGCATGGATACAGAGTACTTCAGTTTTCTTAACGAAGTAGGAAGTAAGGTCACCAGTTGAATGAGAGAAATGGTGTTATGGGTTTAAAGAAAATGGGAGGGGGGATGTCAATTGGAGAAAAAGGAGACATATGTAAAACTTTAGACAATAAATTAAAAAAAAAAAGAAAATGGGAGTGGTATAAAAGTGATATAGAATGAATGGACTCTGTACTCTGCCTTCCTGGCAGCATTAAGGACCGCCAAAACCGGTTTGGCTCAGTGGATAGAGGGTCGGCCTGCGGACTCAAGGGTCCCAGGTTCGATTCCGGTCAAGGGCATGTACCTTGGTTGCGGGCACATCCCCAGTAGGGGGTGTGCAAGAGGCAGCTGATCTATGTTTCTAACTCTCTATCCCTCTCTTCCTCTCTGTAAAAAATCAGTAAAATATATTAAAAAAAAAAAAAAGGTTAAGGACCTACTTGAGGTTCAAGGTCATGAATTTAAAGGTAAGATCAGTTAACACAGGTGTGGGAGTATGTGTGCCCATGCATGTATTTTCCAGCTATGTTCAGATGCTCGTGTGTAAGTACCGAGTAGGATAATCAGATTTAACCAGGGTTTTAAAAGTTTTGCCAAGTGAATATGATAAAGAAGGGCATGGGAGTTGAGAGTATATGCAGAGGCATTTGTATAATGACTAACTAGGACTTTAAGCAAGGTGAGAAAGGCAGTAAAAACATCAAAATAAGACAATGACAAAGTGATAAGATCAATGACTCTGAGAGGTCCACAGTCTGATTCAGGTCCATGGAAAAGAAGATCATTGGAGGAGAGTTCAAATAACCAGAGGACAGTGTGTTAGGAGAATCATCTATGTATAAGTCATCCCTAAATGCTCAAGCACAAGAAATCTTTCGTTTCTGAACAAATGGATTATTCTAATTATCAAATAATTTTGCATTCAGCTGTCATTTATATGCCCTCCCCAAATCAAATACTGGCAAGTCCCATGCATTTTTATCTATTTATTTTACCACTTACATAAACTTCCTAATATACTCCTGGGCATATTCCAGGTGCAAATAAATACTTATTGATAGATCCAGGGCCCTGATGAATTATAAAGCCATGCAGTGAGGGAATGAAAAGATAGACAAGTGAGCAATTGTCCTTTCCCTATCACATATATCAGACACAATTTCTCACTATTTACAGCTGTCTGCCTTTCAGGCTATAACACACACAATTAATTTACCAACCACTGTCCTTCATATTTACTATTCAAAGACACTGCAGCTGATGAGACAATTTTCTGTTTGGCTGCAAAGACTATACACTATTAGTAATTGAAATTACAGGAGACATGGCCATTTCATCAAAGGAAAGCTTGTGTTTTAAAATTGTTTTAACTAAAACTATTTATATCTTCTACACATTTTTCTTCAAGAACAAATGTACATCATTATTTTAACAAAAAGCACACTTTTTAAACTTTTAGGTATTACTGGGGGAAGCACAAGGCATAAGAATTATGTAAAAATAAGATAAACCTATACTGAGTTCTAGATTGAGTTCTCAGTTATTGAATGTAGGTAATAAGTGATCTTCTTATAACCCAGTGGGGTTACATCTCTGGGCATTAAATTAAGAACCACAGGGATCTTTTTAAGCTAGGTGCTATGTCTAATCATCCCCAGAAACCAATGTAATTGTGGTCTGGGATGGAATCTAGGTTATCAGTATTTTTTAAAACTCTCCAAGATTCTAATATACAGCCATGCTTGACAACTAATCCCTTCCTCTGTATTGGCATCCATATGTCTCTCCTGTAATTCCAATTTCATATCTAACTGCCTTCTACACACCTCCATCTGGGAGGTTGCATGGACACCCCTCATGCAAAAGTCCAATTCTAAAGTCAGCATTTATTTCCCAAACATATTTTCTGTGTTTTTGTTCTTTTCCATTTTAGATTGTGAAATATAACTTATATATAGAAAAATGCATAAAACATATAAGCACAATTGGATATTCCTATAAAAAAGTGCCCTTATAGTTAACAGCCAGATCAAGAAATATACTACGAACAGCAACTCAGCCTCCTATATTTCTTATCTTGGCTGGTACCCCAATTCACCTAGTCACCTAGGTCAGAAGATCAGGATTTCCCCTTCTCCCCCTACATTCAATGAATCCAAGTACTAAGGATTTTACTGCCTAAATATCTTCCCTCTTCTGTTTTGCTGCCATTTTCTTAGTCCATGTTCTCAGTAGAATAAAAGTGCTTCCAGTTCACCCAATGAAATGATTTCTTAAAGAAGCAAATCTGATTGTCACCTACTCTTCCTGGCTTCCCATATCTTTCTCTCTCTCCTCCTCTCCCCTCTAACAAACCATCCTCCACTTCAAAAATTATACTACAAATGTACTAATGTGCTCATCATTACCTAAAAACATTATGCTATTTCCTATCTTTCCACTGCTGCTCTTCTGTAAAGCATATCCTTCCTTAATACTGCTATACTTGAATTTCTCTCTCAAAACCCAACTCAGCCATTAATTTCTCCAGGAAGCTGTGCCTGACCCCCACTTCACCCCTAAATAGTGATTCATTCCCCTTCTATGATACTCCTATTCTTCTCTATAGATTATTTAGCACACTTATAGCTAAATGTCAGCCTCATTTACAATAGTCCCATATTTGTTCTGGGAACTATCTATTCTATCCTTCCTACTTTGCTTCATCCACAAAATTAGGTTTCCAACAGGCAATATGTACTTCGAAAGACTGCCCTCAAGCATAGCTGAACCAGGACTGGGCCAATCAGATTCTACCTTCCAGGAATTTGGAACCAAAATTAGAAAATTAGTGTCTATGTGGCTGAGAACTGTAAGTTTGAAAAGCAAGGCTGGGGTAGCGGAGATGCATATTCTACCATATGTACTAAAGAGAGGAGAAAGCAGATCTTCAGCGAAAAGAATGAACAGATGGGTAGAGTGAGAGAGAGAAGAGGAGCCAGTCCTGTGGGCCTTCCAGGTCTTGGTTCCAGTCCTTCTTAAAGCCCCTCTGAATTCCTGTCCTTGAGTTCTAAAAGCAAGACATGTATCTTTAGATACTGCTGGTTTCTATTATTTGCAACTAAAAGATCCAAGTACTGGTACAATGCTGAATTTACTTTCTTACACATATATCTATTTATCCTATTAGCATCATGAAGACAAAAGCTGTGTCTTTAATCTATCTGCCAGATTAGCACAGACCCTAGAAAGTGTCAAATGCTCAATTAATGACTGCCATCCATGCCACACTTTTAAAAAGTATAAACAAGTATTAAACTCTAGCTAATAGTTTGTATGTCGAACTGCTTAGGAGCAAACTGTAAAGATATTTGCAACTTATTTTGAAATACATCAAAAATAAGATGAATTTATAGATGGATAGTGGGATAAACAGATGGACAGATACGTGATAAAGCAAAAGAAAATGTTAAATTGTTTAGGTTGAACTACTTGAAGAATATATCTGTTCATGGTACAATTCAACTTCTTTGTGTGTTTGAACTTTTTAATAATAAAATGCTTAAAAGAAGAATATAACAGCAATTGCACTGACTTATACAAAAAAAATTCCATAAGCAATATATTCATTAACTGATATTATTGCCCTCTGCATTAAAATAGCAATTCAAAGAACTTTAAAAGACAGATAGGTGCCTGGGTGATATCCTTTTACTGATTAGGTTTTCAAAGTGTTTTGTCTGTCTTCCCAGTTCACAAATTTATTTCATAGTGACAGCAACGAGGTACAATTAAAATGTAAAATTAAATACTTCCAATTTCATGTCTCCTTTAAAACTAGTTTAGTTAGATAGAGTAAGAATTAGGAGATAAGAATTACAGAATCACAAACAGCTAAAACTGGTCAAAAAGACTACAAGCTCCTCATTTCTCAAAAGAGGAAACCAAGATCCAAAAAGCTGAAGTATCTTGCCCAAGGCCACCAAACAACTATTAGCAAGGCTCAGACGAAACCCTGGACTCATGACTGAAAGTGCCCAGTGCTCTTTCCATCCTCCTTTATAGTCTTAGATCCCCCTCCGGAGTTGGTGTTTTTTGTTGTGTGGTTGTTTTTGTTATTTTACAGAAATATGACATGAAGTGCCTCATCTTAGCTTACATATTTTGTATTTATCCAACTGGTTCACTGTTTTTGGTACTAGGCATTCAAGGTATAAAATAAAGTGAATACAAGAATCACACTATGACCAGGGTTCAAATGTCATACTTTATAATTCACTGTAACTGAACTTCATTAAAATGGGTTGAAAGTGCTGTCCCATTGTTTTAGGCCAGTGGTTCTCAACCTTTCTAATGCCGCGACCCTTTAATACAGTTCCTCATGTTGTGGTGACCCCCAACCATAAAATTATTTTCATTGCTACTTCATAACTGTAATTTTGCTACTGTTATGAATCGTAATGTAAATATCTGTGTTTTCCGATGGTCTTAGTCGACCCTGCTAGCGGTTCTCAACCTGTAGAGCCTAAGACCATCGGAAAACAGATATTTACATTACGATTCATAACAGTAGCAAAATTACAGTTATGAAGTAGCAATGAAAATAATTTTATGGTTGGGGGTCACCACAACATGAGGAACTGTATTAAAGGGTCGCGGCATTAGAAAGGTTGAGAACCACTGTTTTAGGCAAATAAAGAGGCACAAACAGAATTTTAGCAGGACACTTGCCTGCATTTCTTGCCTGTGGTAGAGGCCAAAATTTTACAAGTACTCTTCCAAAAAGTGAATAACAAAGCTGCAGAAGTTAGAGGATAAACCTTTCTTTAAAAATTCAGTCTACTTTTTTAGTCTATTAAAGTGTATATGCTAAAGCAGGCGTCCTCAAACTACGGCCCGCGGGCCACATGCGGGTGTTTTTGTAGTTTTGTTTTTTTACTTCAAAATAAGATATGTGCAGTGTGCATAGGAATTTGTTCATAGTTTTTTTTTAAACTATAGTCCGGTCCTCCAACGGTCTGAGGGACAGTGAACTGGCCCCCTGTTTAAAAAGTTTTAGGACCCCTGTAGTAAGGGATTATAGGAGATATGTGTAACTATATTTATTCTTACAAAAGCATTCAAAGAATGCTGGTCTGTGTTTTATAAAGACCTCAATTAGGCTTTAGTGAGTTTAGGGTGCAGCCACTGTATTTCTATTGCTATCTTGTTATAAAACCAAAAATCTATGAAAAGACTGGATCACTTAAGGTACAACTTCAGGGAAATACACTGTTATCCCAGAAAGCTATATATAGGTTATCAACCAAATGCAAACAGAATGGTATTTCTTTGTGTCCCTTTCATGGCAAAACTAATGCTATAAGGAATGTTGGAAGGCTAGTTTGCTACATGGAAAATAAATTTAAACCATGCTACTTCTATCTATTAAAATTCAACTGTACTAAAGTCACTTCTTCTGAAATAATTTAGGAATAGAGTGCCCAAGAAGATAGGATTTCAAGAAAGAAGAAAAAAAATAAGTCAACCAGAATGAGTTTGCTGCTTTTGTTATATTAAAATAGGAATGTGTAGAAGTCTCCACTTTAACTTTCTGATTAGTAATCCATCTGTATAAATACTTAACATTCTGCCATAGTCCACAACTTCCAATCCTAAATCAGATTTACCCCAAATTCTACTGCTAAAAATGCACTTCATGAAGAACATTTTCAACATGGATGAAATACTCAAAATACTAAAGAATGGCACCTTACCTCCTAGTATCAGCAAGGGCCTAAGGTCACTAAATGCCTGTATAAAAGTGAGCCACATACTGATATGGATACCTGCTCTACACTATTATGCACTGCATTTGGGGGTTTTAGCCAATGTATTCAACAGCTAGGGTTCCTTAACTAATACAATGGCCAACCCCTTACAGGAGATGATGAGTGTAACTATAAAATCCCTAACAGGAATTTAATAGCTTCCAATGCCCTCACACAAGGTAGCACATAAAAGATAAAATAAAATTCCTAATATGACAGTTTCCCAGAAAGACATTATCTGAGAAGACTATAAAGCATAGCGGATAAGAGAATAGGCCCTAAATTCAGACTGCTTAGGTTCAAATCCCGGCTCCACCACTTTGTAAGTGTGTAACCTTGGGATTGGAAATTAACCTCTATCTCACATGTCAAGTGGAAATAAAAGCAGTACTCACCTCACTGAGTTGTTGAAACATTTAAATGGAAAAATTCCATGTTTTAAAGCTGCTTAGCACAGTGCATGGCACAAAAGCACTCAGTAAATGTTAACTTTTACTATTAAAATTATAAAATTCATCATCATACTACACAATTCCACTGAGCTGATCATGTATCAATAAGGAAGGCTACTGCAATGCTTTGAACCACCTAGCTTGTGGTGCAAAGTATTCTAGTAGATATGCAATTAAACCAGATTCCCTTAAAGGAAAATGAAAAGCATCTAACTTCCAGTAACCAAGGAAGACAGCTGCAGAAAAGCAGCATGACCTAGGGTCTAGCTATTTACAAACCATGACAGTAACCAAGAGAGAAGAGTGCATTGTATTAAGACAACCCAATTTCAGCACAGCCTGTACAGAAACTCTGATGGCTCTGTTTTCCAAAACAATAAGTCATCCTAGCATCCCACATATGCACATGAATTATAAACAGTTGAGATCCAAATAATCTAAACATGTGAAAGGAGACTAACCAAGGAAATTTCAGAAAACTGCCCTACCTTTCTAACAATAAATCTTACAACATAAAATAGAGGGAGCTTTATTATTTGTACACATAAAAGAGAAAACCCATAACGGACATTAAACCTTTGTATATCATAAAAGCAATTGCATATTTTTTTTAAAAAAAAGACACTCCAAAAATAAATTCTACACTATAATGCCATCTAGAGAGCAGGCAAAATTTCCATAAATTGTACATTACAAAAGTTTCAGAATGAGAATCTTTAAGTGTTACTAATGATTTCCTCAGCAGTGGCAGTAACATTTATGCTTTGCTACCCCTAAAATAAACAATACATAAAATAAAGTAAATAAAACAAGACCCAAAAAATGAAATAAAAGTTCTCTCAGTACGGAATGCCTAGCCTGCCCTCCCTCCAAATCTTCCTCTTTTTCCTAGGCCACATTTGTTTCATTGCCACAACGAGGCCTTCCCCACCCTCTTTATTTGTACTTGTACTACAAATGTAGGCACTAGGACACAGGCTGCTTTGCATTCATGTGAGTAGGACTAATCACTGAAAGCAAAATTCCTGCAGGGCAGGCATTGTCATCTCCATTTGCTATGTTATTCTTACAGCTGGAGCAAAGTAATAATAATCACCACCTATAATTTACTGAATGCCTCACATTTAGCTAGGCACTATTGTTAAGAATTATGAAGTTTAAAAAATGAGTATCTGTGAACCAGCCACCCAACACGAGAACTAGTACATTACCACTAGAGATGAAGCAATGAACACAATTTTCATCTTCATAGCAGCCCTGTGATGTCACAAGGCTATTAAGTGAAAGCCCACATTCAAATCAACTCTTCTAACCAAAAAGCTGATTTGCTGATTTTCTTTCCACCATACCTTATTCTATTACCTTGACTTGCTCTTCTCTGCCTACTTAAGTCCTACATATTTTTCAAGTCCCAACTCCTCCAATAAATCCTCTCCAACTGCCATAGCTTACACTTTATTATTTTTTACTTTGTACCAAATTTCAATGAAAGCAAGGTCTATTGTTTTTTTTACGTTTCTTTTGTTGTCTTCCCTAATTTTAGCATTACACTAGACCCAGAGTAGTTACTCAATTGCTTTAATACAGTGGAACCTCAATTCTCGAACTTAACTCGTTCAAAGCAATTTGTTTGAAAATATAATCATTTTTCCCATTAAAAATAATGTAAGTTGGATTCCGTAATCCATTCCAGACCCCCAAATGATTCCCTGTTTTAACCTTTCTTATATGCAATATATCGTTGTTCTCACAACTTTCCTTTTCACTTTGCTGCTATCTCTAACCTTCTTAGGACCCATGGTGACTAAATAATAAGCAGCAACAAAAGCAAAAAAACATGAAAATATTCACAGCACAATTACAGGTAATAGCATGAAAGTGTTCTGGGGTCAAGAACCGAATTGTTCAAAATGGGAGACGTTTGAGAACTGAAGTTTGACTATATAATGAATTTTCTTAATAAAACCATTACACTGTTACACATATAAAAATTCTATTACTTATTCACCACACCAAATGAAATCTTAGGGTAGTGTATTTTCTTTAATATTTTCAAGTTAATGAATTCAAGAGTGCCAATTAAAAAGAGACAGGCACCAATGGCTAAACCTTCTTAGTCTTTGCTGGCTCTGCCTCCACTTCTTCCAGACCTTACAAAGCTCCAGTGCTCCAAGGCTCTGACCTAGGTAGGCCCCCTTGCTTTTCATCACTTTCTTCTACATGACCTATCCCAGTTTCATGACTCTAAATATCTACAGACAGATCACCATACTATACCTACACTCCGGTTCTCTACCTAGACTCTAGATTTGTCTATCCAATTAATGCCTGCCATCTATGAAAATAAATGATCAAAGCAGAACCACAAATTATTTTCCTCAAAACCTACTCCTCTCCCAACTCTTACCCATCTCACTGAACACCAATAACCATCGACCCAAGCTCTAAAAGGAAACAAGTCAGCCCTGTCAACATGTCCTAATTAACTCTACCTCTAAAATATATCCTGAATCCTTCCCTAGCATCATCTTTTACCTGAACTGAAATAGCCTCCTAATTCATGTTCCTGCTTTTATTCTGGCCCATACATAAATCCTTTCACCATACAACAACTGAGTCATCATTTAAAACATGAGTCATCATTTAAAACATCAAACCTTTTCACTCCCCTATTCAAAATCCTCCGATGTCTTCTCATCACCCTTAGAATAAAAATCAAACTCCTCACCTTGGCTTAAGAAGTCCCAGCTGATCTGACCTCTGTGTAGTACTCACTGAACTCCTCTGTTACTATCTATCTCTATATCTCTATTTCTATCTAATCCTGCCCTCTCCCTCCCTCCCATTACACTCCAATCATTGGGTACTCCTTCCCCTTCCTCCCACATGCCCATTGTGTCCTTGCACTGTACCACTGGACTCATTGTTCCCTGACTGAAACAGTCTTGTCCCTTTTCTTCCTAAGGCTGACTCTTTCTTAACATTCAGATTTAACCACAAATGAGATCTGAATCAAGTAGCCACTCCATCACTCTATTTTTTTTAAATAAAGGCATCTTTTTAAAAAAGTATGTTTTTAGTAATTTTGAGAGAGAGAAACATTGATTGGTTGCCTCCCACATGCACCCCACCGGGGATAGAGCCCAAAACTTGGGCATGTGCCCTGACTGGGAATCTAACCCGTGCAAGGGATGACGCTCAACCAACTGAGCCACAACGGCCAGGCTATCACTCTAGTATATCCACCTATTTTAATTCTCTGCATACCTAAATGATACATTTGATTATTTATCTTTCCCCCACAGAAACATAAACAGTCAATGATAGTAGGGATATTGCCTGTCTTATTTACCAATGTATTCCAGTGACTAAATAAATGCCTGGCCCACAACAGACACTCTCAGAATACTAAGTGAATACATCTATATACATAAAAGGCTAATACGCAAATTGTCTGCTCGGGAGTTTGACCAGGAGAACAGAGTTTGATCGCTTGCTATGATGTGCGCTGACCACCAAGGGCAGCGTGGAACATGGCAGGCAACCAGCAACGGCGGGGTGCTAAGGGAGTGAGGGAAAGAGGAGACGGGGAGTCCAGGCCTAGGGACCCTACCCTGCACAAATTTCGTGCACCAGGCCTCTAGTTTATGAATAAATGAACAATTGCTTCCATTTCCATTGCTCTATTAATGGTGGTTTTTAGTACCAAAAAGGGGGGAGGAGGGTTAAAATTGACATTTTGCTAGTTATAAACAAATATCTCTATCCAATTTAAGTACTTTGACTACCGTCTCTACAAAACAACTTCTCTCTAATCTCATTCCAAGCTATTAAATCCGATGGTAGAGATGCACCATAGTAAAGCTGTCAATCCTCCCCAGACTGGCCTATCAATTTAATGAAATTCCTTATCAAGACCTAGAATTGCTAACACAATTTTGAAAAAATAAGAAAAAGGAGGAATCATTCCACCCAATTTAAAGACTTATGTAGATACAGTAATCAAGACTGTGTGGTATTGGCAGAATAGACACATCCTAGTAGATCAATGGAACAGAATTGAGAATCCAGAAATAGATCCACACAAACATGCCCAATTGAGTTTTGACAAAGGTGCAAAAGCAATTCAATGGAGGAAGGATAGCCTTTTCAGCAAACAATGTTGGAGGAACTGAACATCCACAGGCCCAAAAAGAAGAAAAAAAACTTTGATCTAAAACACATACCTTATATAAAAAAACTACTCAAAGGGGATCACAGACTTAAATGTAAAACTATAAAAACTTTTAGGAAAAAAATCACAGGAGAAAATCTTTAGGACACATAAGTAAGTCAAGAGTTCTTAGACATGACACATAAGTGAAATAAGCCAATCTGAGAAAGACAAATATCACATGATCTCACTTATTTGTGGAATCTAATGAACAAAATGAATTGACCAACAAAATAAGACCTGAAGTATGGAGGCATGGAACAGACTGACATACCTCAATGTGGGGGCGGGGAGACAAAGAGAGATAAACCAAAACGTATATACATACTAGAGGCCTGGTGCACGAATTCGTGCACCAATGGGGTCCCTTGGCCTGGCCTGCGGGATCGGACTGAAACCGGCTCTCCGACATCCACTGGATTGCGAGAGGGCATAGGCCAGGCCGAGGGACCCCACTGGTGCAAGATCAGGGCCAGAGAGGGATGCAGGAGGTTGGCCAGCCCAGGAGGGATCACGCGAGAGCTCCAGGGCATGTCCGGCACGCCTTGCTCAGTCCTGATCAGCTGGACCCTAGCAGCAAGCTAACCTACCAGTTGGAGCGTCTACCCCCTGGTGGTCAGTGCACATCATTAGCGACTGGTCAATCAGTCAACTGTCTGACCCCTGGTGGTCAGTGCACGTCACAGTGAACAGTTGAGCGGCCTTAGCATATCATTAGCATATTATGCTTTGATTGTTTGAAAGATGACCAGATGACCTGACACTCGGCATATTAGGCTTTTATTATACAGGATATGCATAGCCCATGGACACAGGCAATAGTGTGGTGAAGACCTGGGAGGGGAGGATGAGGGAGGATGAGTAGGGGCTGGACGGAGTGGTGTAAAGGGGGAGAGGGGGAATGGGAAACATCTTTAATACTGTCAACTATATATATATGTATATATGTGTATGTGTGTGTGTGTGTGTGTGTGTGTGTGTGTGTGTGTATATATATTTATGTGTGTGTGTGTGATTTTAAAAAATACACTGGTATAAAAAAAGGGAAATAAATACTTCTGTTTAAAAAAACAAAAAACCAACAACAACAAATAAACAGCCTGGCTGGTGTTGTTAAGTGGTTGTGCATCAACCTATGAACCAGGAGGTCATGGTTTGATTTCCGGTCAGGATACATGCCCAGGTTGCAGGCTTGAAGGCTTGATCCCCAGTAGGGGATGTGCAGCAGGCAGCTGATTAATGTTTCTCTCTCATCAATGATGTTTCTATTCCTCTCTGCCTCTCCCTTTCCTCTCTGAAATAAATAAAGAATATATTAAAAAATAAAATCAAAAAACAGTGACAAAATCAAATGCTGGTGAAGATGTGGAAAAACTGAACCATTCATACATTGCTAGTGTGAATGTAAAATGCTACAGCCTCTCTGAAAAAGCACAGCTATGTCTTACAAAACTAAAAATGCATTTACCATACAACCCAGCAGATGTCCTCTTGGGCATTAATCCAAGAAAAATTAAAATTTATGACCACACAAAAGCCTATATATATATGAATGTTTACATCAGCTTTATTGCTAATAGCTAAAAACCGGAAACAATCCAAATTTCCTTCAACAGGTGATGACTAAACAAACAGTGACAGACCTGCCTGACATGGAATACTACTCAGCTATAAAGAACAACAAACTATTGATAAATGCAACAACTTAAGACAGATTTCAATGAGATTATGCTAAGTGAAAAAAGCCAATCTTAAAAGTTTCCATCCTGTATGATTCCATTTATGTAACTTTTTTAAAAATATATTTCTATTGACTTCAGAGAGGAAGGGAGAGGGAGAGATAGAAACATCAATGATGAGAGAGAATCATTGATAGGCTGCCTCCTGCAGGCCCCCCACTGGGGATCGAGCCCGCAAGCTGGGTATGGGCCCTTGCCCAGAATCGAACCCAGGACCCTTCAGTCCGCAGGCTGATGCTCTATCCACTGAGCCAAACCGGCTAGGGCTGTAACATCCTTGAAGTGACAAAATTGTACAGATGGATTGTTATTGAAGTTGAATGTTATGTTCATTTTTATCTATGAAACTTCTATAAATACAAAAATGGAACTATTAATCTGGCTTTCCAAAATCTTTCAAGCAAAAAGATTACCATAGTCAATTTAAGATTTAACCTAAAATCAAAAGGAAGGAATTTAAATAATCTCAGAACAATTTACCTACACACAAACCATGAGAACAAGGTATATACTAGTAGAACATGAAGCATTTCAAATGAAGTGCTCTTTTCCACCTGCATGTAAAAAAGCCGCAGTGGCAGCATCACAAGAAACTGACTTAAAACTAAATGTCATGCGGGAACACTAAACACACCCAAACAAACCCACATACCACATAATTCAACATATCCGGGCAGCAGTGGTTAAGGAATGGAATAGCATGGGTACTGCAAGGATTTGGCAGACTGACTGATGTAGAGAGATTCACATTTCCTTTGCCTTTAGCTGTGCCTGTTATATTACTTACCAAAATAGTTTTTGGTTTTAGGTTTGTTTGGAGTTTGGGGGAGGAGTGGGGCAATCACACTGTACAAAATATTAATTTAAAATAGAGTCTCAGCCCAGGAAAATTAAGTTAAAAAAAAACACACAAGAACACTATAACATAACAGAATTCGACAGTTGTATGTTGCTTAAAACATTGAAGTGATAAGGCCATTTTTAAATATGTGTAATCTTTTTACAAGTTCAGAAGAACCACAAATTATGTGCTACAAACCACCAGCTATTCAAAAGAAAATTGTAGCTTATAAAATATTGGCTGACTGCCAGTACAAATGAATTTTTTCCCCTTAAACAAGCTTTGCAAGCCACAATCCTCTTTCAAAAGACTACAACCATATTATTCAATCAAAGAACAATGTATTAGTTAGTAAAGGTAAGTCAATTCTTGACCTAAAACAAGCTGTAAGAGCCCACAAACTGTTCCTCACCAAAATAGTAAAATCTCACCTTGGAAAAAAAAGATATGAAAATTTTTTATTCATTACTATTTCACCATAATTTCATAAAGGCATTAAGTATATTAAATGCCTTAATAACAAAAAAATAAGTTTTAGAATCCAAATACCAATAAATACATTTAAAAGGGAAGAATAACTACCACCCAATTCCCCTCCAACACCAACACAATAGGCTATCTGAAAAATTGCAAGATCCTCACTACAATCAAAAAAATATCACCTTTAACTTACGGCCCAAATGGAAAGGTAAAAGAAGACACTCTGAAGACAGCAAGGGTTCAAATCCCAGCTACAACTTCTTAGCTATTAAGTAGTTTGAGTAACTAACCATATAAGGGCTCACTTTTCTCATTTCACCTATTTAAAACTATTCTACCCAGCATTGTATATCACATTTGTTACAGAGAACACTGCATTAGTTATCTTTTCACAAAATTATGTTTTAGCCCTAGCCGATTTGGCTCAGTGGATAGAGCGTTGGCCTGCAGATCAAAGGGTTCCGGGTTGATTCCAGTCAAGGACATATAATACCTCAGTTGCAGGCTCCTCCCCGGCCTGGGCCCCAGTGGGGCGCGTGCAGAAGTCAACTAATCGATGTATTTCTCTCACATCAATATTTCTCTCTGTCTTTCCCTCTCTCTTCCCCTCTCTCTAAAAATCAATGGAAAAATATCCTCGGGTGAGGATTAAAAACAAAAACAAACGAAAATTATGTTTTACTTCTACAGCCCGTCCACAAAATACTGAAGAGAAAGAATCTTTTTTTCCCTAATGCATATCTTTAGTAGCACCTTAATACAATGTCTCATATATAAAAAGCACTCAGATATTCAATGACCAATTCACTGCTTTTCAAAATTAGACCACTTTTTATTCAAGGAATAAAATGGTTCCTAAGGCATAGGCCTTGTACAACCATCGATTCCATTAAATAATTTCCAGATTATCCATTATTAAAGCTGCAGTTTACAAACCTGGTCACTACCTGTAATTTACCCATTTGTCTAGCTCCACAGTTCTCTGGACTCCTGGAGGTCTTTTTGCAGTAGAACTAAGACATTATATGCCTTCTAATTTTCATTCTCTCATTAAGTGTAGTTTTCCAGAGACTACATAATGTGTGGAGTATTATGTAATGAAATGTGTCATATTTGGAAGCTCAACATAATTCAGTGAACCAATATTTTCCAAGTATCCAAAGCATGATGTTATTCATGATAAAAGATCCATTCAAAATGTAACAGACCAATGGATTTTTATGTGACAGAATAAAAAAGTTTACTAGTCAGTTTTCAGATTCCATTAAGAATCTAACATTTGTCAAGTTTTGGTACAGTATCAAAAGAAAATACCCAATTATATGAAAAAGCTATTAAGATACTCCTCCATGTTTCCAACTTCAAATCTGTGTGAAGCCAAATTTTCTTTATAATACACTTCAACCAGAACATACCACAACAGATTAAATGTACAAGTAACTATCAGAAACCCAGCTGTCTTTTATTAAGTTACACATTAATGAGATTTGCAAAAATGTAAAGCAATGTTCTTCTAAATTTGTTTCGGAAAATACCTATTTTTCATTTAAAAAAATCATTTTGGGGAAGTGAGGGAAATGGATAGGTGTTGGTCAAAGGGTACAAAGTTGTAGTTATGTAGGATGAATATATCTAGAGATCTATTGTAAAGCATGATGATTAATAATACTGTACTGGATACTAGAAATTTGCTGAGAGAGTAGATTTCATGTGCTCTTGCCACACACACACACACACACACACACACACACACACACACAAAGGTATTATATGACAGATGGATATGTTTATTAGCTCAGCTGTAGTAATCATTTCACTAGGTATATGTATATCAAAACATCACATTGTTCACCTTAAATATATACAATTTTTTAAAAGTCACCAAACAGTCGGGCATGTACCTTCCTTGGGGGCACATCCCCAGTGGGGAGCGGGTGCAGGAGGCAGCTAATCGATGTTTCTCTCTCATCAATGTTTCTAATTCTCTATCCCTCTCCCTTCCTCTCTGTACAAAATCAATAAAAATATATATTTTTTAAAAGTCACCAAACAACATTTGTAATAAGGGAGGGGAAGAAGGAGAGAGTAAGAGAATATTTTAATTACATAAAAATAGTTCTGGAAGAATACATGCTAATTCTTGACCGCAGGGACCAGTGTGCATATATGAAAAAAATGAAATAATTTCAATTTTTACTTTGATTCTATTATTTTAACTTACAGGTATTACTTTATAATTTGAAACAAAAATTTAAAAAGCTAAAATCTTATATATTTATGTATACAATCTGTGTTAATATACAATAGTTATTTTTAAATAGTAATATTTAAAGTTTTATCAGATATAATTTCTAATATAAATATCAACAGATATAACTCACATAAATAAGAGATCTGTGGGGTCCTCAATAATTTTTAAGAGTGTAAAGGAGTCCTGAGTTTAAAAGTTTGAGAACTGCTGGTCTAATAAAATAAAGGTTGATTTTGGTGTTCCATATACTAGGTCCATTTCACTTAAGGAATGCAGAAATTTCCCAGGAAAAAACCATGTTAACACTGTACAACTTGGAGCAGTATTCACTAAGCTCTTGGTGAATATTTTGCACTCATTTTGCAATAAGCAGTCCTCCTCTAGCAAACAACTACTTAAGATTTTCAGTGGAAGGATTTGGCAAAAATACCAACCTTCTCATTGATTCTCATTTCATAAAGAATAATCACTTAGCCATATGACCTATGGTAAATAATAATAAAAAAAGTACAATATAACAGGCAGCACTCATTGAGCCCATAGTATATATCAGGCACTGTGCTTTCTTACATTATCTCATAATCCTCACAAACCTGCAAAGTATAACAGCAAGAAAGAGACTCAGATGTACTTGCTAAAGATCATACAGTTAATAAATGGTCGAATCAGAAATCAAAACCAGGACTGTATGACTCCAAAGTCCAGTGCTTTCTACACTCCACCAGGTTACCTTCACAACACTAGACTGGAAATCAGACCTGTCACTTACCAGACCTGTGTCCTTGAGCTAGTCACAACTTCTCTCAGCCAGTTTTCTCATCTACAAGATAAGAGGATCAGTGTAGCTGATCTACAAAGAGTCCCATCCATAACTGATATTCTTGGATTATGATTCATCACAATCTCAACCCTGCCTAACCTTTTGTATACTTTTCTGAACAGAACAAGTGAGGCGATACAAGTAATTGGGAAATAATGAGTAAAATTAACAGACTATAGCTTTTCATGCTTTAAAATCAATAATCATCATAAAGTATACTATAAAAATAAGCAGGCATTGTGTACTTCCTTGATCCCAGGCAACCAGAGCTTTCTTCTTTGATATAAGCTTGGGCATTCAGCAAGCAGACATCTCTGAAGGTGATAAGAATCTATTAGCATGCAACACAAACACCTACCTGAAGGACTGCTATGGGGAACAAATGCCTCATCATTAGATTATATAGGAAGCACCATCTATTCTTTGAGGTAAATTATACAACAATCAATGGAGATATTTGCCAAGCATTTCTGAGAAGAGGACGACAAGCTGCAGAAAATCATGAAAACTGATACATGGCGCTTCAGTGCACATATACGCATGCACACACTTCCAAGAAAAAAAATGCATTGATTGAGGTTTTAGTGTTTGCATTACATTGATATTTGTCTAGACTACCAAAATTTAGTCTTCCTACAACAGCTACAATTTTAACACAAGTTAGTATGTGCCAGACACAGTGCTAAGCCCTTTAAAGACATCACCCTCTAATCCTCTCTGCAGAGTTGTGAGGCATTATATTCATGTTAAAAGGTGAAGGAAGGTATTACAGCTAGTAAGTGGCAGAGAAAGGATTTGAAACAAATCTGACCAACACCAAAGCCTGCACTCTTCATGATACATTTCTGCTGGTTCTAGAGAGAATGAAACCTCATCCCTAGGTCAAAACAGAAAAATAATGTGTAACGTTTGACCCAAATTACAACGGCATTTTTAAAAGCTTGAAATCTATTTATGGAAGTACCTACTGTTTAGATACTAGCGAAAGTCACAAGGTCACTATGAAAAATCTTTTCTTTGGATAACTATCAATACACTTAAACTTAGAACATATGAGATGGCTGCTATTGCTATTAGTCTCATGCTCATAAAACCTAAAAAGATCTCTTCTGTCCAAAGTAGCCAGGAAGCTGTCTTTTACCTAGTATCATCTTTTCTTTTCTTTAATATATTTTATTGTTTTACAGAGAGGAAGGGAAAGAGATAGTTAGAAACATCGATGAGAGAGAAACATCGATCAGCTGCCTCCTGCACACCCCCTACTGGGGATGTGCCCGCAACCAAGGTACATGCCCCTTGACCAGAATCGAACCTGGGACCCTTCAGTCCGCAGGCCGACGCTCTATCCAAACCAGTTAGGGCTGGTATCATCTTTTCATTCCAAGCCCAGCACATTGAAGCAAATTACTCTAGTTCCTATTACTCAGAGGAGAAAGTGGTGTCATTCAAAGCACAGGAAAAAAAGTGACATGTTTAGGAGAGTGACTTCTAGCTACTTTCAAATAAATAACTGAAAACTGGCCTAGTAAAAGTTCTTTCAAACTTTAAAAAAAGCCCTGGCCGGTTTGGCTCAGTGGATAGAGCATCAGCCCTCGGACTGAAGGGTCCTGGGTTCGATTCCGGTCAAGGGCACATGCCCAGATTGTGGGCTCGATCCCCAGTTGGAGACTTGCAGGAGGCAGCTGATCAATGATTCTCTTTCATCATAGAAAAGTTATTAAGTTCCTACTAAACATGTTTCTCTCTCCCTCTTCCTCTTCCTTCCTCTCTGAAATCAATAAAAATATATATTTTTTAAAAACTTTAAAAAAGCTAAAATTAGTTTTGTTTTTTAATAGGGGCAAGTGTAATTACAAAAATTCTTCAAAACAGCACAATTTCAGTTATTTTTCATTGGAAGTGAACCACCACTTTTTTAAAGTATTTCAAAATGGGAATTCAACCAAGTTCCAGTAATGTTAAGACTAGTCATTAACTACTCAAGCAAATCAAAGTATGATTTTAAAATCAAATGAGCGCTAGCTGGTTTGGCTCAGTGGATAGAGCATTGGCCTGCAGACTGAAGGGTCCCCGAGTTCAATTCCGGTCAAGGGCAGATGCCTGGATTTCGGGCTCGATCTCCAGTGCAGAGGCAGCCGATCAATGATTCTTTTTCATCGTTGATATTTCTATCTCTCCCTCTCCCTTGCTCTCTGAAATCAATAAAAATATATTTAAAAAATAAAAAAATAAAATGAAGTAATTCACTAAAAGTAAATGGAAAGGAAAAACAGAGAATTTGTAAGAACAAATCTCAGAAGCTACATTGCAATTTCTTCTTTGTTTGTAATTATGTCCATTAGAGAGTTCCAAAGATTCCAAGGGTTTTCCTATTTTTCTTTTCCCCTATGGAATACGGATCATAACTGGTCAGGAAAGAGTGGCTACTACTGCAGGTACTACCAGGACCAGCAAACTCCCCTTCCCTTATACACTGTCCTGCTAAAACAGTGCCTATGCTAAGTCCCCAGATTTAGCAAACAGAACACCCAACTTTTGAAATCAAACAGACATGGATTCAAACCCCAGGTGCACAATTTATCAGTTAAGTGATTCTGGACATACTGAACAAGCCTTAGTTTTCTTATCTGATATATAGCAACCATTCAGAAAAGCTAGTGTGAAGATTAGAGATAATTTGCATAATGCAAATCTGTTATTAGTTCTGTTAATCATTATGTGCCTGACACTTTCTTTCATAATGTTGCCATTGTTTATAAGGTAACATACCTACTACTAAATAATACAGAGGATTCTATTTCTCATTGGCAAATCAGAGGTAGGTGGCAAACCACTAGGGGTGACCTATATAATACAAACCTGCTATCATTGACCTTGTCAGAGTAAAGGTTTTTATTTTAACTGCTTAATAACTTTTCAAATTGCTTAATGGATCAGGGGCTTTACTTTGGAATGAAGGTGATGTTTTGGAAATAGGTAGGGTCATGGTTGGTCAATATTGTGATTGCACCAAAAATGCCCTAGGTTGTTCAGTTTAAAATGGTTAATCTAAAAAAAAATGTATTTTAAGGAAGAACAAGGGAAAAAATAACCTAATTGTTCCTACTAAACATCATTAAGTGCCAGCAATGTGACCAGTTAAAGTAAGTGCATTCAAGGTTTTCTGGTCCACATTTCTAAAAAAGCAGCCTGACATGGTGAAGGAGCCCAAACCTGGAGGTCAAGAAATCCATTCCTCGTCCCAACTCTGCAACCAGTCAGGATGTGATTTTGGGCAAATCTCTTAACTACTCTGGAGATATCTTAAGTTCTACAACTGTCAAAGACCAAAGCAGGGCTAAAACAACCTCACAGCTTTCTCACAAGTTTAAGATGTGATACTTTATATCCTTGGCAAACCAATTTATGTAGACATAAAATTGCATAGATTTTTTTAAAATTAACTACAATATATGCTAAATTTGACAAACTAAAAGCCACCACACCTCCAGTGAGCTGAAAATGTTATCCTAAACTGAAAAATTTTCTCTTTTCAGGATAACTGGCTTCTTTCTACTACCTCCTATTTACTAGAAAACAAAAACAGACCCTATAATGTCAGAGCCAAAATTATTCACCAACATTATGAGCTAAGCACAAAGGAAAAGACTTAAAGATGACTAATGTGGTAAGCTCAAGGTCAGCATTCATTCTAAACCAAGCTGGTGAACTGTAAGTTTTTAACTAATAAACTCAATGTCTTTTTACTCAACTATTAAAAACGCATTAAGTATAAAAATAAATATGCATTATAGGATAGCCTATAATAAAAATTGTATACATTTATCAACATTATTTTGCAAATAATTATTTTGTCTAAGTAATCTTCAAGTTAAAAACTTCCCTTCCTACAAGGCACTAAAAAGGATACAAATCTAAATGAACCTTAATCTGTTCTTGAATTTGTCTGAATAGTAGGTGTATGGGGTAATAATGTAGATTTTTGTAATCAAAGAAAACACGACAATTTCAAGAGAAAGTGCTTTATTCAAAGTAATGTCCATCGATAGCTACACATTTCCCCCATCTTTCAGGTAATTTGTGGATACCGTCCCAATAGAACTTTTCTTGTTTTGAGGCAAACTATTCAGAGACCCAATTTTCCACTTCTTCGTACGTTTTTAAGTGCTGCTCAGAAAATGCATGTGCCATCGATGGAACAAGTGGTAATCTGAAGGAGCAATGTCTGGTGAATACAGCAAGTGGGTTAATACTTCCCAGGCAAGATCTTTTAACGTGTCTTTAACTGGTTTTGAAGTGTCTGATGGTGCATTATCATGAAGCAAAATTACTTTGCTGTGTCTTCTGGCACATTCTGGTCATTTCATGATCAAAGTGTGATTCAAATTGATTATTTGTTGTCGGTAGTGATCAGTATTAACGTTTTCACCTGGTTTTAGAAGCTCATAATACACACCTTCCTGATCCCACCAAACGCAGAGCATTGTCTTCTTTCTGAAGCGATTTGGCCTTGCAGTTGATGTTGACGGTTGACCTGGATCAACCCATGATTTTGTGCATTTGGGATTCTCAAAATAAATCCATTTTTCATTGCCCGTCACAATTCGATGCAAAAAAGACTTTCTTTCGTGCCGTTGAAGCAACATTTTACTGACGACTTTTCGGTTTTCCATTTGTCTTTCGTTCAGTTGATGTGGCACCCATTTTCCTTCCTCTAAAATCTTTCCCATTGCTTGTAAATGATTGGAAATTGTTTGCTGAGCAACATTTAATCTTTCTGCAAGTTGTTTTTGAGTTTGACACGCATCTTCATCCAATAATGCTTCTAATTGTTGGTCTTCAAACTTTTTCGGTTGACCTGGACATTCTTTGTATTTCACATCGAACTCATCACTTTTAAAGCGTTCAAACCAGGGTTCACAAGTTATCTTGAGATGGAGCATGTTCACCATAAGCTTCCCTAAGTATTCAGCAGCACTTTTCTTCAAAATAAAGTAATGAATTAAAACTTCCCGCAAATGCTCTTTTTTTGGCACAAAATTCGACATTTTTAAGTGTAAAAATATCTATAATGTTAACACCTTCAGATAATTTGACATATGAATTTTTTAAGCTTGCTGTCAATACAACAAAATAGCATACATATCAAATTGCATATATATCAACATATGTGTAACTCCATCTATTGAAAAAAATCCACATTATTAACCGGTACACCTAGTACAGCTAAATCTTCTGATATCTTCTGGCATTTTGTGAAGTGCAGGTTGTTAACGAAATGTTTTGGCAACGAACACCTTAACTACCATTAATTAGGGATAGGTTTGTCTTCCTCCAACATGCTCCTAAATCCTAAGGGGAGAAAGAGGTGTATAGCATGATTAAAGTGATCTCAACAGTGATCAAGGTGACTAGATGGAAACTCTCATCTGTTGGTTTCAAAGGAATACTAGACAGACACTGCTTAGATATCCATAGCCAATGGAAAGCTCAAAGGATAACATTTCAGTTGTATGGAGCTGCTGAGAATACATGAAGTGCTTTCCAACCTAGAGCAACTTATGTAACAAACTTAGTGAAACAAGTAGAGCCAATTAACAAATCAAAAAAGTTTGGATGCCTTATCAGAAGTTTCCCAAATCAACTGTCTAGATTCAGACCTCAGTAGCAGATTCAGCAATTAAGTCTCCCCTCTCTTTCTGGCAGTTAGTTGTATCAAAATGAAGGCATAAAACCACAGGTGAACAACCTTTCTAAAAAGATTCCTGATTTTCTTTTTATCAGGACAGTCATCACCTGGATGTCACCACCACACTTGCAAACTCAGCATCAAAACTAAACTTGCCTCCCAATACCACTTCTCTTGGGTTCCCTAGGTGACTAAATGACTAGGCTTGAAGGCTTGTAGATTTGTTGCTCAGCCCTCACATGTTACCAAGTTTCATTAGCATCCTTTTCATACCCATTTCCAACTACCTGTATCACTTTTTTCTCAAACTATTATTAAGCATATTAATCACTGTATTCATTTCAGCCTCTCTTTTCACATAAAGTTGTCAAATTCATAAAGACAGCCCTAATAATGTCCCTCCACATGTGCTTTCATTTTTAATCTTTACCTGAGGTTATATTTTTATAGATTATTTCTTAAGAAAAACGAAGGGGAAGAGGAAGGAAGAAGGGGAGGGGAGGAGGAGAGAGGGGAGAGAGGAGAGGGAAGGGAGAGGGGAGGGGGAGGGAAAGTGGGAAACTCTGATCGTTGCTTCCTGTATGCACCCCAACTGGAGATCGCACCCGAAATCTAGGCATGTGCTCTGACCGGGAATTAAACCCGCAATCTTTTGGTGGACGACACTTCAACCAACTGAGCAACCCAGCCAGGAACTTCCACTCTTGCCCAAAAACCTTTCACTGAAGTCTCACTGTTGACAGACCAAAGTCTGATTTCCTCATCAAAGCCTCTGTCAGTAGTTCCAACATTCCTCACCAACAGCATCTTACACTCTACCAAGCCCTTTCATATTCCTTATCTTTAAGTGAACCACTTGTTCTTCCCAGAGCAATTTTGAGCCCTAACCGGTTTGGCTCAGTGCACAGAGCGTTGGCCTGTGGACTGAAGGATTCTGGTTTCGATTCTAGTCAAGGGCACGTGCCTCAGTTGCAGGCTCAATCCCAGGCCCTGGTTGGGGTACATGTGTGTGGGGGGGAACAAATCAATGTTTCTCTCTATATATCTTTTCCTTTCCTTTCCACTCTCTCTAAAAAATCTATGGAAAAATATCCTTGGGTGAGGATTAACAAAAAATAAAAAATTTAAAAATATTTTTTAAAAAAGCAATCTTGAGCATTCTTACTTTGCTAATGCAATTCCCTTCCCCATTTTCTCATCATCTAATCCTACTTGTTCTCCCTGGCTCAGCACAGATATCATGAACTACATCCTCTTTGAAGTCTCTTCTTTAGTCTCCTTAGCTGGAAATATTTTCTTGCCTGGACCATTTTATCATTCATATATACACCTCCCCTGACAGATTGAAAGCTCTTAAAGATGAGGGTCTATGTATATTTTATCTGTATCCCTCAATGCAACACAGATTATGCATAGTAAATAAGGACTCAAAATCATGATGAAAAATTAACAAGATCTTAAGAAAGGATACTCATGAAGAAGAATAACAGGAATAAATATTATCATAGACTTCAAGGTACATAGTATTCTCTAGCAAAACCCTACAGCTAAAGCATCCTTTACAAAGTAATAGACTACAACTAATAAAAGAACAATTTATTCAACAAATACTTAGTGCCAGGCACTATTCTAGGTGCCTAGAATCTACAGAATACAAAGCCATCATTAATTCTTTCCTTAATGAAGCTTATACTCTAGTGAAGGTGAAAAAGGCAATAAACAAATAGCAAAATATATTATAAGCTAAACTAGAGACCTGGTGCACAGATTTGTGCACCAGTGGAGTCCCTCAGCCTGGCCTGCGCCCTCTCCCAATCCGGGACCCCTCAGGGAATGTCAGACTGCCGGTTTCAGCTTGATCCCCGAAGGCCAAGCCGAGGGACCCCACCAGTGCACGAATCTGTGCACCAGGCCTCTAGTATGCATATAAGATTTTTGGTTAATCTCTTCCCGCCATCCCCCCTCCCTTCTTCCCTCTGAGATTCATCAGTCTGTTCCATGTTTCCATACCTGTGCATTGAGCATCTGCCCCCGGTGGTCAGGGCATATCATAGCTACCGGTCGAACGATCAAATGATTGCTTAGGCATATATATAGTTTAAGTGGTATGGAGAAAAAGAGGATAGAAAAAGAGAACCTAAACCAGCAATGGAGAAGCTGCCATTTTAATAGGGTGGTAAGGGAAGGCCTCACTGGAAAGGGGAGATATGTGCAAAGATCTGAAAAAGATGGTGCAACATAGATCTGAGAAACAGGATCCTTAGGCAGGGCAAAACACAAATGCAAAAGACCTGAGACAGGAATATGCCTGACATGTTAAAGAAACAGCAAGAAGACCATTGTGGCCAGAATGGAGTAAACAAAAAGAAGAAATCAGGTCAGAGAGAAAAAAAGAAGGGATCCGAGCACACAAAGCCTTTGACAGGACTTGGCCTTTTACTCAAGCAAGATGAGGTATCACCAGAGAGTTCTGGCTAGGAGACAAAATCCGACTTACCATTTTTAAAGGATAATTCCTTCTACAGTATTGAGAACAACTATAAAGGGGCAAAAGCAAAAGAAGTCTACTGCAATAGTAATTCAGAAGAGCTGACAGAGACTTAAATCTGTAAAGGTGATGAAAAGTGGTCAGAGTCTGGATATATTTTGAAGATAAAACTGGCAAGGTTTCCTAATGGGTCAGATGTCGTGTGTGTAAGAGAGTCAAGGATGATTCGAACTTTTGGAAGAGCAACTGCAAAGATGGAGGAAGATGCAATTTACTAAGACGTGGAAGACTGCAAGAGGGGCAGAAGGAAGATGGGGCAGGGTAAAGATTAGGAGTTTGTTCTGGGAGAAGTTCAGTTTGAGAGGCCAATAAAAATACATAATCTGAAGTGTCAAAGTAGGCAGTGGGATATACAAGCCTGGAATTTCAGAGATAAAAATTTGGGAGTCATCATCACATATATGTTATTAAAAGCTATGAGATTAGATGGAATCACCAAGGGAACGAGAATGAAAAGCAGAGATCCCATGGGACGGTCCAGTAATACGAGGTAGGAGTAGTGAGGAAGAACCAACAAAGGAGACTGAGAAGCGAAGAAGGTAGGAGGAAAAGCAGCAGAGTGTGGTGTCTAGAAACCAGAGGAGAAAGTATTTCAAGGAAGGAGGCATCCACTGCAATAAATGCTGTTAATAGGTCAAATAAGAATTATTCATCTTTGTGGTTTTGACAAGAGTAGTCTTAGTAAAGTGATAGGCTTTAAAGTCTCATCAGAGCAGGTTCAGAAAAGAACTGTAAATGAATAGAAACAACTTTTTCAAGAAGTTGAAAAATTGGGTTGTAGTTGGAAGGCACAGTGTGATCAAGAAAAGGTTGTTAAAAAAAAAAAGATGTAGCCTTGGCCAGTGTGGCTCAATTGGTTGGGCATCATCCCGTGCACCAAAAGGGTGCTGGTTCAATTCCAGTCAGAGCACATACTCAGGTTGCGGACTCAATCCCTGGTGAGGAGCGTGCAGGAGGCAACAAATTGATGTTTTGCTCTCACATCAAACATTCACTCTCTCCCTCTCCCTTCTTCTCTCTCTGAAAACCAATAAAAATATTTTTTTAAAAAAATAGATGTATGCTGACTGAAATGAGCAGGTAGACATGAGAATAATGAATGATGTTGCAGGAGAGAGGGGGGAGAATGGATATGATTTTAACTGTTACAGAATTCCAAAGAGTCAAATAGCCCAATGAAGAGAAATTTCACTAGGTTAATAGGCAATAATTCCAGAATACTATTACTCTTTGTGATACTGAAGACCATAGGACGGCAACCCATAATTCTAATTTGCATGCAATAGAATTTACAGAGAATCTTCACGTTAGGCATTTTATGTTATTTCATTTACACTCAAAATAACTTCAAGAGGTATTATCTTTATGTTACAGATAAGGAACCAGAAGCTCTGAGAGAGCTAGTAATTTGATTACCACACAAAGCTGGTGAGTGGTAGAGCTGTTTCAAATACAGGTCCTTCTTAGGATTAGATAAGAAATTGTTCATTTTAGGGGGGTTAAAATAGTTTTGTGGTTATTTTTTAAGGTTGAAGTATTTATGGATAAAAGTATATGATGTCCAAGATTTATTGCAAATACTCCAGCAAAAGCAACAAAAAATGTGAGAAAGAGCAGCAAAATGCTGGTAACTGTTGCAGTTAGATGATGGATATGTGAAAGTTCACTGTACTATTTCTCTTTTAAGTACATTTGAAAATGCCATGATAAAAAATAAAAACCCAGCTGCTTACAAGTCAAATTACTTCAAAGCCTACCCTTAATTTCTGCTCAACCCTCCTTTCAAAAAAAATGTTATGTGCTTCATACCTTACAATATTTTTATCTTCTTTAATCCTCACTGTAACTCTGTTAATTAGGGATTTGATTCCAATTTTACACATAAGAAGAGCGATCAACAACTAATAAATAGCAGGATTGGACCTCCAAGCCAAGTCTCCCATATCAAAACATTCTTCTACTACCCAATACAGAGATCAAGGTTGTATACAGGGTCATCTCTGGGCATACCTATAAGGAGACTCTTTCCTTACATTTTTTTTGCTAATGCATAACCCTAGGAATGAACAAGCTTTATTTCAGTCAATCTCTCCTTATTGTACTCAAGGGCTTGACTAAAGAGACAGGCTTCAAATTTGCCCAGACATCAACCTTCCTTGCCAAATTGGAGGACTAACAGGAACTTCCTATACAACTTCTGAAAGGGTGTTCTGAAAGCCTACCTACCTCTAGAGTCAACTCTTTGTGCCTCCATTTCTCCAAATGTAAATACTCTGTTATTCACCTATATTACACAGCTATCATAGTGACCAAAGTCCAGGTATATGAACCCTGAGCTCTAGAAATAAAGGACACTACTAAACAATAACAGTGACCAATTTCAAAAGCCAATTTTATACAGTTCCACACCTACCACAGAGCTGATGTACCACAAAGCATCATAGTCAATACTTATCTTTAAGATACCATATCCCTTAAATTTTTATTGATTGGCTGATTTTAGAGAGAAGAAGGGATGGAGAGGAGGGAAAAAAAAACACATTGATTTGTTGTTCTACTTATTTATGCATTCACTGGTTGATTCTTTTATGTGCCCTAACAGGGGATTGAACCCGAAACATTGGTGCATCCGGACGATGCTCCAACCAGTTGAGCTACCCGGCCAGGGCTAAGATACCATTTTTATTTTTTTGGTTAATCCTCACCCGAGGATATTTTTCCATTGATTTTTAGAGAAAGTGGAAGGGCAGGGAGAGACAGAAACATTGATGTAAGAAAGACACATCGACTGGTTGCCTCCTGCAATCAAGGTACATGCCCTGGACTGGAATTGAACCCAGGACCCTTCAGTCCGAGGGCTGATACTCCATCCACTGAGCCAAACTGTCTAGGGCAAAGTCATTAGTCAACAGAGCCAAATATCAACAGTACAACGATTGAAATTTCTTTTGAGAGCCGAAAACCGACTTCTGCGCATGGGCCTCGATGTTTCAATCGCACTGTACGTGCGTGCCCACACGTGGTATTTTGTGGAAGAGCCACACTCAAGGGGCCAAAAAACTGCATGTGGCTCGCGAGCCGCAGTTTGCCGACCACTGGGCTAGGGTGATACCATATTTTTTAAAGCCTCACCACTAATATGTTTGAAATCTGTTCTTCCATGCTAACCTTGACATTAAAAGCTTATTTACAGCTTACTTCAAAAACAACTAAAAATATGCATACTAAGGGCTCTAGATGTTTATTCTCTCCAGCTGCAAACAACCTACATTGTCAACACCTTTGTAAGTCAAAACTGCAACACCTTTCCCCTCTGAGGTCGCCAGCTTTTGTAACTGAAACGGAGTTGTCCAAAGTCACCTAAGTTAAGAGCTACTCAGTATTCAATACTTCATTAGGTTAAAATGCAGGTTGCCTAAGCTGTACAAAAACCTATGACTAGATGGAATGATTTACTAGGTATTAGAAACATAATAAGAATAAATTTTAAAAAACAAATCACTCCTTTATCAGGTTCCTTACCTGCTGTCTTAAAATGTACTGATTTTCATTTGCGCTGAATGCATATAGGTAACCAAAGTTATAGACTGCATTTTCACATTAAGGGCCAATCTATCTACAGAACGACCTATTCTTTGCTCAAAAAAATATTTTTGAGCCCTACTAAGAAATCTCAGGTCTGGCAAAAAACACACCTTTGAGCCTAAAGTCAATGCATGTTTGCTGAATTAGACTAGCAAAATATGTTTAAAAGCATACTTTTAAAAACTACTTGTTTATGTCAATAGTGTTAATATGGTTAAATTCAATTCATAAACAAAATGTTGATCTGCTCAATAGGATATTGTGAAAAGCCCCTGCAGCTGGAAAACTGCAAAGAACAGGAAATTCTGCAGGTGCAGTAAGAAACTACATCTTATCCATGACCCAGAAACGCTTCAGAAATTATTACACAACCTGCTGCAGAACTCTCACTTTTCAAATGGAAATGAACTATGAAGTCACAAAATGCAAGGCTGTGATTTTATTATTGATATAATCAACAGTACCTTTTCAAAGAAAGCAGATGTCCTACATAGTGTTAGTTGTCAGAAGTTGAGAATTTGAATATGAAATACATTCATCAACAAGACATATATGTAATGTCTTTTGTATGATACACACCATATTCCTAAAAAAATAACACACTTGACCCTCAAGATAAGAAATAACTCAAATTAGTCATGAAAGTGACAAATCAGGTCATCTGGTGACCTCACTATTCAACACAAGGCCTAAAAGTTAAAGATTTGCAGAGCTTTCTGGCTCAAACATTTAAATATTTTTATCATCATTAATCTGGTCTCATTACTTTATTTCTTTGTTTTGATTGACAGATAAACTTAACTTACATCTCAATAAACAGTTTTCTAAAATTAGACTGGATTATGAAGCCTCTCATAATTACCTGTCAGGAAGTTTTTCAATAGCTAAACAAATTTTTAAAACAACCCAATTTTCCAATAAACTGAATGAAGAGCAGTAAGATGGGTAATGGTTAGATCAGCTAGCACAGAAAGAGTACTATCAGGGCTGAGTATTACCAAGCTCAAGCAAATTAATGTCTAATAAAGCAACTTACTATTTACATGTTTGCAATATCTATCATGACCAGCATCTGGAGGCTCTTTACAACGAATAAACCAAACACAACATTTAAAAAGCATTTAAAAATAAATCCCCCTGTCAATCAATGGGCTTGGAAATCTCAAATGGATGGGTAATTTTTTAACAACTAAAACTTTAAAAAGGAAAGATTATTCAATAAATCTGAAAAAGGATGTTTATTGCTACTTGAAGGGATAGCTCTATTTTTCTGCTCAAGTTACTCAGCATTACTCAATTTTCTGCAAAATACATAGAAAAATGTATTATGTTTATTATCCCTGATTTACGAATTGCATTCACTAAGTGATAGAAGTACTCTGTCTCTGGAAATTCAGGCTTAGAAAAATTTAGGTGCTATAGCTAGAACTCATAATGTCTCTCAGAAGCTTCTGCTTTACTCAATTATTCAGACACCAGCACTCGAAATGAGCCAGGAAAGATAAGTAGACAGTAGAGCAAAGAATGAACAAACTTCAATTCACAGACATCTCTTGATAGTCACAGAAGTTTCATCTCTATCGAAGTTTCTCACTACAAATTAACCTATTTAATGCCAAAATCTGAAGTACTAATTATTATTTGATCAGGCTAAAAGAAAAAAAAGGGGACTACAGAAATAACATCTATTCCCCATTTTTTCATAGTTCTAATCTTCCTGAAAGACTCACACTTGTTTTATATAAACCATCTCAGTTCTCATGGGAGGTAGATAAAGAGTCAGGTTTCTGGAGGAGAAACAAGCACAAAGGGATTAAGTATCTTGTCCAGCAAGCACCACTGAAAGTAAAACCAGACCCAATTATTTAGCCTACAAAGTCTAAATAAACTTCCTTCCTTGGTTCATAAACTTAGCATAATATTTTAAAGTGCCTACCAACTATCCCAAACCATAGGACTTCACAGAACAATACATATAACCAGGACATAAGGCAGAATTGAGTATTCTGAGGAAGACAGTACTGCTTGCCCCAAATCATTAAAATGAACTACCACAATGGACTTAAAAATACAAGAGGAAACAATAGCCATTTTGGAAATATTTTTCAAAGGTCACTCTATTCATCTTCTATCCTACTGCTCAAATTCTCTTCCAGGGAGTGAAAGGGGTCAAACCAGAGATGCTCCTTATAATTATATTCTTTACATATATCAAATGTCAAAATACTAAGTTTCAATGGAAGGCATATTATACTCTAAAAGCCTTTCCTTCCCTCCAAAAATAAAATCTTATCGTAATGCCTTCAGAGAATTATTTTGCTGCCTTCATAATACACTTCAAATTTGGATTTCAAAAATGATTAGGTTCCAGTTTATTTTTCATTTATATTTACAGATTCAGATTACTTAAAATGTGTTCTGCTCAGCCCTCATTATGTTTAGGCAAGATTGCCACTTACACTTGAATTTATTATTTGAACTTACTTATAAATGACTGCGTTAAGATACTTCCTAAATTGACAAAAGAAAAAAAATTAATCAACCCAGAAAGCTTCCCAATGTACCAATGTATTTGAAATCATACTAGGTACCACATAGCACATTACTTGAAGCCCACAAAGTGATAACTGAAGTTATTTCTGCAACATGACGAAATTTTTCTTTGCAAATCTGACAGACTAAATGTTCAACTATCAAGGGGGAAATCATTTTCTAAGGTTCTAGAAAATCCTGCATACTGAGGCAGTCTCAAGCAGTTTCCTTAATCCTTCCAAGCCTCAAAGAATCTAACACAAGCCACAGAACACTGAATTGAGACCTACACTGAAATGTCTGTGCTCAAAATGCTAAAGGTTATTTCCTATGTATTTGGCAAGCTGATATCCCTACGTCCACACAACCCCAGAAGTCTTTCCGCAATAAAACTAATACTACCCTCCCCCAATTCAGATAAAAATACCCCTAAATCCAAAAGCCTCCAACTAAATTTTACTTAAACTATTTGGGAGAAAAAGCTGACATCCCAGGATCAGGTGTTTATACCCCAAAAGGGAGTTAAAAGAATCAGAAGAGCTCCATTCCAGCCACTTCTGGGTGCTAGATGTATTTATTGCCTCTGTCTGCCTGTAGTATGGGACTCAGCTATTACATCATTCAATGTCTGAAAACTGCCCCATTACCCAGAAAGCACCAGGGTATCTGAGACACTGCACCAAGGTATTTCTTCCTCCCTCTCTGATACACAGCGCTTGAATGATGCGGGCCTTGCTCTCACAGTATCTTCACAAAGACATCTGCCCAGCACCTGCTGCAATCCTATTTCTATTCACTCTTGGTGTATTCTTCATGACGTTGTACGCCCCTTGGTATATTCTTCATGACTCTATCTGCCCACTCATCAGGCCAATGTGCTAGGAGGATACCCCACTACACACCTCCTGCAAACATAGGAATGTGTACTTAGCTTTCCCTTATCCATCCCCAATTCACTGGGTTCTGGAACTAAAACCAGGCTTCACCGTCTTCCTGACCCTAGAAGTATGAACTTTCAGATATGGAACAGAGCTTACTGTCCTCCATTAACACCATTTCGTGATCCACACATACACCCCACACACTCTCTCCAGTTTCCCTAAATCTGGAATCCCCTCCCTTTAGAATTTGTCCCAACTTCTCCATTCTGCCCTTCCTTATAATTCCAGTGACCTAAAAATTTTGGCCCCTTTAATCTCATGATTCAGAGTTTTCCAACTCTCCCACACCGCAGCACCCTGCTCTTTTCACACTCTTCTAAGCAACCTGTTTTCCTAACTCCCTCCACCTGCATAATCATTTCCTGCCCTACCCCTGGTTCCCAACACCACCCCAATCCAACAGACAACCTATCCCTTTCTAGCTACAGGTGGACCCACACACATCCCTACCTTGCACTTACCCCATTATAGGTATTATGCGTTCTTCTACATCCTATCCCCCCCAAATATCCTGTCTTCCCCCCCTTCCTGCCCTCTGTTCCCTGCCTACCTGCTTTTCTCTACCAGAAAAAAATCTAGCACCCCAAACCCTTGCTTCCCCCCCCTCCCTATGTTGTTCTCCAGACCCCTATGCCTTCCCTTCCAACCCATTCCCTACTGCCTCCCTCTGCTGATGTCCCTTCACGTGCACACCAGCACCCTCTCCTTCTTTCTCCCCAACTTCCCTCCACACGTCCTGCTCAGAAACATTTCCTCCCATCTGCCCCCGTGGCTCACCTGCCAATCCTAGAACTCGTCCTTCACCCCAGCACCTTGGCCGTCCATCACACACACTCTACTCCACCTGTCCCCTCCAACGCCCCCAACTCCAAAGTTCCCCTCTTCTGCTCCAGCCCCTTCGCGCACACTTCTCCTGCCACCCGCGAAATGCCCTGCTCACCTCCTGCCCAGACGTCTTCTCCTCCCCACCCCCACCCCGACTCCACGGTCCCCACCTCTCCCCCAAACTCCTCAAACTCAGGCCTGCTCCCCTCACCTTCCCCCTCCGCCCTCTGCCCTCTCCCCTGAGCACCGCTGCCAGGTGGATGCCAGCCTGGTCCCCTCGCAGGTTCCCCCCTGGGTGTCCCACCCACCGGCCTCCTCCCTCCGGTCTCGCCTGCACCCCTCGTGGCCAGACCCTGCCCTCACCCCTCAGGTCTCCGGAGGCCTCTGGCCTACCTCGCACACCTCCTGCCCAACGCCCTCCATCTCCCTCCTCGTCGCGGAGAGACCTCAGACACCGCCCCCCCTCCCTTTTCCCACTCGCCCGGTCACACTCCCTCCCCGTTTCTCTCCACCTCTGCCCGGCGGTCGTCTCTAGATCTGCCCCCACTCCCGCCCTGCACCCAGCCGGCCGCTGCTCCCATCCTCCCCGGGATCCCCGTCCCCTCCACTCCCACCACCTCGCCCCTGCCCGCCTCAGGGCTCCCCTCACTCTCCCGCACCCCCTAGACTGCCCCGCCCGCCTCTGTCCCCCATCCCTCCCGCACTCGCCCCGACCCCGTGGGTGCCCGAACCTGCCCGAAGGCCCTCTCCCTCCGTAGGGCCGGAACCCTCCACCTACAGGCTCCCCCAAACCAGCACGCACCCCCCGCGGCCCCCTGAAGCCTCCCCACCGGCTCCTGTCCCCAATGTCCTCCAGCACCTGCCCCTCGCCCCTCGCCCTCGGTCTTACCCAGACCCCCCGGCGCCGGTCCCCCGCGGTCCACGCCCTCCCCTCGCTGGGGGCCGGCGCCCGTCCCCACCAGGGAGGAGGGCTGCCCGCTGCCCTTGCCGAGCGGCCGGGCGCTGCAGCGGCGGCGGCGGCCACAATGCCGGAGCCGCGGGGGCCGGGAGGGCTCTCCGCCCCGGCCGCCGCCGCCGCTGCTAAGGACGCACAACAAACAATGCGGGGCCCGGCCGGCTCCGCCAACCGCCTTAACCGCCGCCTTAACCGCCGCCCGCCCGCCCGGGACGGCCCGCCGCGCAGGCGCCTGCCCCGCCGCCGCAGCCTACCCGCGCCGCCGCGCTCGGCCCGCGCCCGGTCCCCGCTCCCGCTCCGCCGCCGCCGCCACCTCGTCAGCCCGCGTCTTCGGCTTCTCAGCCCAGCGGCGGCGGCTGCTGCCCTGGTGGCGCTCACGGCTCTGGTCTCCGCTCCGGCGGCAGCGGCGGCAAGCACGTGACGCCGCCGAGCGCACCCATTGGCCGGGGCGGGGGGCGGGCCCCGCGGCTGCTGGGGAACGGAAAGCCCGCCCCCTGCTCGCCGCGCGCCCCCTCCACGCGCACTCTGCCGCACCTGAGAGCGCCGGCCAGCGCCCGCCGCCTGCGCCAACTGCGCACCTGGGGACGCGCAGGGAGCACACGCGGGTGGCGGCCGCATGCACCTGTGAGCGGACGCTTACGTAAACTGCGTCCCCGCCTTCCTCCCGGCGCCTGGCCCCCGCCCGCTGCAGCACCTGAGCCCTGCTGCGCTAGCGGCGTAACTGCTGCGGAGCGGGGAACAGCTGCGCAAGGAAGCCAGCGAAATGAACGGAAACTTCGTATCTTCCGAATCTGGGAGCGGCCCTGGGCCGCCGCGACGAACCGGGCTCCAAATCCCCACTTCCCAGAATGGGGTGCCCCCCCAACCCCAGCCGCTACGCAAACAAAGTAGGAGCTGCGTGCAGTGCCTCCCCAGGTGGAGAAGAGATCCCAGTCTCCGCACTCCTACACTTACCAGCTGTGTGACCTTGACCAATTACAGAACCACTCTGATCCTCAGTTTCTTGGTCGGAGAAGCTGGGACAATGATTCCGGTTTAAGAGCTGTTGGAGAGATGGGAAAAGGCAATAGGTGTGAATTCTCCTAGCACATAGTAGGCACTGAACAGAAGTTGCTACAGCTTAGTCAGTAACCACCTCTCCTTCTCCTACCAGAATGGACCGCTCTGGAGTGAGTTTGGGTCCAGGGCCTCTCTGACCTCCTTATAGTTGGGTCAGACTTTGGCTGAACACTACCCAGGTGGTTCTGGGGAAGATATGAAGATTTGCTTTTTATTTTAGAGTCAGCATCTTCTTGGCACCCAGCATTCTGCCAGCTTGGCCATTACTGAGTACCTGCTGTATGCCAGGTGCTGTGCTGGGTTCTAGGATACACAGGCAGAAGAGAAAAGTCCTTGCCCTAAAGAAGTTCCCAGTCTGGGGCAGAATGACCTGATCACGGAGGGTTGGGAGGGCTGGGGTCCAGGAGGGATCTCCAACAAGAGTCCCCTGCAAACCTTTTCCCACCAGACTCAAATATTTCAAAAAGCTTTGGTGATCTGGTGTTAAGTTTCAAGGTGCAAGCCTTTCCCTTCGCCCCTCCTTCAGGCCAACGTGACCCTGCAGCCACACTGCACTTCAGAACTGTACTTGCCAGAGTATGCCCAGGTTTGTAACACTTCTGAGCCCCTGAGCCTCCTGAGCCAGGTGCTGAGCGGCAAATCCCTTTCCTCATCTCCAACTACCCACACCTTTCCTTAATCCTCCTGAGAAACTCCTTGCAGTTCTTCTTATCAGTCAACTCAGAACATACTCTCTCAGCAGCTGCTTGGCTGCTTCAGACACACGGTCTAAACTCCCTCTGCTCTGCACATAGCCTGTTAAACCACGTGTTCTATGGCACTGCATTGTCATGGTTTAGCTGTCTGTCTCCTCCCGGAACTGTAAGCACCTGGAGGACAGGGTCATCCCAACTTGAGTGGGTTAGGCAGGACCACAGATGCACATGAGATGAGATCATTAAAGCTGGGCTTTACAGGCAGAACATGAATTTGCGAGAGGGAGAAGAGATGCCACAGCATAGAGGTCAGTGCACACTACCTGTGGAACCTTGGAAAATCAGTCTAGGTCTTAGTTTACTCATCCATCAAATGGGACTATAACGATGAATACCTCATAGAGCTGTTACAAAGACTCAATGAAACAGTGTATCTCAGACACTCAGTATGGTGCCTGGAACTTGGTAAATTACAAACATTTTTTAAACAGGAGGACTGCACAGCATTAAGCACTCAGTAGTATCTCTTATTCCAATATCTTTATTGAGTTTACAACTCTAACATTCCTGACAAAAACATGTAAATGATACAAAAGAAAAGTAGAATTTCAAGTGTGCCTCTCCCTTCCTGCCCCCCCACTCAACTGCCTCTACCCCTAATTCCACCTCCCAGAGCAACTACTGTTAAGTTTTCATGTCCTATAATGTATGTCCAGAGAAGGAAGAAAAGTTGCAGAAAATTACATATCTATAATGTAATACTTGGATTCTGCATAGAAAACAGTCAGAAAAGAGTAAACACCAATTATTACTATTATGCCTAGAAAGTGGAAGTGGGTGTGGGATGGGGGACTTTAAATACTGCATTGTTTTAATTTTTTAAAGAATACATATAGCCCTAGACAGTTTTTCTCAGTGGTTAGAGCATCAGCCCAGAGACTGAAGGGTTGCAGGTTCGATTCTGGTCAAGGGCACGTACCTCAGCTGCAGGCTCAATCCCCGGCCCTGGTTGGTGCTCATGCGGGAGGCAACCAATCGATGTGTCTCTCATATCGATGTTTCTGTCTCTCAGCCTCCTTTGCACCCTCTCTAAAAATCAATGGAAAAAATATCCTCAGGTGAGGATTAACAGCAACAAAAACACACATATGTAATAAATTTTAAAATTTATATATATATATTTCACACTTTTCAAGTGTACAAGTCAAGGACTTTTAGTAACTTTACCGAGTGAAGCAACATCAATATAAATCAGTTTTAGAACTTTTACAGATTCCCCATAAAATCCCTCACACCTATTTACTATTAATTCCTATTCCCACCCCCAGCCATAGGCAACCGCTAATCTACTCTCTATTTTTGCTTTTTGTGGATATATTAACCCATTGCGCACCAGTAATTTTATTGCTAGCTTTACCCAGTGGCCAGGTAAGTTTCTATTGAACGAGTACAAAAACGTTTTACTAAGTATCATACTTTAAAAAGGTATTAGCTTGTAAGAACATGTAATAAATACTTCAAAATGCAATGGGTATTTAATTTTAAGGCGTGCCTTTAACATTTATGTAAAACACTGTGTAATATGAAAACACGAGAATGCTCGTGATCTGCCTGCAATGTGTTAAGTACATTTCCTAAAAAGATCAAATATACGTTTTAGAAAAAAAGAATAAATGTACCACCTCCTAATCCCACCCAGCAATAGCAATCACTGTTAATATTTGTGTCTATTGTTCCAAACTTCTCCCATGCATATCAATACATAACTTTTACAAAGTGTGATTATAGTAACCCCTTCAGTTTTTTTTTCCACTTAACAATATAAAATAAATACACCTCTTTTATGTCACTGAATATTCTTTTGTATAGTGTTGTATCTTAAGAATCATTTAATTAAGCCAACTCCCTATGTTAAATATTTGGGTCTTTTCCAGAATTTCCACCCTTATAAAAAGGGGAAGGTAACAGATGTTGTAAAATTCTAGAGCTCAGTGAGTTTTGGAATCACACTAAATTCAAACACCAGTACTTCCTGTTTCATCCATTCATTGCACCAATATTTACTGAGAGCCTGCTATGTACATCCCCTAGGGATGCAAAAGCAAGCAAACAGCTATACAGCCCTGCCCTCCTGGGGCTGGAGGCCAGTGGGAGAGATACACATTCATCAAACAACCTTGAATAGCCTACAGAGAAGGGAGCAGCCAACAGGGGAGGAAAGGGGTCTGAAGAGGCATTTGGGGAGTATATCCTTGGCTCAGGGCTGAGCCATCTCACGAAAGGCGCCTTGTAGTGGGAGGTGGGCTGGCTCCCCAGCATGAGCCGAGTGCAGCCTTTCACAGCTCCAAGTGCCTTTACACCTCAGCTCATTTTACTCCCCACACCCCTCCCCCGCCCCCACCGGAGAGAAGGAAATAGAGGACACTGAGGCCCAGAGAAGGAAGGGAACTGCCCAAAGCCACGGGGCCAGAAAAAGGGCACGGCTGAAACTGGACTCTGGTCTGACTCCTAGGCCAAATGACATCTTTAAGAACCACACTGAGACAGAGGCAGAAAACACCTGTGGCTGGTGTCTACTGTATCGGTAGAGTTGCACGATCGTATTTATATTTAAATTAATTAAAACTAAATAAAATTTAAAATTCAGAATGCAGTTCCTCAGTTACATTAGGCATGTCTTAAGTGCTCCATGGCTACCACATTGAATGGCGCTGACATAAAGCATTACCATCATTGCAAGAAGTCCTATTGATCAGGCTGACCTACAAGAACAATCCTAACAATTAGTGGTAGCAGTAATGATAATTTACTTGTATATTATTTTCCAACGCACTTGCCCTGGGACGTAGTCGAGTTCAATATGGTCCCCCTGTTTTTCATTTCCCCACCCCTCCACCAACTACAGGCCAGCTCTAACGAAAGAAGCTGAAGACAGAGAGGGGGCTAGTCCTGCTGTGGGTGAGGGATGGGACACAGGGGATGTGACATCCCTCAACTTCCTGCCATCACGTTAAATCTGCCTGCGTCTCCAGCCGTTCTCTCTTCCTTATCTCCTTTGACCAAAACCAGCTCCTCTCAACAAAGACCAGGTCCTTTTACTGTGTCCGGATGCCGGCTTTTCCTCCCCTCTGAGGAACCTCACTCCTTCATCTGCCCCTCGCTGCTATGGCCAGCCTCTCCATCGCTGCTGGGTTCTTTCCATTATTACCCAGACAGTCTCTTCCATTTTCTAGGAGAAAATGCAGGGAGGGAGAGAGGGAAAGAAGGGTGATATCCAGGTAACCATGGGTACCTTACATTTTGAGAGGCACTGCCCCAAAGTAAACAGCTATAGGTGCCGATTGGAGACTCAAATACCATGATGGAATCACTGTTGCTGATGTGACTCTCTGAAATGGTGAATAACACTTGGTAGAGTCTGAACACAACAAGGTATAATCTTCACTCACTTTGCATCGTATTTGCCTCCCTGGAATATCAAAATCACGCCAGGATATACTTGGTCTTTATATGAAAAAATGAACTTAGTTGTTAGGCGCATATAATTGTATACAGGACGTTTTACCTACATCCACGTTCAGAGTGACATTCAAACGTTGTGCAATAGCGTCCGTGCGTTGCAGGGCACCTGGCTTCCCCCCAGTAAGTGTCACGATGACTACCCAAACTCCACCACCGCTGTCTGAAAGCCCCAAGTGAGAACGATGCTCTAGAACGCTCATTCAACAGCCCACTCAGCATCTCTGTTGGGCTATTTCCCATGCTACCCAACTGTCCATTAACTGCAGCTCTTTCCTCTAAACCCCAACAACCTTCCCAGTTCGGTTCCTCCTTAGCTCTTTCCTCTAAACCCCAACCTTCCCAGTTCGGTTCCTCCTTAGCTCTTTCCTCTAAACCCCAACCTTCCCAGTTCGGTTCCCTTATTGAGGCTATGGTAGCTACTGATATTAGGCAGAAGGTGTGTTTGATTGGCTTTCTTTGTATCCCTTAGAATGTTGCCAGGCTTGTCGTAGTCCCTTAGTGAATGTTTATTGGATGAATAAACCCAGGAAGCTCTCCCGTTCCTCTTCCCTGGGTAACAAACCCAAAGCAATTTGGAAGGAGAGGACTGGACAAGAAGAACAGGGATTCCTGATCAGGAATTCCCCAACTTCTACAGAATTTCTTCTACTATCTAATTTCTGTGGTATAATACCTAATATTTAATTTCTATCAGTCCACGATGCAAAATAACCCAGAGCTGCTGCTGAAACTGTCCCACCAAAGTCCTCCCCATCGGAGGACACCGTCTCTCCCTGGAGTTCTGGGGAGAAGGCCCAGACCCATGCCCCTCAAGCAGAACATTTCTTTGAAGTCTCACATTTCATCGTTAAAACCCATGCAAATTTCACCTTTTATTCCCATGTTTGTTTTAACGGGAACATGATGTTTTTAATGACTTCCCTTTAGAAGAAAAAGGTAAAGCCTGTTTTTCTAACTCCTGAAGTAATTCTTTCACACTCTAGGACGAAGCTCCTGCGGCCTCCCGGCGCTCTGAGTGTTTCCTGGAACCACCACCTCGCCAACATTTACTAAGCACCTATTATACGCCACACAGTATATTATGCACTTAACATGCATTATGGCTTTAATCCTTGAAACACTCCCATGAAGTAAATACAATGTTCATCTTAATTTATAGTCGAGGAGACGCAGGCTCCGGGAAGGTAAGTAATGTGCACTACATCACAGGACTGAGAAGCTGAAGACCGGGGATTCGACCCGGTGCTCTCAATCACTGCGCTGTCCACCCCAGTTTGAAATGCCAGCTTCTAGAGTCTTAGAATAAGAAAGCTTCCAGACAGCAGGGAGGCTCTGTGAAACCACCCAGCCCTGCCGTTCTGCAAACTAGGGAGAGTGCTGAGGTGCCGGGGTGTCTGGGTGGACATATTTTCAGGGTCCACGTGTTCTAAGAGAAGTTTTTAAGTGTGTGTCGGGCCCTAGCTGGTTTGGCTCAGTGGGTAGAGTGTCAGCCTGTGGACTGAAGGGTCCAGGGTTCGATTCCAGTCAAGGGCACATGTCCGGGTTGTGGGTTCGATTCCCAATAGGGGGGCGTGCAAGGGGCAGCCAATCAATGATTCTCTCTCATCATTGATATTTCTATCTCTGCCTCTCCCTTCCTCTCGGAAATCAATAAAATATGTATTTTTAAAAAAGTGTATCGGCTTCAGTTACAATCTACAAATAATAATAATATAAGCATATTCTGGATCACTGGGACAGCCACCTTGTAAATGAATCCTGACGCCCACATTTTAGTTCTCTCTTTGGTGCGGAGTAATTGCCTAACGTGACGGGTTTAACCTTAAATGCAGATATCTTAGACTGGAAATCAAAATTTCAAGCCAGTAAGAAATTGTTCCTCTTAAAACAGTAATTCAGAACTAGGGGCACTTTTGCCCCCCAAACCCTCACCCGGGACATGTAGCAATGTCTGGAGACACTTTTAGTCGTAACTGGCATCTAGTGGATAAGGACCAAGGATGTGGCTAAACATCCCACAATACACAGGAGCCATTCCCCCGCCCCCCGCCCCCCAATAACAAAGGATAATCTGGCCCAAAATGCCAATGGTGTTGGGGTTGAGAAACCCAACTTTAAACTGGTTTCTATGGGGAAGAAAGAGAACAGAGTGGAGGGAAAGGATTGGAGGTGCAGCTTCTCTGAATGAGGCTGGTTATCTAGCTGTGACTCTGACATATCGTAAGTGATTCATGAAAATATTTAAATCATATACATTTGAAAATAATCTCGCCCAGCCAGCGTGGCTCTGTGGTTGAGAGTTGACCTATGAACCAGGAGGTCAGGGTTCAATACCTGGTCAGGGCACATGCCCAGGGTTGCAGGCCCAATCCCCATTGTGGGGCATGCAGGAGGCAGCCTCTCTCTCTCTCTCTCTCTCTCTCTCTCTCTCTCTCTCTCTCTCTTCTCCCCTCTCCCCCTCCCTCTCCATTCCTCTCTGAAGTCAATAAAATATATTTTTTAAATCCCTAAAATGAAAAATAAGCAAAAACATGAACATAACTGTATGTGAAGTTGACAACATGACCATACAGAAAAAAAATGAATGAATTCAACTGACCCCTTAAAACAAAGTACTTTCATGAGATATATTCTAAGAATAAAGGGGCAGGGGAGGACACACAGAAATCTTAAACTTCTCTCAACAGTCTTATTGTTGGTAATAGTAATAATTATAGTACTGCTATTTAAAAGTGTCTCTCACGGAATAAGACAGTGTAGTAATTACGTCAATGGTATTAGGACCCCAGATTTTCAAGACAAAAGAGTTACAAGTATAATATCAAACAAGCTAAGTAAAAAAATTTATAATTTTAAATCTGAGTTGGAACTATCAACATTGCTATTCAATTCTCTCCTGGAAATTTCATAAAAACTGGAGGGTTTCATGTTTTTTAAAAAGAGAGAAAGAATTAAGTCTTTTTTTCTGCCTTCCATTATGAACTGTATTTCAGGGGAACCACCTAGCCCTAGAGGTTAAGAGATAGTTCTTTTACTCAGCAGAATTTTACCTAATAAGTCAGAAGGAATACTAAAATTAGATCATCACCATTTTCCAAACCCTAATAATATACCTGATTTAGGCCACAGTCATAATACATGGTAAAACCTTTGAATGAAGGATTGATAGGAAACTTTTCAATGAAGAAACAAGGGTGTCACCACCTCAGCCCTCTGATAAATGTGAGCTTCACAAGAAAGGAGAGGAACACAGGTTCTGGGCCTCCTGGTGAGCCGCGCTCTAAAGTACACAGCACCTCTGCCCTGGCCGAAAAGGTTTAACCCGAATCCAATGAAGGCTTTCAATACAACTTATCACCTCCAGTAAATGCAGAGGTATAAGTAAATGACACCACGACGAAGCCATCAGCCGAATTCAGAATGTGGACTCTTCTACGGACAACTGAGCCAGTTACTTCAATAAGTAAAAAGCATGAGAAAGAAAAGTGGGATTAAGGGAGAAGAAGGGACTGATCTAGATTAAAAGTGACCCTGGCTGGTGGAGCTCAGTTGGTGGAGTGCTGTCCCATGCACCAAAGGGTCTTGGGTTCGATTTTTGGGTTGGGGCACATGCCCGGGTTGTGGGCTTGATCCCCAGTGGGGGGCATACAGGAGGCAGCCAATTGATGTTACTCTCTCACATCGATGTTTTTCTCTCCCTCTCCCGTCTTCTCTCTCAAAAATCAATAAAAACTAAAAAAAAAAAATAAAGAGTCTTAAAGACTAGTCCTAGGACTGGCCCATAGTCACTTACCCTGTGTTCAACTGGCCCAAGTAGTTAGTCACAAGCCAGACAGATTCAAGGGGGCGGAGGTACGGACTCTGTAGAGGAATGCTATGTGTGCTCAGGGACGGAAGGAACTGGTGGCCCATACAGGGAGGAGGCAAGCTACACAGATGGGCACAATGACACTTCTGAAGCCTGGGTAAGTGAATTTTCCCTTGTTCATTGCACCATTTAAAAAAATATCTATTTTTCTTGATTTCAGAGAGGAAGGAGATGGAGAGAGAGAGAGAGAAACATTGATGATGAGAGAGAATCATTGATCGTCTGCCTCGCCTATGCCCCCTACTGGGGATCGAACCCACAACCCCGGGCATGTGCCCTGACGCATCAAACTGTGACCTCCTGGTTCATAGGTCAACCCTCAACCACTGAGCCACACTGGCCAGGGCCTTGCACCATTTAAACCCCTCTCACATCCATCCCTTCCCTCCATCCTTTCTACCACTATCTCGGTCCACCTCCGAGAGGGTGGTGGCCTCATCTCCCCTCCTTCTGTTATCGGGCCATGGCTGCATGCTCCCTGCGAGTTTTCCAGAAGACCAGACAGCCAAGATGAAACAGGCAGGTGACACGACTCACTGGCTCATTGAAACGTTTAGAGGAAAGAACTGCGGGGCCCTCTGATTCTGCCACCGCTGGTCACTGTGTTCCTTTCCAAAGCCCGCTCCTTGGAAACAGGTCACAGAAACTGTCCTTGCTGAGTCCCAGGGAGTTCGGATTCCTTTAAAAATAGCTTGTTCTTCAAGTGCAAAAAATAACATCTGAGACGTTTAAGTGTGAAACACACCTTTGTCATGACTCGGTACAGGCTGAACGGAAATTTATGAAACTTTCCAAAATGAAAAATTTCCTCTTGAACTGAGAAAGCCTGCGAGGCGGCAGCTTGGGAATGGGGAGAGGGGAGGGGGAGGAGAAAAGAGGTGGAGCAGCGAGAAAAGCAGTAAAAGGGTCGTTCTCACCTCTGTGGCTTTCACGTGCCCTTCTCTCCACCTTGAATGACCTTCCGCCCCCAGGCTGCCTGATGAAGTCCACTCCTCCTGGAAGCCTCATTTGAATGTCACCTCCCAGAAGCCTTCTCTGACCCCTCCAGGCAGAGTTACTCACACCCTTTGTTCTCAAAACACTTTGTACACGTCTTTATTATTAGCACCGTGCATTGAAGCTGCCAGTTTATAGGTCTGTGTCCCTTCTGAGACTGTGAACTTCTCTCATCAGCAGGAATACGGGTGAGTCATCGGTGAGCCCCTTGGCCTGGCACCAGGCCCTGCACAGACGGGGTGTCGGGCAAGGGTGCAGATAAGAGATGGTCTCACTGGGAGATGCCTTAAAGCCTTTCATTCCTCGTTCCACTTTCCAAATGCCTCCTGACTCTCTCCACACTCTCCTCAAGCCAAATCTTGCAATCTACCTGCGTCTGGGCCCATATGCTCTGCCTCCCCCTGGATACAATGGAGGCATTGTCCCTGCTGCTACCTAGGCCACCTGCTCCACGTGCTCACCAGATCACATGCCCTCTGTTCCTGCAACTGTCCCCCTTTCTCCTGCATCATTGATCATTTTACGTTTCTAGCAAATTATTTCCACTAACGTACAAATATTCTCCAGTTTTTCTCAACTAAATATTTGAGTGGCGCGCGCACACATACACACACACACATGCACACATGCGCACACATACAGCCTCATTTCTCTACAATTATCCTATTCTCCCCTCCAGCCACTCCACTCTGCTCCATTTAATCTTAAGATCACTAGTGACGTCTATGCTGCCAAATCCAAACGACTAGTTCTTTCTCTGCCTCGGTTTACCTGACTGCTCAGCAGCATTCAACACCGATCTCGCTCTTCTGGGAACACTTTCTCCCTGGGCTTCCAGGAGTCCACAGTCCTCCTTAAGTGTCCACCTGACTGCACACTCCTTATCAGTCTCCACTCCTTATCAGTCTCCCTGGCGGCATCTTCCCTCTCAACCTACCCCTACAGGTTGCAGTGCCCCAGGGCTCAGTCTTCAGATTTCCTATCAAACTCACTCCCAAAGCGACCCATCCAGGCTCAAGCTTTGATGTAGCCCTTGATAACACTCAGATTTCTATCTGCAACCACAACCTGCATTCCAGACTCAATGGCCTACAGCCATCTTCACTGGGAGGTCAAAAAGGCATCCTGAACACAACAGCCAAACAAACTTGCGATTCCCTCAGGCCATCTATGCCTTCCTCAGGGCCGCCCCAATCTCAGTAAAAAGCACCACAATTCACCCAATTACTCAAGCCAAAAGCTTTGGACTTCTTTATTTCTCCTCCCATATTTTATTAAATTCTATTGGCTCTGCCTTCAAAATATACCTAGATTCTGACATTTATTCACCACTTTTCCCACTACAACTATTGTCTAAGCAATGACCTTCCTCCTTTTCTAAACTTTATATATATATATTTCAGAGAGGAAGGGAGAGGGAGAGAGAGATAGAAACATCAATGATGAGAGAGAATCATTGACTGGCTGCCTCCTGCACTCCCTGCACTGGGAATCGAGCTAACAACCCCGGCATGTGCCCCGACCGGGAATCAAACTGTGACCTCCTGGTTCATAGGTCAATGCTCAACCACTGAGCCATGCTGGCCAGGTTGGACTTCCTGTTATTTTTCAAGTGTGAAGCATGCTCCTGCCTCAGGGCCTTTGCACTTGATGTTCTGCAACCTCCAAACATCTGGATGGTTCACTGCATTCAGGTTTCCGCTCAGACTTTCCTTACTCAAAAAGGCCTAAAATTTAGGCCCTAAAAGAACCCTCTCTAATCCCTCATCCCACCTTATGTTGCTTGCTGCAGTAGTTTGCCTTCTGGTGTATGTCTCCCTACCACCTAGACTGTAAACTCCACAAGAGCAGTACCACTCTGCCATTGTCAGTTACAGCTCTATCCCCAATGTCTAGCCAAGTGCCAGGCAGACAGGAGGTGTTCAGTAAATTATTGAATAAAGGACTACCTCACTAACTAAATGAATGAATTCACTTCTGTCTACTGCCCCTGCCTTAGGCCAGGCTTCAGTATCTTTCATCTGTGTGGCAAAATATGGCCACCAATTTCCCCTATCAAATGCACACTCCTTTGAAATGTGACTTTGTCATGCCTCCTACTTCCCCTCCTCTTGAATCTGTGCTGGTCCTGTGAATCGCTTTGGCCAATGAAAGACGTCAGAAGTGACATCATATGATTTCCAAGACTAGGCCTTCAAGGACCTTGCAGTTTCTACCTCTCCTCTCTTGCTGAGAAGAACTCTTCTAAAACGCTAAGAAGAAATCAAGGATGAGAGACCACCTGGAGAGAGGTCCAGTTATGACAGCCAGCCCAGCCCCGGCCAACCCTCCAGTGGAATGCAGCTGCGTGAAGGAGCGGGGGCAGGACCTGCAGAAGAACTGCCCTCCAATCCACAGAATCACGATCCATCATAAACCACTGCTTTCAGCCACTAGAGTTGGGGGCTGCTCTGTTACACAGCAACAGATAACTGATGCAGCCTGGATGGTTGCAGGGACTTCCACTCTAGGTTCTCTTCCTCCCGTCTCATCAACTCCAGTTCTGCTCCACAGGTCACCAGAGTAGTCATTCTAACTTGAACTCACGCTGGATTGACTATTTTGTTCAAAGTCTTTAGTAGCTCCCATTTTACAAGGTAACATTGAGCTTCTAGGTGGTAGTATACTCAGCCCTCCATCCTCGTCAACCTCATCTCCAAATACAGATGGCACCCTCTGTGAGCTAGGCCCCAGCTGGCAGGAGCAGTTCTCCGACGCTGAGCATCAGATTTACTTGGGAAGCTTTGAAAATTTCCAGCGCTCAGGCTCCTCCCCGCTGAGACTCAGATTTAATTGGTCTGAAATGGGACCCAGGCAACGGTGCTTTCGAAAAGCTCTCAGGGGGGGATGCTAATGTGTACGCAGGATTGAGAACCATTGAGCCAGAGGACCTAAAAGTGTATTTTAAAATTGCTGATCTTGCCTTCAAGGAAATTCAAAAGCTGCAAGGAAAGATTAAATTATGCCCAGTGCTCTTTTAACATTAAGTAAGCAATATTGTGTTCTAAGTTTTGGGAAACTGGTAATAGACTCTATGAGAACATTCTTTAATTACTTGAAACATTAAATTATCAATACTTCATTTCCCCAATTCTAAGATACACCCTTCTCATATTTAAATGTTTCTGAAATCAGGTTCCATGTTATTATTAAACGTGTACATTGGATGTTACTTCGTTTCACGAAAAGACAGTCATTAGACTAAGGTGTACCTGATTGCCAGTGGTGATTACAATCAAGGAAACATCTTCCCGGGACACAATACTGTCAAGTGCGAACTGCCATAACCTTTTTGATCCTGACTGATTCTCCCATCGACCTGGTGAGGCAGAGTTCTTTTAATTTTATTTTATGTATAATAACTACTATGATTTATTGAGCATTTACCTTGGCCAGACACTGTTCTAACTACATTGCAAATACTATCTCATTTAAGCCCACTGACTCAAAATGTGACCAGGTTTGCCCTGGCTGGTGTGGCTCAGTTGGTTGGGTTATTGGTTTAGTTCGATTCCTACTCTGGGCACATGCTGGGTTTAGGGCTCGATCCCTGGTGGAGGATGTGCAGGAGGCAGCAGATCTCTCTGTTCCTTCCTCTCTTTCTCTAAAAATCAATACAAAATATTTATTTTTTAATGTGACCAGGTTTTATGCACAGGGAAGCTGAGGGCTGGAGATGTAAGTCAGTTGCCCATGGTCACACAGCTGGGAGGCTTAGGGAATGTGACTCCAGCCTAGAGGGACTCTGAGCATGCCATGGGGCTTTCAGGGGAGGGTCCTCCCTGCTTATTTCTCAGAATAAAGTGCAGATGCCTTAACATGGCATTCAAGGCCTTTCACAATCCATCCCAAACCTACATTGCAATGAAAAATTCAGAGCCCCAAGTAGAGAACAGTCATCAGCTAAAAGGATCCCATTAATTAAGGGCCCACTCTGTGCCAGGCACTTCACACATATTATTTCTGATCCTCCCAACAGTCTGTATGAGGGTATTTGCAGGGGGCATGGGCTGGTTTTGCTGCGATGACCCCTTTTCTTTCTTCTGGGTTCTCCTTTGGGTATCACCTCCCCTCCCTAGTTTGAACTCTTAGTGAGGCTGTCAATCAAGATGCCCCACCCTCCCCTGGCCAAGGAGTAGGTGAGTGACCCTAGCTGGGCCCATCACACTCCATGGATCTAAACCTTGAACAGAGCCAGGCTCAGTCAGAAAAAGTGAGTTGAGTTGAATCATCCCAGAGTCAAGGCTCTGTCAATAATAATCTCTCTATATAAAAACCTAAGAGACCAAACAACTGAACAACCGAACAACCAGTTGACCAGTCGCTATGACATGCACTGACCACCAGGGGGCAGATGCTCAGCGCAGGAGCTGCCTCCTGGTGGTCAGTGCGCTCCCACAGCCAACCTCCCGCGGCCGGCCAACCTCCCGCAGCCCCTCCCTCTGGCCAGCCAACCTCCGACAGCCCCAATCAGCCCCGATTGCCGGCCAGGCTGAGAGACCCCATCCGTGCACGAATTCATGCACCGGGCCTCTAGTCCTATATAATAAAAGCCCAGCGACCAAACGGCAGAACGACCGGTCGACCAGTCGCTATGACATGCACTGACCACCAGGGGGCAGACACTCAGCGCAGGAGCTGCCCCCAGGTGGTCAGTGCGCTCCCACAGTGGGAGCACCGCTCGGCTGACCGGGATGAGCAGCACTCCCACAGCAGGCCGATCCCTGAAAGCCACACCCCCACCAGTGCACGAATCCCATGCACCAGGCCTCTAGTAATAATAACAATAATAATAATAACAATATTTATTGAGAGTTTAGAGTGCAAGGCATTCATTTAACCCTCACAACAATCCTACGAAGTAGGCCCTGCTACACTCGCTCCCTTCCCTAGCTAGCAGATGAACAAGCCAAGGAAACAACTGTTTAGACCTTTGCTTTCTGAGCCTGGTTCTATGTCCTTCATTCCAAATCAGTCATCTGTGCTGCAGCCTTCTAATAAATTCCTCTTTACTCGTGAATCAGAGTGGTACCTGTTGCCTGCAACTAAGAAAACTTAACTAATTAAAGTATCACTATTCCTGCTTACAAGTCAGGAGTCTGAAACTGTGGGAACTGAAATCACCAGCTAGTCTAGTCATGATGATAACAGTAACGGCGAGCATTTATTTAAATTGTTTAGCATTTGATGACGGCTTACTACAATGCCAGTGCTGCGCTAGGGGATTTGCATAAATTATTTCACTTAAACTTCACAGCAACCCTGTGAGGTCAAGCTGTTTTTAATCAGGATATAATTCACGTCATGAAATTCCTTCTTTTAAATTGCATGATTCGGTGGTTTTTAGTATATTCACAAATTTGTGTACCCATCGCCGCTATCACCACCAGAATATTTTTATCAACCCCCCAAAAATCCCATGCCCACTCAATTACTCTCCATGCTTTCCTCTGGCAACCACTAAGCTACTTTCTGACTGTGGGTCTTCAGTCAGAAAATCCTCTTCTGGAGTGGCATTTGCCTGTAGGTTTGCCTATTCTCGAAATAGAATCAGGGGATATGTCGTCTTTTGTGGCTACTTCTTTCATTTAGCATGATGGTTTCAAGATTCACCCATGTGGTAGCATGTGTCAGTGCTTCGCTCCCTTTTACGGCAATATAAAAAGTCCATACACGGATGTTGTTTATCCACTCACCAACTGATGGAGATCTGGGCCGTTTCCCATTTTCCAGCTAGTACGAATAACGCTGCTATGGACATTTATGTACAAGTTTTTGTGTGGACATCTGTTTTCATTTCTCTTGAGTGAACACCTAGGACTGGAGCTACTGGGTCATATGGTAACTGTCTGCTTAACCTTTTGAGGAACTGAGTAGGCTATTATTATCCTTACATGAGAGCTAAGGAAATGATGCCCAGAGAGGGTAGGCCGCTCAGAGCGACACAGCTAAAAAGTGGTTTTGGGGTCTGGTCTGGCTAAAAAAGGAGGCAACCTTTGTTCTAAAAACAATCACTAACAGTGTGGCGTTTTCCAGAAATTCTGACTCTTGAGGAATTTAATGCCTCGTCAACGCTCAGCAAAACTCGTTTTTGTCATCATTGTGGTCCCTGTCATTGTCACCATCATCATCATCATCATCATTTGCTACTATGTGTTGAGCGTCTACTATGTCTTGGTATTTTATCAGCTCTTTGCTTTAACCTTTAAAACAGGGCATCCTGGTAGGGGTTGGGAGTCAGACACCCCCTGGGTTTGTATCCTGCTCTGCCACTTGGGCAAGAAAGGTAACCTCTCTGAGCCTCAGTGTCTTCATCTGCAAAATGGGGCCAGGAACAGTAACTATCTTACAGAATGATTGCAAGGTTGCATGAGTTAGCACAGGAAGAGAGCAAATGCTAGTTGTTTTTTTTAGAATCATAAATGTGTGGGGAATTTTTAAAAATTGATTTGACAGAGAGAGAGAGAGAGAGAAGAGAGAGAGAAAGAGAGAGAGAGAGAGAAACATTAATTTATTGTTCTACTTATTCATGCATTCATTGGTTGATTCTTGTAGGTGCCCTGACTGGGGATCAAATCCACACCCTTGGTGTATTGGGACGACACTCTAACCAACTGAACTACCCAGCCAGGGCAAACAAATGCTAGTTTTAACAAGAGCTTGTAAAAACCCTCTGAAACCCATCTTCCACACACACTTAACAAATAAGAACACGGAGAAATTTTTTTTAAATCCTCACCCAAGATACGTTTTTATTTATTTGAGACAGAGAGAGAGAGAGAGAGAGAGAGAGAGAGAGAGAGAGAGATCGATTGGTTGCCTCCCACACTCCCCCATCCCCCCGACTGGGGAAGGAATCTGCAAACTGTGTCCTAAGATAGGGGTGGCAAAGATGCTTTGTATTTCATCTTTGCTGTTTGTTATTGGTCCATGCCTTGCTCTCCCACACTTGATCCGTGGACCACTCTGACACCTGGGGTTACTCCATCCTGCCTCCTTATAGTAACGGAGTAAGGGCTAACCTTTGAGGACTTACTGATTCCCTGCTCGTACCCCTGTCCCTGACGTCTGTCTGTCTGTGTCCCCCAGGAATCTCCCCTAGAGCTGTGGCTGTAGCTTCCACTTCTCAGGACCTGGCAGGTAGGTATGCTCTACGAAGACAACCTGGTTGCAGTCCTGAGTTTGAATTCTAGCTCCATCACTTAGACCAGTGGTCGGCAAACTGCGGCTCGCGAGCCACATGCGGCTCTTTGGCCCCTTGAGTGTTCTAACGCCACTTCTTCAAAATAGACTCGCCCAGGCCGAAAACCGACTTCTGCGCATGGGCCACGAAGTTTCAATCGCACTGTACGTGCACGCCCGCACGTGGTATTTTGTGGAAGAGCCACACTCAAGGGGCATGTGGCTCGCGAGCCGCGGTTTGCCGACCACTGACTTAGACAAATGGCTTAATTTCCCTGGTCCTCAGCTTCCTCAACCGCCAAGTGGGAACAACTGTTTAGGGATTGCTAAGACCTGAGAATGTATGGGAAGCAGCCGGTTCAGGTGCCTGGTGCACCATAGGTGCTCAGTAAAGGCTCCTTACCCTTCTCCACCCGGTTCCCCTCTTGGGGGGGCAAGGAGAGGCAGAGGTTTCTGGAAGACAAAGCTCAAAGATGGAGTCCACAGGGCTGGAGAAACAGCGTGGCAGCTGGAGTGAGAGCAAGGGATGAATCCTGGGTGGCAGAGATCAAAGACTAAACTATGCAGATTATTCCTTTGTTCCTTGTCGTTTGCACTTGCCTGGGTGCCTCCTGGGGTGCGAGGAGAGGCAAGCTCACACCATATGCACACAGATACACAAAAGCACCCTGTGCAAACATGCACACAGACTAGATATAAACCCTACCACATCACACTACACACGTGGTCATGGGCATGTACGTATGCTCACAAGGACGTGTGTATGTATTCCAAACGCAGACTCATCTAGGAGCTCAGGCAGTCCTTCAGAAGCTCACGTGCCCTTGAACATGTGTTAATGCACAACCGTGCAGGTTCATGCAGGCCCATGCGGTCAACCAGGTGCACGCAGGTTCACAACCACAAACCCACACAGGCATGCACACAGATGCTTATCCGTGTGTGCGCACACTCTCCCTTCAAATCCCCAACTCGAAATAGAAGCATAAGCTGCAACATATGTGCCTCCCTGTCGTTAGAGCGGAGGCTTTAGAAAGACAGCTTTGCAAAATAACCTAGATAAACTGGCAGGGGTGCCAAGCCCTGCAGGGAAGGTTGAAAGGATGGGGGTTGTCCAGCAGCTGGGTGGAAGGGGGCGGGAGTAAGCTGGGTCTCTTAGGGAGAAGAGACCACCCCTGAAACCACACACCATCAACCTGAATCTAGATTAACCAAAGGTTTGTACCAGGGGCTCCCAGATGGATTGGTCACCAGGGCTATTCACAACCAAACAGGCCCACTGTGACCACGTGGCATCTCCAACAGGTCAGGTACGGTTCTAAACCCTGTACATGGATGAACTGATTTAATCCTCCACAAAGAATAATCCCCAACAATAATGCAATAGCTATGAATATCATTATTCTCAATTTTCAGGCTGGGGAAACTGAAACAATGCCAGTCCCCTCCCAATGATGGGACACCCGGATTCTGGCTTGACCTCCAACTTCTGAGGACCTTTCTGGATTGTTCCAGCGCCATCCGCTGTCCGCTCCTCACTCCTGGAGTCTCTGCTGCTCCACTGCCCTCTGTCCACGGCGGGACCTCCCCGGCCCCCCTCACCCATTCATTCATCACCAGGCAGGACATGAATCCTTTACTCAGGGTACACATCAGAGAAAGCTAATACGATTTGGGGGCTGGTGGTGGGAACAGGGGGAGTTCAAGACCTGTGTCACTGGGGAGGTGATCTCTTTGATTTTATATAGCTTTGTTGAAGTGTAATTAATAAGTCTAAACTGTGCATATATTGAAAGTACAGGTCGGTGCATTTTAAATGTTTATTACACCCATAAACCACCACCACAGTCAAGATAATAAGCATGCTGTGGCCAGGGAGCTCAGTTGGTTAGAGCATCATCCTGATATGCCAAGTTGTGGGTTCAATCTCCAGTCAAAGCACATGTAAGAATCAACTAATGAATGCATAAATAAGTGGAACAAATTCATCTCTCTCTCTCTCTCTCTCTCTCGCGCGCGCGCGCGCGCGTTTCTCTCCCCTCATCATTTCCAAAAGTAGAAAGTGACTTTTTAAAAATATATTTTTACTGATTTCAGAGAGGAAGAGAGAGGTAGAAACATCAATGGTGAGAGAGAATCATCAATCCTCCGCCTCCTGCACGCCCCTTACTGGGGATCGAGCCTGCAACCCGGACATGTGCCCTTGACCGGAATCAAACCTGGGACCTTCAGTCTGCAGGCCGACTCTCTATCCACTGAGCCAAACCTGGTGAGCTAGGGTGAAAGTGACTTTTTAAAGATGAAACATGAAGCAGAAGTTGGCCAGCTGATGGGGGAGGAAGGGTCTATGGAAAGAAAAAGCAAGTTTCAGCTGAGAAACTGAAAGAACCGCTGAATTGCTGGAGTGCATGGTTGGGGGCTGGGGGGAGGTAACAAACAAAAGATAAAGACAATTCTAAGGGGGCGGCCTTCGTGGTCTAGGCCTCGCCCAGCCGCCCACCCGGCCGCTGGTCAGGCTGGTCCCGAGGTGAAGGCAGATGGAAGCATGTGTCCCTCGGACCAAGAGAGCACAGCTGTCACACGGGCAGGGAGGCGGCTGCAGCCCACTTCTGGAGGCGAGCCCTGCAGAACGCACGGAGCCTTCACTCAGCTCTGCCCGCAGCCGGCCGGCCAGGTAACTGCTGGGCTTTCAATTTCTTAATCTGCATGTTAAAATCTATAAAGATTTTTAAAATTGGTTTCAAAATTATTTTAAACACTGCAACCATTGCCCTGGCCCGTGTGGCCCAGTTGGCTGGCGTTCTGTTCAGTACACCAAAATGTCGAGGATTCCATTTCCAGTCAGGGCACGTAGCGAGATGTGGGTTCGATCCCGGTAGTGGTGTGGGCGGGAGGCAACTGATGGATGTTTCTCTCTCATCAATGTTTCTCTCTCCCGCTCCCTTCCTCTCTCTCTAAAATCAAGAAAAACATATTTAAAAATAGCAGTGATCCCACCTACTCAGATATGACCATATTAGCATTTAGGTGTGACAAGGAAAGAATTCCGAGATGCTCCAAACTGAAATGATAGCGGCCAGAGGAGAGAAACTGCTCACAGTCCTGTATGTGTGTTGGAATTTAGGATTCGTTTCCAGGTGGCTATTTCTTTCTTTTTAAAAAATATATTTTATTGATTTTTTTACAGAGAGGAAGAGAGAGGGATAGAGAGTTAGAAACATCGATGAGAGAGAAACATCGATCAGCTGCCTCCTGCACACCCCCTACTGGGGATGTGCCCCCAATCAAGGTACATGCCCTTGACCGGAATCGAACCTGGGACCCTTCAGTCCGCAGGCCGACGCTCTATCCACTGAGCCAAACCGGTTAGGGCCAGGTGGCTATTTCTGAGGTTCTCCACAAGAGAGACTAGTCAGGCGCACGGAACCCCGGGAGCCTTCACTTCTTACTTACACGTGAACTTTCCAATCCGCTGTCCACAGCTAATCCACAGGGTGGACACTTCTTCCCTGGACTCTGCTCCTGTCCCAGAACTAGCCCCGCTCCACCTTCTCCCCCTTTTCAGCCCGGCGTTACCTCTTCTCCTACTGTGTAAAATGCTTGCAAAACTCCAGGACCATGGACATGCTGTCTTTCCTACCTGGCCATGCTGCTGGTGGTTTAGACTCCAAGCCGCAAGACCAGTCTTTTTTTTTTTTTTTTTCTAATGAACTCCACCCCCACCCGTCCCACACTCCTTCTTTCTTGCTTGCTTTTTTGTTAATCCTCACCTGAGGATATTTCCCATTGATTTTTAGAGAGAGTAGAAGGAAAGGGGAGTGACAGAGAGAGAGGAACATTGATGTGAGAGAGACACATCTATTGGTTGCCTCCCACGTGCGCCCCAACCAGGGTCGGGGATCAAGCCTGCCACCGAGGCATGTGCCCTTGACTGGAATCGAACCTGGGACCCTTCTGTCTGCAGGCCAACACTCTATCCACTGAGCCAAACCAGCTAGGGCCGTGGTCGGCAAACTGCGGCTCGCGAGCCACATGCGGCTCTTTGACCCCTTGAGTGCGGCTCTTCCACAAAATACCACGGCCTGGGCGAGTCTATTTTGAAGAAGTGGCATTAGAAGAAGTTTAAGTTTAAAAAATTTGGCTCTCAAAAGAAATTTCAATCCTTGTACTGTTGATATTTGGCTCTGTTGACTAATGAGTTTGCCGACCACTGAGCGAGGGTAATAAACCCTTTCTTTTAAAAAGACTTCCAAGCCATGGAAGTTAAAAATTTTTGTTTAACATGCGTATATTTTTCCAGATCCTTTCTATATCTAATTATTACATTTTAAATGGATTACACCATATTTTAAAGTTTAACAATATATTATACGTTTCCACTTTCATAAATATAGTTCTATAATATTACTTTGAACAACTCTTTACTACTATATATTTTTAATGGCTCACTTTTTAAATGTTTTTATTGATGGTTGTTTTTTTTTTTTTTTAAAGAGAGAGGAAGGGAAGGGAGAGGGAGAGGGGAGAGAGAGAGAGAAACATGGATGTGAGAGAGAAACATCGCTAGGTTGCCTCCCATACACACAACTACCGGGGATTGAACCCGCAACCTGTGCATGTGCCCTGACTGGGAATCGAACTGGCGACCTTTCAATGCATGGGATGATGCTCAATCAACTGAGCCACACTGGCCAGGACTTCACTACTGTATTTTAAAAAGTCCTGTGATAGGCTTTCTTGTTTATCCACCGGTACACAATCCCTTAATTACTTCCTTAATGTACTCAAGGAATACAATTACACATCTTTAAAAATTAACGTTACTGAGAAATTACACATTTTAAGGACTTTGATATATATATTGCCAAACTGTTCTTCAGAAAGGCTGAACTGAATTAGACTCAAATTTGCAGTGTACAAGTGTTCCTCTTAACCACTCTGTTGCCAATAGATGTGTACTAGCAGGTCTTTCTTCTAAAGTTGCTCCACTAAAACACAGTATTATAATACTGCTTCAATTTGCATTTTTAGTAACTAGTTTAGTAATTACGTTTATTAGTCATTTGTATCAGTTCTACTTTCATAGATTTCCTTTTATTTTAACGTAAAAAATAATTTCACTGCTTTTTTCTAATTACTAAAACACTACATTCTCATTGCAGAGAACAGAAAGGGACCAAAACCCTGCAGCTGCCTTTTGGGGTATTTATTTTAAGCTGGTTATTAAGAAACAAAAGACTCAGAAAGAACCTTTCCCCTCCTCCTCTCCTGCCTAAGACGTTCAGATGGCAAGGCCTGCTCCAGGAAGGCAATCTTAGGAGATTCCTCTTCGCCTAATTCCAACGGAGTCTCCTGGGCGGGAGGCTCCAGGCAGGGGCCTGGTTGGCTGGACCACCTTCTCTGTCCCACCCAAGCAAGAATTTGCCTGCCATGCATGCTCTGCTCTTCCTCCGTTACCTGTAAATTGCTCATTCTCACGTTTGACATCTGAGATCTCATTTTGCCCTTTTCTTTTTGTCCAAAATGACATATACACCCAATTCTGCCTCACTGTCTCTGGGATTTTTTTTGTGTATGTGAATTCCCTGTGCGCAGGCATTAAAATCTGATTTTTACCCGTTAATCTGTCTCTGTGAATTTGATGATCAGCCCAGCTAGGAAAACTTAAAAGGTAGGAGGGAAAGTAATTTTTGAGACCCCCACACTGTAGCTGAAGCAACTGTACGCACATGGGAAGTATACCAGTTTCTCTTGCCACGCTGCTGCCAGTCATAGCAGGTTGGCTGAGCACCAGCAGGTTTTCCTTCCGAAGTTGGTCAGCTAAAGCAAGGTATCACAACGCTGCTTTCATTTGCATTTTTTATCATCAGCAAGGTTGAGCATTTTTCATATTTATTAGGCATTCGTGTCATTTCTACTTTCATGGGTTTCCTTTTTCTAATTATGAACATACTACACCCTCATTACAGAAACTTGAGAAAATAATCAATGTAAAGAAGAAAATAAAATTTAGTTAGATGCCCACAGTTAACAATACCGTGGGGGTTTTTTCCCAGCTAGAGGGGATTAGAGAGTTATCACGAAGTTAGAAAAACGAAATAGAATTATGCTCTATATAGCGTCATATACTGCTTTTAAATGTATTACAGAGTAGTAATTTTCCTATGTTATTAGGTATGTATTGTTTTAAAAACACGATTTTAATATATGCAAAATGTAGTTATACCATAATATACTTAATAATTGCCCTAATTCAGACATTTAGGTCCTTCCCGTTTTTGGCTTTCATAAATCACACAGTAATGAACACCAGACTCCTACTTGCTGTTTCCCATTCAAATGCAGGGCCTTTACCCACACTGTTCCCCTCCTGAGCCTGTGAGGTCCCGCTTATTGTCCACTCTCCGGATTCCCCAGAGAGAGAGCGGGGGGGGGGGTGAAAGGTGGGGGGGGGAGCTGGCACCCCTGGAACACCAGGTTCACTCCCATCACTCCTTGCGTGGGTTCCCAGCTCCTCCGCTACTCTGTGTCCCTGGGGGCAGGAACTGGTGCTCACACCCCCCTCCCCAGGGCCCACACCTTGCCTGACAGAGAGTCAGGGCTTCACACACATTTGTTGTTGGAGAAACGTGTCTCTCGGATAACGTAATGTCTGACTCAGAGCGCACACCCCGACACAAACGCTGTCATCGAGGACATACCGGGTTAAAACACAAAACTTCTCCTCTACGCGTCTCCCAGGAACAGCTGGGTCAGAGCAGTTGGCTAGCTGCTAAGGTGTTTAATAAAACCCCAGTTAATTAACCAGAAAAAGATTCCTCTGTGGTTTGCTTCACAGCAGAGGACAGCAAGAAGCCAGGCTGGAGACAGACTCCGGCTCGGCTCCAGGCTGATTTCGGAATGCTTAGCGTGAACAGGTACGGGAGACAGGTGCCGGTTCTGACCCAGCCCAGGCTACTGAAGGGCTGCCCGGACTCCCCCGCGCCTGGCACTGCCAGCCCTCCACACATTCCTGTAGTGATGGGGGGAGAATAAATTAATTAGTGCAATCTCTTTGGCGAGCAATTTGACAGTGTGACAATGTCTAACCACTCTGACCTCGCATCCCACTGTGAGGAACGCAGACTATAGAAATACCAGCTCCAGTGGGTGAGGGAAAGAATAAGCACATTGAACTCAAGCAGATGTTACCAAGAATAAGGTGGGTCTGAATGTTAGAGATGACAGTGAAATCCTGCGTAGGATTGCATTTTGCAAGACAACAATGAATTATATACTAGTACATGGATGGACGTACACAGACAGACACACACACACACAGACACACACACGCACGCATACGCACAGAGTCCGTAAAGGTAGGAGAAAACATCTTGCAAGACACACACCTAGTCTCTGGGGAGAGAAGCGTGAGGAAGGGGAAGCAGCACTTTCACTTCCCACCGTCAGAGATGTGGGCTGTTCCATTTTTACAAGCACAGACTAATCTGCAGTTAAAGGGAAGATAAAGCCCTTTACAAAGCTGACTTCCAGTGACCTTTCCAACCTGGACTCCCAGGGCTTCCTCATTCCAGGGATAGCTGAGTTAGGACAGTCACTAATAATGTAAATTGTGTTTTCTTCCTAAGCACATCAGACCCACTATGCGTTTCGATTGTCACAACGAGCCCGTGACACACCATGATTACCACCGCCTCCAATTGACACCTCAGAAAACTTGGATTCACGCATTCTGGTCCTGAATTTATCAAACTGACAAAGAAAAAAAAAATCCACACCCAGTGTGAGTGGGAACGCTAGACAATGAGCACCCTCTGCTCTGCAGTGGGGAGGGGGACCCGGCGCAAGGCTCCGGGGAGAGCCATTGGACAACGCGTATTAAAATTCTTTAAAATCTGCATCCCTTTATCGGAGCAATTTCTTTTCTAGAAATGTATCCCAAGGACATAATTAAGGACGTGCACAGAGCTGCAGCCTCAAAGATGTTCATTTAGAAGATGCTTATGATATTGAAAAATTGGAAACCACTTAAATACCCAAGAATAGAAAATTACTTAAATAAATTATGTTCCATTCATATGAGAGAATACTCGGAAGGCATTAAATAGCGGTGCAGTCGAATATTTAATGACAGGGAACACAGTTCATGATGCATGTTTAAAAGTAGGTCACAAACAGCATGTGTGATGGGAGTTCATTTTTGCTTTTATAAAAGAAAGAGACAAGAATACAGGTAATACATATGCATAGAAAGAAGGTGGAAGAACACCCACCGAAATGTTAGTGCTAATTCCTCTGGGGAGTGAGGCCACTGAAGGTTTTTTCCTTGCCTCCCTTCCTTAATTGTATTTTCACAATCCCCCCGCCCCCTTGCTAAATGTCTTACAGTGAAAGTGTATCACAAAATGGTATTACATTTTTAAAAGGAGATTCAGCGACTTGCTCTTAACCCTGAAGCAACTTTTGTGCTTCTGCCTTTGTGCCTTCTTCCCTCCCTGGTCTCTGCCCTCCCTACTCTCTGCAGTCCCTTCCCATTCTGCAAGGCCAGCTCCTCCAGGAAGCCTGCCATGAGCTCTGCTGGCCTCTGGGCTCCCTAGCTCATCACACTCAGCTTTCTCTCCCACTTGCACGGGACATAAGTGCCATGTGATGCTGCCAAAGCATGCTGGGAGGCGGCTCATCAGCCCAGGAAGCATAAGACATCTCCAGAGGGGCAGCTCGGTCCCCGATCCTTTAAGCAGATCTGGCTACTGGCATAGCAGGCACTTGGAGTGCCTAACAGCCCAGCAGCCTCCACAGCCCCTGCCTCTGGCTCTCACAGGAGGCTCTCCCACTCAGCTGGCCTCGGGCTGTTCTTCATGCTTGGCTCACTAACCCCTGGGCTCCGTCCCAAAGCTCCCAGGACCTGTGGGCTCACCTGGCTCTGCCCACTGGCCTGCCGGTGCTTTGGTGTTCACCCCGTTTGCACCAATGTCTGGGTAATAAGCAAGGCCACCTTCCTTCACAATCACCTGCACAAAGGCAAGCGATGATAACAACCACAGGTCTCATTTTGCAAACATCTATTATGTCCTAGGCCTCTGCGAGGGGCTCTACATGCCAATCTCTTCAATTTGCATGATAATAGCCATAGCCGTTCTCTACTGAGTCCTTATTCAACCCTTTACCTGCACTCCATTCTCCAAAGTATGAAAGAGAGGCTCAGAGAGGGAAGGTGAGCTGCCCAAGGTCACAGAGCTAGCAAGGAAGAGGTGGTGGTGCCTCCTCTCAAACCAACCTTTGAGTACCAACTTCGACCCCTTAACAGGTCCCGGATGTTGCTCCCACTACCACCCTGTGGGATAGGTGTGAGAGATGAGAAAACTGAGTTTCAGCAAGGTCGTCATGGTTCAAGGTCATTTTTAGCAGAGCATCAGAAGGGCCTGGGAGCTCAGACACGGGCAGGTGCTGGTCTGCGTGAGGCACTCGATGAGTAAGAAGGTCGCAAAAGGGGAGAGTCTGGTGTGAGCGTGGCATGGGGCTGGGGCCCCCACCCGGAAGGCAGCCATCCAGAGCTGGGCTCCAATCCTGGCAGGAGAAGTAAAAGCTGGGGCGGGGAGCTTTCTAGGGCTCCGTCCACCCCAGAAACACACCTACCCACGTGGCACAGCACAGCCGCTCCCGGATCCCGCCTGCCGCTGCTCCCCTTGCCCTGGCCTCGGGAACGAGGTCCGGCTACGTCTGTTGAGAGGGGTGGAGGTGGAGGTCTCAGGCCTTCTGGTGTCTAAGGGGGCTTGGATAAGCTAGGACGGCCACTGGTCACCTGCTAGACAGTGAGCCGCCAAGAGCAGGGCCAACGCCTCATACCACTTCCCATCAGCTGGGGGCGTAGGAGACCTAGGTGGTTGGTCCTGGGTGCCTACGGTGACAGGCTGAATCTGGGCCGCAAAGTTCTTGGCTCTAGTGCTGGCTCTGCCATTATCTTTCCCTGGGCCTTTGGGCTCATCGCCTCCCCTCCCGGGGCTGTGCATGCTCCCTTTGGGGCCGTGCGGTGGTGGCGTGTGGGAAAGCGCTCTGAGAACTAGATGGACTGGCTGGTGCAGCCACTCTGGAAACCAGTCTGGCAGTTAAACACAGAGTTACCGTATGACCAGATATTGCACTCCCAGGTATCTACCCGAGAGACATGCAAACAGATGCCCACACAAAAACACGTACACAGGTGTTCACAGCAGCATTACTCACCATAGCCCCAACGTGGAAATAGCCCAAACGTCCATCAACTGGTGAACAGATAAGCAAACGATCCTCACAATGGCAGAGTATTATTCAGCCACAAAAAAGAATCAAGTACTGTTTACATGCTACAACATGGATGGACCTTGGAAACATGCTACATGAAATAAGCCAGCATGAAAGGCCACCTGTATGTATGATTCCATTTATGTGAACTGTAGACTAGTGGTTGCCTGGGGCAGGGGCAATTGGGAGAATGATTGCTAAGGGGTGCAGAGTTTCTTTGGGGGTGATGAAAATGTTCTGGAAATAGCGGTGAGGGGTGTACAACCTTGTGAATATACTAAAAACCATTGAAAGCCCCAGCTGGTTTGGCTCAATGGATAGAGCGTCGACCTGCGGACTGAAGGGTCCCAGGTTCAATTCCGGTCAAGGGCACATGCCCGGGGTTATGGGCTCAATCTCCAGTAGGGGGCATGCAGGAGGCAGCCAATCAATGATTCTCTCTCATTGATGTTTCTATCTCTTTCTCCCTCTCCCTTCCTCCTGAAATCAATAAAAAATATATATATATTTAAAAAACACACTAAACTGTACACTTTAAACAGGAGCATTTCATGCTATGAGAATTTAAAAAACAACAACAGAATAGCTAGCTAGCATTCACTTGGCGCTTCCTTCTTCGAGCTCTGTGTTAAGCTCTTCCTGCATATTCCCTTATTTAATCCTCACAACAACCCTAAGAGAAAGAACTTTCATTGCCCCTATTTCATAAGTGAGGAAACTGAGGCACAGGGAGGTGTGATAACTTGCCCAAGGTCAGTGTGGCCTGCACTCACCTGCTCGGAGACCCCACGGTATGTTGCACAACCTTTTCATGTGACCCGTCTCCCTGTCCGTCTCCCCCACGAGGCCATGGGGCTAGGGCAGCGGATGTCTTACCCACTGACTCCCAGCCCCAGGCCTGGCTCAGAGACATGCCCTGAATGGACAGAGAATTGTGCTCTCTGTGCCCTCTCGGCTGGTTTGCAGAGAAATCGACTTTTCACAAAAGTGCAGCATCCGCTGTGAAATGGTAGGGCTGCCAGATGCCTCTTCGCACCCCCTGAGGTTGCTGAATAGAGAGGCAAGAACCACCTCAAATCGAGACAAAATGCATTTGTGGTTTTGAAGGAAAGTCGTTAGAAGACACAGTCTGTCTCCCAAGGCCAAGGTTGCTCCAATTCCGCTTACTTAAAGTAGAGAGAAGACAGTCGCTGCCCGGTGCGTCTGGGTGGTTTGCAGGAAGGAGTGATTTTGCTGAGTATCCCCCACTCACTGCAGGAGAGAAAGGGCGGGAGATGGTGGGAACCAGAGAAAACATTCTGAAGTCAGAGATCATGGGGGGTGGTAGGAGGAAAAGGTTTGGAGGCCCAGCAGGAAACAGATCTGAAAGGAAGGGTGGGAAGGCAGGAAACTGTCTGAGCTTTTTATGAAACGATGGCCCTCCCCGGTTTGGGGGAGGAGCCCGGCTGGCTGAGACAGGACTGAGCTGGAGTCAGAAGCCTGGACTACTCGGCAGCCTCCCCCTGGCCTCCCTGTCTCCAGCCTCGCCCTCCATTCCCCTGTCATCCTGCATTGGAGCCCAAGGGATCCTCCTAACACAGAGAAGGCCCTGCCCTCCACTGCTCACAACACTTCCACGGCCCTCTACAGCTGGAGAACCATCTAGATGAGGCAGTCCAGGCTTCTGTGTCCACACCCCAGCCCCAGCTCTCCGCGTCATTTCTGCCTTCATTCCCACCTCTCTCTCTCTGGCACCTCCCTGGGATCTAAGGCACCAAACTTCTGTTCATCCCTGAATGAACTCTGCCTTTCTGGTTGTTGTATTTTCTCTTGTTCACAGATATGTCCCGCCTCCTCAACTAGTTCTTTGAGGGATTATTTTCTCTCTTTGACGCTCCCTCTGTGTCTAGCCCAGTGCTGGCGTGGACCAAGCACTCAGTAATGGCCAGAAGAACGTATCAAGTGACCAGAATGGTGGGCAACAGAGGATTCCGGACAATTAACCTGTCTGGTCAGCTCGATGCCTTAGGCTGGGTTAAGGAAGCAGACTCTGAGAAAGCACTGGGGTCCAAATGGCACATTTGGGAGGTGAGCCCCGGTATAGGGTGCTTTCATGAGCAGGTACCATATCAAGCACCTGGGGCTCCACCCCAGTGGGATTCTGGGAAATGGCATGAAATCCCACTGAGAGTTGTTCCACCTCACGGGGCAAGGCCCCCGGGGTGTTTACCTGCCACCTCCCATTGGTCTTGGCTGAGGGCCGTTCCTGGGGCACCTGTGGTGGGCTCCCAGTTGGGCTGATAGGCGCCTTCAGTCCTACAGTCACAGCTGCTTGTGGCAGGACCCGAAGGACAGGTTCCCAATGAGTGGAAAGAGTAGGGTGGGGCTGCTAAGCTTGCCATTCTTTAAAAACATTTTATTTTATTTTATTTTATTTTATTTTAGAGAGAGAACAAGGGAGAGAGAGAGAGAGAGAGAGAAACATCAATTTACTGTTCCACTTATTTATACATTCATTGGTTGATTGTACGTGCCCTGACCGGGGATTGAACCCACAACCTTGGTGTATTGGGGCGATGCTCTAACCAACTGAGCTACCGGGCCAGGGCAAGCTTAACATTCTTATCTCCAAATGTGGGCCCCACTCTCCCAGCCTCTGTGCCTTTGCTTGTGCCGTTCCCATCCCTGACTGCCCTCTTCCAGCCTCTTCTCCACCAGTGGGAGACCTCCTACGCCCCCTTCATGACCCAAACAAATGATCTCTCTGCCAGGCCTCTCCTGACCCACCCCAGAGGAGTCAGTGCCTCTCTCCTCCTAGCCCCGCCCTCTCATCCCTTGGAGCAGTCATTCCCACAGCGCCGACCCTGCTTTCCCCGTGTGTAGTCATGGTCTGTGGTCTCGTCTGCCTGCCCCTCTGGCCTGGGAGCTCCGGGCGGTGGGTCACCATCTGGTTCATCTGAGCCCCTAGCACCCAGCAGGGAGAAGGTGTCCACGGAGTGAATGATGGAATGTATAAGCAACAATCATATCAATTATTTATTGAGTGCTTACTACGTGCCAGACTCTGATCTAAATTGTTTACGCACGATGACTTATTTCGTCTACACAGCCACTTATAAGGAGGTGCTGCCACCATGGCCAACTCACGGAGGAGGCGTCCCAGCACAGAGAGCCCACAGCTCTAGGCGGCTGAGTGAGGAATGCTTGAGAGCACCCTCCCGGGTCCCTCAGGAGCGCCACACCCTCCACGAGCAAGGTGAGAACGGGAGACCGTCAGCGGGCCCAGGGCCCTCGAAGCTGCCGGGGCCAAGGAAAAGGTCTGCTGGGAGGATGTGAGAAAGAAAACGAAGTGGGGCTGCAGAGAGGGCCCAGGGACTGCCCGCCTGAGAGCCAGGAAGGCTGGCCACGGGTCAGTGAGTTTCACAGAAGCCACGGGTGGGGTCCTGGCCACGGGTCAGTGAGTTTCACAGAAGCCACGGGTGGGGTCCTGGCCACGGGTCAGTGAGTTTCACAGAAGCCACGGGTGGGGAGCAGCCCGAGCCAGGTGTGAGGGGTGTCAGGTCACATGATGACCGGGAAGGGCAGTCAAGATAACAGACTCTCCCAGCCACACAGCCCCGTGCAGGCGTCTAAGCTGTTTCTTAGCCATGAACCCATGTGCTCCTCACTCTGCCCCATCCCCGGCGACATGGGAAGGTATGAGTCCGCCCAAGGTCACAACCAGAGCCGGGGCCTCAGCTGGTGTGACTGATCCAGAAAAGCAGTGGTCGTTCCACCGTCTCTTAGTTCTCAGCCCAGTTAAGATGGACCCTGCTGGTCAGACCTCCCTGGGCTAGAGGGGGAGTAGGGGAGACAGAGCCAGCATTAAGTCAGGCTCTCAGTATGTACCAGAAAATCCCATCCCATCCTCATCACAGCCTTAGGAGAACACAGGCATTATCCCCTTTAAAGCTGAAGAAACTGAGGCCCAGAGAGGTTAAGCAACTCAGCCAAAGACACCCAGCAAGCAACTAGAGAGCGAGGGTGGGGAGCCAGTTTGATCGGGCCCCAAAGCAGAAATTCTAGCAGGTGGATAGAAGGGGGCATTGGAGGGATTGCCAAGTTGGATTCAGCAACTGCATTGTTCATCCACAATCTACTGATCTATATGCCGTTCCTACCCAGAGATCCCTCACACCACAGGAGACAGCCTGCCTGAGAGACCTGAAACTCAGACAGTTCACCCTACCGTAGGCACGAGGCATCCAGCCAAGGTCATGAGTACGAGGAGGCTGCCCAGTGCTCCACGGGCCAGAGGCAGCTGCATGGACTGGCCACAAGCAGAGGGGTCCCTAGGAATGGTGCTTAAGGGATTCAGAGGCTCTGTGCAGCTGGGGGGTTAGGAATGGGCAGAGATGCAGGGAGGCCTCTCAGAGGACGAGAGATGATTTTGTTAGCCACTGAAATCCTGGCTGTTTCATGAAGTTTTATTTGGCCTCTGGGGAAAGAATCAGCTGTGATCCAACAAGGGCGAAAGCACAGATGCAGGAAAAAAACCCACCTCGTTTCTTACAATGAGAAGGCTTGGGGTGCCTTCCAGAGATGGCACTGAGATCAAGTCAATGCTAAAAGAGACATCCGTTCAGAAAGGATGGACGTTTTATGGGAATCACAGGGCAGGTTTGGGGAAGATGTTTTTCTAAGAAATATGAGAGTGAGCTTGCAGGGACTGTTTAAGTTGGCGTTTAAGGAGAACTCGAATTCTCCTTATTACAGCAGGAAGGTTTGGAATTAAAAGGGAATTTATCGGGTAGTTAGCACGGAATGCACAGGATTACCAAAAATTAAAGACCAAGGGTTACAATTGTGTATTGTCTTCACGGACATTTCCAAACAAACTCGCTTCCGTTATATCACATGATCTGCATAACCCTGACACGGCAGAAGAGTGGTCAGTATTACACTTTTTTTAAAAAATAGCCTTTTAAAAGGTGTCCCTCCTACAGTTTACCCATTTAAAGTGTACAATTCATTGGTTGTTAGTATATTCACAGAGCTGTGCAACCATCACCACTATCTGATTTCAGAACATTTTCAAAAATAAACCCTGTACCCATTAGCAGTCATTCCATATTCCTTCTTTCCCCAGCCCCTGGCAACCACTAATCTACTTTCTGTCTCTATGGATTTACCTATTTTAGACATTGCATATAAATGGAATCATAGAACATGTGGTAATGGGTTCACCCGTGTCCCCCTCAAAATTTATATGTTGAAGTCCTAACCCCTAGTACCTCCGAACGTGACCTGATTCGGAAATAGTCGCTGCAGATGTAATTAGTTAAGATGACATCATTGTAGGCAGCGCTAATCCAATATGCGGGTGTCCTTATACAAAGAGGAAATTTGGACACAGGGAGAGCCATAGGGACATGAAAGCAGAGACTGCGTGGTGCCTCTACCAGCCAAGGAACGCCAAAGCCCGCCCGCCAACCCCCAGAAGCCAGGCACACTCTCTGTCGCGGCCTCCGGACAGAGCCTGGGAGACAATACATCTCTGTTACGTAAGCCACCCAGTGGGTGGTACTTTGCTATGGCAGCGCTAGCAAACTGATACCCCATGGCCCTTCACTCAGCATCATGTTTTCCAGGTTCATCCACGTTGTCGCACCAATCAGAACATCATTCCTCTTTGTGACCAAATAATATTCGATTGTATGGATAGGCCACAGTTCAATTGCGTATCCATCGGTTGATGGACATTTGGGGGGGTTTCATTTGCTATTATGAAAAATGCTGCTATGAACATTAATGTACAAGCTTTTATGTGGACATGGTTTTCATTTCTCTTGGGTACATACCTATATTTCCCTTTTACAGGTATGGAAACTGAGGCCCTACAGGGTCATCTGCCTAAGTTGCCAATTTGAATGTAGAAGAGTTGTCCCACTAACCTAGATCTGTTTGCTTTCAAATTCAGAGGTTTTTCAACTCTATTAGGCTACACACACTCATGCCAATTCTCACACACACACACACACACACACACACACACACACACACACACACGCACCAACACAGTAAGTACTTCTCTGAGCCCACTGCTTTGCCCAGAGTGCAGAAGTTCAGTGAGAGCAATCAAGCAGAAGTGGCATGATGCTGAGGGAGATAAATCAGACTTCCAAAGAATAAATAAGTCAGAACATTGATTTGAATATTACCGAGGGATAGACCGAAAACATTTAAAGGGGTATCAAGAGGTGAGTGGAGAGCAAATGGCTGAAACTTAGCCTTCAGTCGTGTGCGCACAACTTTTATTGATTGCGACGAGATTTCTGGAAACGAATGCACTTTACCAGAATTACAGTGCGCAAGTCGAGGATGTTTATGTGGAGGAGCCACAGCCGAAACCTGTCTCGGGCTCTGCTCTCACCATCCTGGTCCTCACGAGGGCGGGACAGCTTGCATAAGCAAAGCTGCTGATGGTCGGGGCCAGTGCAGGAAGATTTGATTTCACTGTTTCTGTGAGTGAGCAGGATCAGAAGCTATTCTGAGCCGCCTCAAAGGGAAAAGCGCCAGAAATCATAAATAAAGAAGAAGTCAAGCGTGTCCAGTGGCCGTATCAAATGTGACATTCCCGAAGGATGTGCGAACACGGTATCTTTCAAGCAGCTGATTCTCATACACACACATATACTATATTTTTTACCTTAGTTCCCGGCAACAATAGCACTCACTACACTTAAAACCTAACATAAGGCAAAGTAATTTGGGACATAAAGGGAAAAGTAGCATTTTTATAGAAATGTGAGACTCGGCCATTCATTTAACAAATATTTATTTCAGACATTCTCTGTGCCTATTGTTCTCTCCCCACTGTTCACCAGTCCCTCACCCTGCTTCGTTTTTTTCTTACTTTCTTATTGCTCCCTGAATATAAAAATGTCTTGTTGTTTTTCTGTTTTTGTTTTGATGTTTCTAGAGAGGAAGGGAGAGGGAGAGAGAGAGAGAGAAAAACATTGATGTGAGAGTGAAACATGGGTCAGTTGCCTCCTGCATACCTCCCACTGGGGATCGAGCCTGCAACCTGGGCATGTGCCCTGACCAGGAATCGAACCTGCAACCTTTTGGTTCATGGGACAACACCCAACCAACAGAGCCACTCTGGCCAGGGCATAAGTGTGATGTTGACTTGCTTATACTGTGAGGGCTGATCTTATGTGTCCACTTGACGACTAGGCCTTAGGGTGCCCAGAGGTTTGGTCAGACATTCTGGGTGTGTCTGTGATTGTGCTTTGGATGAGATTAACATTTGAATCGATAGACTGAGTACAGTAGATTGCTCTCCCTAATGTGGGTGGGCCTCATCCCATCAATTTAAGAGATGAGTAGAACAAAAAGCCTGAGGAAGAAGGAACTTGGCCTTCCTGACTGTAGAGCTGGGACACTGTTTTTGTCCTGCCCTGGGACTGGAACTTACACCACAGGCTTTCCTGGCTTTCAGGCCCTTGACCTCAGGCAAGAATTATATCGCTGATTTTCCTGGGCCCCAGCTGCCAAATGCAGACCTTGGAACTTCTTTGCCTCCATAATCGTAATTGCCAGTTCCTTATCATAAACTAGAGGCCTGGTGCATGAAATTCATGCACTTCTGGGGGCGGGGACTGGGCTCAGTCCGGCCTGTGCCCTCTCACAGTCCGGGAGCCCTCTGGGGATGTCCAACTGATGGCTTAGGCCTGCTCCCTGTGGGAGAGGCTCCCGCCACCGCAGCTGCACTCACCAGCTGTGAGCCCGGCTTCTGCATTGAGCATCTGCCTCCTGGTGGTCAGTGCACATCATAGCAACCAGTCTTTCTGCCTTTTGATCAATTTGCATATTAGCCTTTTATTATATAGGATTTCTAGATATAAACATAGATCTATCTTATTGGTTCTGTTTTCTGGAGAACCTCACTACATTGCCCATCTCCCCTCCTGGAGTGTAGGCTATCTCACTCACCTCACTTCCAGACGATGGCTCCAGCCTCCTAATTCATCTCTCTGGTTCTCCTTCTGCCTCTCCCCAGTCCATTTCCCACAAACTGGGTATGTCCTTCCCCTGCTCAAAGTCTCTCTCTCTCAAATCACTTTAAAAAAAGGAAGAAGAAACCATGGAACAGGCTCTCTGGATGCCGACATCCAGAGACTTAGGGATTCAAAGGCAGAAAAGAGTCCCCTAAATGACTGTGGGCTAGTCACTAACCCTCCCTGGACTCCGCTTCCTCATTATATGTTGATGAATGTGAACTAAGCCAGCTTCAAAAACCTTTCAATGAGGCCGAATTGGTGGAGTCTTGAGACTTTAGCAAAGCAAGGGCAGTGACACATTTCAAGGTCACACAGGCAGTTTAGTAGAGGAAAGAACATAACATTCCTGGGGTTAGATGGCCCTGGATTTGCATCCAGCTGCACCCCTTACCAGACTCAGTATCTTGGGCAAGTGCCTTAACTTCGAGTCTGATTTCCCTCATTTACCAAGTAAGGTTATTAACGCTTCTCTCACAGAGCTGTGAGGATTGAACTAAATAAGAAAATATATGCACTGTTTCTAGAGCACTCAACATGTATCAATTAAAAAAGTAACTCCTGCCCTGATTTTCTTCCTCTCTGTTTGGTGCATGCACTTTCGGGGTTCGTCTAAATCATGTTCCCTTTTCCTCTGAGAAGCTGAAGCACCATATGAACACTGCACAACACTGTTCCCTTAGCCAGAGGGGATTGGACCAGAGGTGGTTACCCGATCCAAACTGAGCCAATCAGGTTGAATTTTGAATTGGGACAGAGACGCCAGTCAGACTCCGCTGGGTGCTTGCGTCAGCAAGGGATGTGCCTGGGAGTCAGGTTTGCTCGAGAAAACATAAGAAGAAAGGGAGGGAGAGAAGAAGGGAGAACAGGTGGGAGGGAGGGAAAATGGGAGAGAAGAAGGAAGAAAGAATTCCTTCATCACTGACTTAACTTGGTCATCTACTAATGTGGTCACCTCTCCTGGGACATATCCCTCAACTGTCCAGGCTGAAGGCAGGTGACATCCTGACTGTCAGGGATGTAGTCGGCCCCCAGCAGGGACCCCTCTGGGGAAGAGAGGGTTCAAGGGCAGACAGGAGGAAGGACTCTGCTGAGATGTGCTGACATTAGCCAGGAATCGTCTCTACCTGCCAGGTCCGGGGTTACAGGCACACCTGAGAAACACCGAGGGTTCCGTCCCAGACCACTGCAATAAAGCAAGTAACGCAATAAATGACTCATAATCTTTTTGCTGGTAGAGGAGGGTCTTGCCTTCAATTTGCAATAAATTTAACATCTGTGAAGTGCAATAAGGTGAGGCACAATAACATGAGGTATGGCCTAAATGGGGTTGGGTGGCTGCATTGATGGAATAAATTCAGGTGGTTCCTGTTGAGGATCCCTGTGACAATAAGGAAGACAGGTATCCAAGCCACGTTCTGGGGGGACAGGAATGGTGTTCAGGGCAAGGAACACCCCTCAGGGTCCAGTGCTGGTCCAGTGTCCAGGCTGTGAGGTGCCACCTACCAAAGCTGTTCTCTGGTCTAGGGCCCCTCCGCCAGCTCCTCCATCTCCACCATCCTGCTCCTTCCCCCCCAACCAAAGTCTCTCTCCTACCTTCATCCCACCTGCTGGATGCTGCTGCCACTTCTTATTTATTCTTGGCTTCTGCTTACCGCCTTCTCTCTGTGTCTCCTGGCTTCTGCCCTTGCAAAAACAGAGCTCTGTCTCTCCGGCGGCTCACTCTCCAACCCGAGAGAGAGGCTGGGTTGGCTCAGGCACTGTTACCCGTGCTGGGTACTAGTGTCCTACTGTGCGGCTCTGAGGCCACCGGCCCGCCTGTGGGGTGTCTACCTTTGTGTCAGGTGCACACCTTAACTCAGTATGCAAAGGGTGGGTCACCTAGCTTTATTCTAGAAGGGGCTGTGGGCATGCAGTTCTCAGAGCGTAATACCTCTTTCTCCACTTGAGATGGGGACGGAGCAAATTAAGTGAGATTGTGGAGGTGGATATGCTTTGAAAAGTATAATGGGCTGTGCTGGCACAAAATATTAATTATTGATAAGATTAACAAGGCCATTATGTCGCTATTTGTGGAAGTTTTGCTCCCTAGAACTTGTTGGCCAAGGGCAGTGGCTCCCAACAGCCATGGTCTTTGATTCCCAACCATCTCTGGGGGCGTTGCTGGGACACCCAGCCTCCCTCTGCTTCTTCCCTTTAGTGCTCTTCATCTAGAAGCCTCCATACCTGCTCTGGTCCCTCGGGGCTCTCCCCACTGGCTCACAGATCTCCTCTAGGCTCCCAAAGGGTCCCTAAAGAGCTACTTTCACGGGAACTCGGAACATTCCACAGGGCTGAGGAACCAGCTTCCTCTTATTTTTATCTCTGCCGGCAGGGAGGTGGGGCGAGGGGAGTGTGGCTGTCCACAGCCCCCGAGCCCAATTATTCCAGCCCTTCTTCCTCAGTCAAGGTCCAAATTCCAGAGAAAGGACCAAGACTGATTCAGCTCGGGTCCGAGGTCCATGCTGGGAGAGTCAGCTGTAACCAAGGGCCACAGGGTCCACCCATGGCTGCCAGAGGCCTCCTCTGTAGACAGGGAGTGGGTAGGGCTGGAGGGGTCACTGAGGGCCAAGCAGACACCACCCCTGGTGCCGACGACCCGTCCTTCACCCCAGGAAACGGGCGCACGCCACAGGGCTGCACCAACACTTGAGCCAGTGACCCAGGCCGGCTTCCAGTCACCTTGACGCTCTGCTTCCTCACGGAGCTTCCCGTCCACCTCAGGGCCCGGGAAATAGCCTTTCCTCTCTCCGTCTTTTCCTTTGTCCCCACGATTCCCCTCACGTGTTTTGAAATCCAGGGGATGAAGGTTGGGAGAGGCCAGCTCACCGGACAGTTGGCCCCGAGCTCCCAGGCTGACGGGCAGCTTAGGCCCCTCGTCTCTTACCTCCTGGTCTGCTCGCTTTTCTGTTTGGTAATAAGTTTAATGAGACACAACTCACATGCCACACCACGCACCCACGTGAAGTGTACAGTTCAATGCTGTCATTCTTTTTTAGCGTTTTCACAGTGATGGAAACATCACTACAATTAATTTTCAGCATCCCCCCCGCCCCCCCCCCCTCCCTCATTAGTGTCGCTCCCTTATTCCTCCTCCCCAGCTGTGGGCAACCGCTCATCTGCTCTCTGTCCCTGTAGCTTTGCCTATGCTGGGCATTTCATAGAAATGGAATCATACAATAGATGGTCTTTTGTGACTGGCTTCCTCCACGTAAGAGGATTTTCAAAGTCCATCTAAGTGGCAGCAATACTTTATCCCCTTTCATGGTGGAACAGCACTCATCTGTATGGCTATATGCCACATTTTATCTATCCATTCGGCACTTGGACATTTGGGTTGTTTCTACTTTTTTGGCAACTATGAATAACGCTGCGATGAAGATTCGTTTACAAGTTTTTGTGCGGACGTCTATTTTCCTTTCTCTTGAGTATATCGCTAGGAGTGGAATAGCTGGGTCCTACATCATGCACTTCATACCCGCGGGCAGAGAGAAAAACAAGAGGGAGCTGGTTCCTCAGCTCCGTGGAATGCTCCGAGTTCCCCATGGAAATAGCTCTAAAGCGAAAGCAAGGCCCTCCACCAGCAAAAAGAGCACAAGTTGCTTCCTTGCAGTGTTCTGGGACCAAACCCACAACATGTCCGAGGCTGCCCATGGTGCCTCTATGTTCAAGTCGGGGAAGGCCTGCCAGGCTGCTGCCAAAGCAGCTGCACCAGTTTACATCCCCCCAGCAGGCACGAGGGCTCCAAGTTCTCCACAACCTCGCCAACACTTGCAACTATTTGTCTTCTTGATTATAGCCCTGAGGAGCTCTCACTGCCCATCCCCGGAGGCCACTTCTCCCACAACCCGTCCTTACTCCCTGGCTTCCCTCCTTGGAACTCCCCCACCTCCCCATAATGATTCCACAGTAACGGGCACTTATAACTCAAGCGATGCCGTGCAAGGGCCTCGGCTGGGGCCAGAGTCGGAACCAGCTCCCTTCCGGCACGCGGTGTGATTACAAAAACGGTTAAAGAAAACCCAAGCAAAACCCGCTCTCCAGAAGCTGTTGTCACAGGTGGAAGTTTCCATTAGAGCCGCTCCTCTGAGACAAGATCCTGAATCCCAGCACACCTGGAAAACAGCACTCTGGGTTTTTTGTTTGTGTTTTCTTGCTTTTGTAAACCAGTCTTCACCCTTTCTTAGTCTATTTGATTTAGGGGGGCCTGAGCCCAACCCTCAGATCCAGAGGTAATGGCCCATTGTTTGGCCAATCACAATGAATGGTTCAGGGTGGTCACATGACCCAACCTGGACCAATGATAATCAGCCCTGGGACCTTTGTTGTTTTTTTTTGGAAAACATTTTTTTCAATTACAGTTTACGGCCAATATTATTTTGTATTAGTTTCAGGTGTACAAAATAGTGGTTAGACAATCATATACTTTACAAAGTGTTCCTCTGATATTTCCAGTGCCCAACTGGCACCATGTATAGTTCTACAATATTATTGACTATGTTCCCTGTGTTGTACTTTACATCCCCACGACTATTTTGTAACTACCAGTCTGTACTTCTCAACCCCGTCACCTTTTCTCCAGTCCCCCAACACCCCCTCCACCCCCTCCCTGGGATCTTTTCTAGATGAGCCAATGAGTCAGCAGAAACACTGGTCTGCAGAGGGATATGAAAGGAGATATGCACAGAACAAGCAGAAGTGGGAGACTATGTGGCCTCAGCGGCAGCCTTTACATTCCTGTACTTCCTGGTTCTACTTCTGGCTGTGGATTCCATGACATTCCCCCTTGTTTTATAATATACTCTATTTTTAGCTGAGATTCTCGATTAGGTAAAATTCATTCCGTTTTACAAGACAGAAGCTCAAATCCAATTAGCTTAAGCAAGAAAAGAAGAATTTCTGGACTCATGTAACTGGAAAACTCAAGGGACAAATTCAGGTATGGTGGGATTCAGGAGCTCAAATGTCATCACCAAGAAGCTGTCTTATTTGTGTTGGATTCATTCTTAGGTAGATTTCCCATGAGGTAGAAAAGATGGCCCCCAGCAACTGTAGGATGTATGGAAACCCCTGAAAGATAACAAGCACCTCCCTCCCAATAGTTCAGTCAAGTTGGAAACCGATGAGCATTAGGCCCAGGATCTGCGACTGCTGGGCCCTGACGCTGACTTTCAGCAGAATGGGGATGGGGTGGGAGGTGGAGAGAGAGAGGAAAGACGTGCCTAACATGTGTTTAGTATCTACCAATGTGGGGTCACCATTAGGCCCGCTCACAAGTAATGGAGCCCATTCACAACCTCAAACAGAGCTTTCAAGGAGGGCTGGTCCTGTTCAAAGAACCTCCTTTCTGAGCCTGAGTCCTTCCTGGGGTTGAATATGCGAAGATGGGCAGGACTGGGGATAGGGCCTGAGAAGCTTGAGTTCTTCTGCCTCGGACAGTAGGAAGACTTTGGAGGGTAGAAGGTGAAGATGGTAGCTGACATTATCAACACTCTGCCAAGTGCTTCCCATGGATTTGCTTGATGAAATCCTCACAACCAATCCTATCCAATTTTTATTATCCTCATTTACAGAAGAAATTGAGGTTCAGAGAGGTTAGGTAAGTCTCCTGAGATCACACAGGGTTCAAGAGGAAGAGCCAGGCTCACAGAGCCAGGCCATCTGGGAGAGGACCCTTATACATTTAACTACTGCACTATTTTGTCTCTCAAGAAAAGAGAGATGAAAAAGGAAGACGAAGAAAAGAGCAAGGATGAGGCTGGGGAACTGTGTGAGATAAAAGGGCTCATGAAAACGTCCCGGGGATGGATAGGCCAAGGGCTTGTTTTTTAACTGATTTGAGAGAAAGAGAGAGAGAGAAACATCGATTTGTTGTTCCACTTATTTATGCATGCATTGGCTGATTCTTGTAAGTGCCCTGGCTGGAGATCGAACCCGCAACCTTTGTATACTGGGACAATGCTCTAACCAACTGAGCTACCCAGCCAGGGCCCGAAGAGCTTTTAAGAGCAGGACTGTCCAATGCCTGTTTGAAGTTGGGTGAATTGTAGCACTGGAAACCCTCCCTCTGACTTCCCCAAATCGCCCTCCACTTGCCTTGCACACAAATACCTTCCGCAGTGGATTCCGGTGGGAAGAGCAGAAGGTGCCGGCTGCCTTCCGCGTCTCTGCCAGAGCTGTGTGAAACCACAACGGCAGGCCTGGGTCAGCCGCCCAGTCCAGACGCTAAACGAATTTAGCAGAAGCCGCAGCTCTGCTGCAGACGGGAGTGTGAAGACGCAAACCATTCCAGAACGCTCCCAAGTATTGGGGATAGCGGTGCATTTCCACAGGATGTGGAATATGGAGTTGAACTGGTATTTTTGGAATCATAAGGGACAGGAGGCCCCAGCTGACAGATGGGTTACATACAGATGGCAAACTGAGGCTCAGAGAGGCCCTAAACCCTGAGAATATCAGCTCCCTTGCATCCCTAGGTCTCCAGCCTTGGGCTGGGTTTCAAGATCAAGACTTCATTTTATGTCTGGCATGTGCTGGACCGATGGCATATATGAGAAAGAGACCGGGTAGAGGCTTGGAATGCTTGCGTATCAGTCTCTGACCCAGAGCATAAAACCCTCTTGTCAGAACTGGGTGTGAGGACAGACGCAGATGAACTTCTAAGGCGTAATGGGCTGGCTTTGCTGCCTTAGGTGGGGAGGGCCCCACGGCCTGGCCTGTGGCTACATCTGCAAATGGGCCTCAACTGGCTCTGCTATAGGAAAGAAGAGGGGCAGAGAGCCAGGCAGAACTTGGCCAGGGACTCGGGAGAGGGAAGGAGACCAGGCTGGTAAACTCGGATGAGGAGTCTGGAACGCTGGCCTGGAGTGGGAGGGCGGCGCTGGCTTGGGGGAGCTGCCTCCGAGCAGCAGCCAAAGCCGGAGGAGGGGGAAGCAGGAAGCAGGAAGCAGGGAGGGAAACTTGTCCCGCTGCCCACCTGGGCCGACTCGGGGCCATTAGGTTTCCCGGAGCAGCTGAGAGATGCATCTTGTCAGCCCAGAGGACGGCCAGGATCTGGCGGCTGCAGGGCTCTTAGGCGATTTCCTGCAGCTCATCCTCCCTCTCCGAAACGCTGGCTCCCTGTCCTCGCTGCCCTCCTTGTCCTCTCTGCTTCCCTCCAAGGCTTGCGGCGTCTCCACCCTGATGCCTCCCAGATTCCCATCTCCTGGGAGATCCGGCCCTCCTATCCATCACCCCTGAGTGCCACAGACCCCTCAAATTCGGAGCCCCCACTGCAGCCTGAGGCATGGGGTCTCCTTTCCTTACTCCCCACAAGGAGAGGCCTCGGCCTCGGGGGTCAGGTCCCTGCTGGAGCCATGTCTACCAGGGGGTGGGCACCAGGAAGAACTGATCCCACACGTGCCACCTCTCCATGTCTCACGTGGATGCTCTCTCCTTCCTTTTCCATGGAATCTGTGCTCTCTGCTACCTTCTCACCCACGCAGCAGAGGTGGTGGGTTAAGCGAGAGCCAGAGGCTTGCTTGTGCTGATTCCTTGCCCTCTGGAAGGTCATTTGCGTGACCTTGCTGCTTCAGGCCTGTCCCGCTTGCCCACTTAAGATGACGGGATCCTGAGATTTAGGTTTGGCCTTGGAGGGAGAGGCCTCAAACTGACCTAAGGAGGGCCCGGCATTGGGCTGGGGGCAGAAGCCCAATCGACAACACAGAGACCCCCTGTTTCGTAGATGTGGGTCCCCCAGACCTTGTAGGGAGGGGTGAGTGGAGAGACAGGTGTGGACCTTCCTGGGTTTCTCTGCCTGATACACTCAACACAGCCTCGGTCCACCCTTAGGCCTAACCATCTTCCCCTCCAGTTCCGTCCCCTTCGGCTCGTTGGATTGCAATTATGGTGCAGGTTTATTTTCCTAATAACAGCTGCCAACTCTGAGCCCCTCCGCCGGCTGGGACTCATGCACCTTTGACAGCACCATCCGGTTCCTCCACTCAGACGCTGCTGGTCATAAAGCAGCCTCATCTGGTTGAGGTCTGGTCGTCTTAAAAGTCTAGGCTCAGATTTGACTGTAACCTTTCTTCTTCCTCCACAAGGGGCTTGAAGTGTGAGGGTTGTGGGGGCGGTGCTGGGGAGGGCAGGATGTTCTGTCACACACACACACACACACACACACACACACACACACCCCTTCACCCCTTCTCTGGGTTCCCTCCTAGGGCTGGGGATGGGGTAGGAGAAAGCGGGAAACAGCTGTCCCTCTCTGACACCTGGCCAGGTTGTGGTTCCCCTTTTGGGAGTCACAGCTCTGGAGGACTGAGCTCAAAGCCTGATGGTAGTAAGTGGGCCCCCCCTCTGCCCGCCCCCACACACCTACACACACTAACCAGAGACTCAATTCCTGGCCCCGCCCCCAGGCACCGTGTTGAGGGCTGTGAGGGTGAGTCAGTGGGAAGAGCGTGCGGTGATCAATTAGTAATGCCTGCCCTGGGCCCAGGGGTTCTGCGGCAAGAGTTCTGCCACCCTGTTCTAGTTGTACCAAACTGCCCACCTCTTCCCACCTGGGCCCACCCAGTTATGGCCACCATAAACTCTCCACTCACCCCCAGGCTTGCCACGCACGTCCTTGCCCACGCCCTCACCCAGCCAGGACTCCCTCCATTAGTCAAGTCTCCCACTCCCCTAGCCTTCTGTCTAACCAGGGTGACCTTGCACCTGAGCTTGCCTGGTTTACACTGTGGTCTCAGCATGATTATTAATAGCACCCCTTTCACTTTCGTGCACGCCTCGGTTTGCACTATGAATCAAACACACCCTGACTCTAGCACCGAAGACACTAACGGCGCTTGTGTCACTTTTAGGGCTGTCTTGCCAGCACCCAGCCCAGTGTCTGGCACAGAGAGGGATCTTGGGCTGGAGTGGAACTGAGCGGGTGGGGAGAGAGAGAGAGAAAGCAGACACAAGGGTGAGAGGTGAGAGACGGTGTCAACTGGCATTTGAGTGTGGAAAAGCCGGGCTTCCAATCAGCTGCAGGCAGGTCCCGGAGGGGAGGCGCCGGGAGAGAAACACTACAGTGGGTGATAAAAACTGACCGGGGAGGCCCATCCTGCTAGCACACACGCATGGGAAAGGAAGAGATCTAAAAATACAGCCCCCAGACCAAGAGGAAGTGGGCACAGCCGGGGGCTGGGGTGCTGCAGTTGAGGTGCTGCCTGCTCCCCTTGGTGCAGGCCCAGTGGGGGTCCTGGCCAGGGGGCTGGAACCAGGGGGCCTGTGTTTCCTGCTCCTGCTGGGAAGGTACCTCCTGCCCTGGACCCCTCCCTATGGAACCCCTCTTCCTGAAGGACTTGTAGAAAGTCGTCACCCCTCCCCCACACCTGGCTTGATTAATTCTTCCTGTTATACTCACTCTCATCTCGCCTCCACAGCTCTGTCCTTAGGCCATTACTTCTGTGATCATCTCCCTACACTTGACCAAAGCCCCTCACCTGACTTTGATCAGAGAGGCTGAGAGCAGGGGCCAGAAATCAGGTGCCTGGACTGATTCGGCTCCATCCTTTACCCAGGCTGTGTGACCTCAGGCACACTTATCCACCCGTCTGTGCCTCACCTGGTCTGTAACATGGAGACAGCTCCAGCAGCTCTCCTGTGCGAGGGCAGGGTGGGGGTGATATTATAGCCTCACCCTGTACCACCGAGCCAGGAGCCCGGTCTGTTCAATAAATGACTATGAATGAACGCATTTTTATTTAATTAGTACCTGATTCTAAAAAAAAAAAAAAAAAAGACTTGAGGCCACACAATGACTGATGTCCTGAGAGTTTTGCTGGTTTTAAAGCACCCTTAAAATGTTAGTTATTTCTCCTATTGGGACTGCTGGCTCCCTGCCTCCCAGAGCGTCTCTCTCTGGTTATCAGAAAAGTCTGCACCCCACGCAACGGGACGGAACCGTGCCTCAGGTAACCGGCTGCTGGTCCCAGTTCTGCCCTCATCCTCAGCCCCCTCGGCCCAAGAGATCTGAGGATGAGGAGGCTGGCAAGTCCTGGCCAGTGTAGGGGTCGGGGAGTGGGGGTGAGAGGCTGGGCAGGTGTGTGCCTGGCTGCCCGGGGAGGTGCCCTGGGCTGGCTGGCCCTCCTGCCCAGGCCTCAGAGGGAACGCTGGGGGTGTGAGGACAACAGAGCCATGTTTTAGTTAAACCGTCGCTCTCGGTGGAATCCCAGGGAGCCTGAATAATTGACAGTGTGGTCAGCAGCTGACCGCTGACTTCCAAGCGTGGTGGGAATCGATCTGGTCAACAACATTGACTGCCCCGGCCCCGGGAGGCCTGGGGGTCAGAGGTGGCAAACGCTGCCCCATCCTTCGGCCTCCTCGGGCCGTGCCCCTGAGTCCGGCAGACCCGTCTCTGGGCCCAGGCCTGCCCGTCTCCAAGCCTGTTCCTTCTCCCCTCCCTGGGGCTAGGAATCTAGCTCCTCACAGGCCGGTGCAAGTGAAAAGTGCTGTGTGAACCGAAGTGGAGACAAGCAGTGGGCGGAGGGGGTGATGGCCCCCGATCTGGGGTGTGTTTGAGTCTGAGGGGCCCGTGGCGCAGCCTGGAGGAGCAGGAACCGGCCCTGGATAATTGGGTCTGGAGCTGATGGGAGGTGGAAAGCTGGGAGTCCCCACTCTCAGTGGTCCCTGAAGCCGGAGGCGGGGATGACGCTCCAGGTGAGTGGAGAGCAAGCGGAGGCCCAGCACACGCACTGGGGGCCACCAACATGGAAGCAATGGCTATGGGCCCAGGAAGAGAGACCAGGAGAGCAACAGAGGGGGCTGCCGGGGAGGAACAGCGTGAGTCAAGGTCAGGATGTGGGAAGCTACCCAGAGGCCGAGGAGGATTAGGACTGAAAAGGGTGTCTGCGGGCCTAGCCACAGGGGCTTCTCGGGGACCCCCGTGAGGGCAGTTTTAGGGGAGTCATTGGTGGGGTGAAAAGAGAATGTGACTTTCCTATTAGCAAGGTCTCTAGAGGCAGGGGAGCTTAAGAGCACGCCCACATTCACTTACAGGAAGGACACCCTGGACAGAACTCGAGGAGTTAGGCCGAGTCCAGCCCACGTGAAGTCCTGACCTTTAGCCTGGGCGTTAAGCCTTTTTAAACTTAGTCCCTGCTGTCTTCTTGGCCTCTTCCCCCATAACTGTCATCCAGAAAACTCCCATTCACCCTTCAACCACACTCTGAATATCACCTCCCACCCCAGGCAGTTCCTGACATCTCCCCACATAGAGGTAACCTCTCTCTCTCTCTCTTTTTTTGTAAGTGTTCATTCATTCGTTCATTCTTTCATTCACTCACTCACAAGTGTTGACTGCACACCTACTATGTACCAGGTTCTGTGCAGCCCCTTGAGTTCAGCGGGAACAAGACAGACAGGTGGCAAACTCATTTGCAGCTAGTTGAGGCAAACAGGAGAACGCAAGGGGGCAATGAATGACCAAACTGCCAGGGACAGGGGCACAGCTGGACCTTGGGCTAGGATGCAGCTAGCTCCCCTCCCCTCTCCTTCCCTCCCCTCGTTGTATTTTCTCTCTTCCTCTCTTCTCCTCTGTCTCACTGTCTCTATCTCTCTCTGTAGCTTCCCTCTCCAACTCAAACTGGCTTCCCGTACTGTGTGGAAAATGTGAGTCCCCACCAGGGACAGTATAACTGTTCTCTCCCCCCACCCCCATCCCAGTTCCAGCTTGAAAGAAACAACTGCAGAGAAGGACCAGGTGGGCCTGGCTTGGGTCAGGAGCCCACTCCTCCTTAACCAACAGCCGAAGCTAAAGAGCGAGGTCATACGATCACATGACAACTCTTGCTGGGACCACCCACCTCTGTGGAGTCGGGAGAAGAGCTGGTCCCAAGAAAAAGTAAGGATCTCTTTCCAAACGGTTGGGGAAGATGGACTGGTCCTCAAACCAGTAAGGTCTCATAAGGCAAAGGGCCCATGTCCCGAGTCGTGTCGTGGAGGAAGGAATCTGTTACCCACGACAGCCCAGAGGTGGCCTCACCTTTTTGGTGCCCAGGACGCCTTTGGCACCCAGTGATGGCGCTGGACCTCTTCTCAGAAGAGTGGTGTAAAACGCACACAATAAAGTGCGGGAAACCGATCATTGTTTCACTAATAGAAAGATGTGGACAGGAAACCTGGAAGGCTGGTCAACAACCTTAATTGCTCTAATCCAGGGGTCCTCAAACTTTTTAAACAGGGGGCCAGTTCACTGTCCCTCAGACCGTTGGAGGGCCGGACTATAGTTTAAAAAAAACTATGAACAAATTCCTATGCACACTGCACATATCTTATCTTGAAGTGAAAAAAACAAAACGGCAAACACACCCGCATGTGGCCCGCGGGCCGTAGTTTGAGGACGCCTGCGTCTAATCACTCACTGTTTAGTTGAAACATTGGTAGCTAAAGCAGCCTCCACCTGTTAGTCTTATGTAAATTCTTGCTGATTGGCTATTATTGGAATTTCCTGCCTAAAGGATATGAGTGTATCCCTTAACCTTAATAAAAGGGATAGCAAAGCCAGAGCGGGGTGTAGTAGTCCTCCCACTAGAGGTGGGCTCCCGCCTGGCCCCCAATATTTCCAAATTAATACTTTTCTAGTCTCTTTCATTTGTGTGCGGCCTTCTCCAGAACCCGAACCCTGAACCACACGGGACGTGAAAGGGGTTCCTACAATAAAGTACATAGGATTACACAGAAAACCAAGTATGTTGCTTCTGTCCATTGCACTCCTGAGGACTCTTAATATGGAAGGACTGTGACAACACAGCTTCATGGAGATTTTCCGAGCAATCTCCTGGAGGGCAGAGATGCGAAGCCAGGCCTTTCCCTCGAGGGTGGAGGTTGGTAGAGCTGCCTGGGGTCTGGGTGATGCTGGCAGCAAAGCAGATCCCAGAGGGAGTGGGTTGGTGCCGGGTGCAGGCCGGGGCCCTATCAGGCAGGGTGCGTGGCTGCCCTAGGTAAGAGGGGCTGATAACCTAAAGAAGCTGTTTGGAAAAGGATCAGGTGGCGCATACAGTTGACAGGGGACCGGAGAAACAGGCTTGACAGGAAGAGCACCCGGAGAGTCCAGGCCTGGCCCAGGTGCCAGGTGGGAGGCTGCCAGCTGGTCACAGCGGCCCCTGCTGGTACCTGGGGCCATGCAGCTGGTGTGTCACACGTCGCTAGCTGCCCATCTGGTGCAGTGGCTTTAAAGGTAGGTCTGGCTGACCCTGTGCCTCTGGGTCACTCTCAAGATTCAGAGTCCTGGGAGGGTGTGTCCAATTGGCCACACTTCAGGCCACAAGCCCTTTGTGCTAGCTGCTGGGGGTGCAGCGTATCGGCCTCAGACAGCTTCTGTGGCGGGAGGTCGGAGTCCTCTCACCATCTGGGGATCCCCATGTAGTTACTGGTTAACCCAAGCGGCAGACTCCGCTGCGGCCAGTTCTGAGGGGGGTGAGCGTGCGCGTGAACTGAGCAGCTAGGTCACCTCTCCAGTGCTGCTCTGTTTGAGGGCGAGGCCTGTGGTGTGCGACGTGACGTGGAACCCTGGCGGAGAGAAACGCCCCCACAGAGAAGGAAATGCTACTGGGCCTGACGCAGAGAACAGGGTCTTTCAGGAAATGAGCCAGGCCTTCCAGTTTCTTCTCTAGAAGCAAGGGCTGCTGACACCTTTTGGATTGAGTTAGCAGGGACCCCAGGAGTCTTGGACGCATCACTGGGCGGGTTCTCTCTAGAGAGAAGTGAACAGGCTTCCTGTGACCAATGGGAGAGCAGATCAAAAGGACGAGTCCTTATTCTGAACCTCAGGCCGGGACACTCACTAACTGTGTCTGCTGCTTCTCCCCCAGCCCCCACTAGACCGAACTTGGCGAGGGCAGGTTCCGTCTCAGTCACCTCCGGCCGGCAGCTTCCAGCCCAGGGCCAGGCACCCAGACTGGCCAGCTACTCACCCACCTGTCTGTCTTCCTCCTGGGCACGCAGCCAGGCCACCTGTCCCAACCCCTCTTGCAGGTGGGCATAGAATGCGACTTGGGCTGATGGAATGTGGATAGAAGTGACATGGGCCACTTCCAGGCCTGACCTAAAAAAAAACCTCCATAAAAACCTGCAGTCCTCTGAATTCTTCCCCCATCCAGTTGAAAGCAGGTGATTATGAGGCCCTAACGGAGGGTGTTGTCACAAGAAGGAGGGAGCCTGGGTCCCTGAATCACCATGGGGAAGGCACATCCACCAGTCAGGAATACCTGCCCTGTGAGCAAGAAAGACAACTCAGTTGTGCCACTGAGATTGGAGGCCTTGCTGTTACAGCAGCTGGAGTTCACTAATACACTCAGAACACGGCTGCTGAACCAAGTTGCTCTATGATCCTGGACAAAGCACCATGCAGTCCTGGGCCTCCGATTCCTCAACTATATGACAAGGCTGTACCAGGCACTTCAAGAGACCCTTCCTTTTGGGGGAAGGGGGAAATTTAACACACACACACACACACACACACCCTCCTGCACGGTGGGCTGCTCCGTAAGTACGGACCCTGGAATGCCTTTCTGGCGACTGTTTCTTCCCAGCACCCAAACGAGGACAACATCCCGGAACCTTGTTCCTAACAGACGTCAGTATAACAAAAACACAGGCTACAGACCAATAAAATGTGATGACCAACTCCAGTGATAAAAATACGTTTGTTTATATGTATTTTTATAGCTTCCTGGATAATAAAAGGAACTGCATGCTGATCGGATGCTTCTGTAAGTCAGTGTGCAGCGCCTCCACCTTCCTTTCCAAGCGCCGACAGCACTACAGGGAGAGGAAGCGGCTGCGTTGGCTCCCAGTGCCTGAGATCCTGGGGGCCTAAATGGCCATCCTTGTTGCAGGTTCTCTCTGAGGCCTCCAGGGCAGGTGGGAGGGGGAGTGCAGCCGGAAGGGGGGGCAGCAGAAGTTGGAGGTGAGTTCTTCCAGTCTGCTGTCCTCCTTTCCTTTCTGATGGGCAGAGCGGTACCAATGAAGCTGCAGTCTTGGGCTGGGCCTTCGTCACTCAGGCCTGTAGATGGTGACAATAGGTCACACGCATGCACCAGGCACTAACTCGTTTAAACCTCACGATAACCTCTTGGGGGAGGGGCGTATTTTACAACGAGGAAACTGAGACACAGAGAGGTTGAGAACTTGCCCAAGGCCACACAGCCAGTGTCCTCGCCTAGCCAGCCTCAGCTCCAGAGCTGCCTCTAGGAAGGGAGAAAGATTTTGATCCTTACCCCCAAAGCCACCAGAAACTGAGGAAAGACTAGAGCAGTAGCTCTCCTTTGGGGGTGACTCCCCCCTCCCCCCCCCCCTTTCACCAAGAGGACACTGGGCAATGTCTGAAGACATTTTTGGTTGTCTCAAGTGGAGAGGACATGGTACACGCTACTCACATCTAGTGGGCAGAAACCAGAGCGGCTAAACATCCTACAATGCACAAGACAGCGCCCTTTGTCCCCACCCCAAGAAAGGATGACCCAGCCCCAAATGTCAACAGCACCAAGGGCGAGGAACCCTGCTCTGAAGTCACGGAGGCCTGCCACTCTGCTGCTTCCTACTGTGTGACCGTGGGCCACCTCCTTCCCTCTCTGAGCCTCCACCCTTAGGAGCACACTGGTCATGGCAACGATAAGACAAAGCTTCACCCATAGGAAGAGCCCCATAAATACCAACTGTGGTTGGTTTCATCCTATTCTTCCCCGCGCTCCCCCCATCTCTCACCCTGCCCAGGCCCTGTCACATTTCTTGACCAAGAAACAGAACCGGGCCCTTCACAGGGAGAGAGTGAGTTTATATTCCCCTGCTCACTCCTGGCTGTGCCGACGTCTTCAGCTCCTCTAATTACTTATTTAAAGGCTATCGATTCCTTGGCTGCTGCTGCTGGGAGGCCTCACAGAATTGCATGTCTCGCAAATAGCAGAAGCGCCTGGGCCTGGTGGCTGGGGCCGCAGCCTGACATAACCAGGCAGGGGGTTATTTTCGCCCGGGATGCTTGTAAAATATTCATGTGCTGATTTAAATACTGAGGATGTCAGAGCTAGAAAGGGCCAGAGAGATCAAATCAGCAGAGCTTGCCCTCATCTAGAAGGAAATGCAGCTGGATGAAGTGGCGAGGGAGCTCAGGGGACATGCAGCCTGGCACATGCTGGGTCAAGACCAAAACCAAGGCCTTGGGCTCAAGCTGACCTTGGGCTCAAGGTGTGACCTTGGGTGGGTCACTTGCCCATTCCGGGCCTTTGATTCCTTATCTGCCATGAGAAAAAGGGGGAGGTAAGGCTGAAATGAGATGGATATATAAGAATAAGCTTTGCACACAGTAGGCCTGAAATTTTTAATTGCATTTGAAGCCTGAATTTCCTCCTCTAGAAATTTCCTGCCGTTGTTAAAGCTACCTGAGATGACAGATGTGAGACCACCTTACACCAGGCCAGAGACAAAGTGATGGCTTATAAATGTTAAGTGTGTTTAACTAGCGTGTATTAGTGCCCAGGTGCTGGGCTAAGTCCCAGGTACTATGCTAAGTGTTCAACAGGCAATGGCTCTCTGAATCTCCCAACAATCATAGTGAAAGGTATCGTTTTCTGAGTAACAGTAGTGTGCTGGTAAAACTGACTTTTGTAAGGCCGTGGGGTGGGCCGGGAGAGTCCTGATTTGCCAATTTCCTTGGTGTAAATACTCCACAACGGCCCATTTCAAGCTACCAACTTGATGTCACTGAACTCAGAGTTGAGATGAGATGTACACACCACTGGTTCTCTATTTACAGATGTGGAAACTGAGGCTCAGAGAGGGGTTGGGTGACTTGCCCCAGAGAACCGGCTAAAGCAGGTCTATCTGCCTCCGTGCTCAGCCCTTAACTGCTTCTCAGGGTTGAGCTGAATGGGGTCACTGAGGCTCAGAGAAGGGAGTGACTTGGCCGAGGTCACACCTGTCCTCCCCTCCGACCCCTGAGCTTGCTCAGGAAGACAACAGAACCATACTTATCGAAGCCCTAACTCGAGGCTGGGCTTGTGCCAGGTAATTAGATAGGACACTCTCTTCCCGATGGATCCCAGCCAACCTGTGAGGCAGGAATTCTAATCGCGCAGGCGAAGTGACTTGCCCAAGGCCACAGAGCTGGAGCGCAGTAGAAACGGGATTCAAACCCAGGCCTCCGTGACTCCAAAGCCCACATACCTTTCTGTCCACCACCCGGCCAGGCCCTCACCTGGATCACCAGCCCAGAGATCGGCCTGATCCATTGGGGGAGGGAGGTTTCATGTGAAAACCCCACAGATATTCTTAGACCTATTCGTTAAAAAAAAACACCAGCCCTCTCCTCTGTCTCAGTGGTATCAGATCATTTGAATTGGAATCCTGGGGGAGGAGGAGTGAAGCCCTAGGCCAGCTCTGGTGTTGAAAGCTTTCCAGGGGATTCGGATGTGCAGCCGTCCTGGGAGCACTGCCCTGTGTCTTTGTCACCCTTGGTACCCCAGAGAAGAGGTGGTTGCTGACGGGAAAGCATCTGACCCTAAAAGGAACCCCCTAGTGCTAATGTTCACGTGGCCCTCGGAGAATCCCAGAATGTGCTGGTCTGGGGTTGTTTCAGGGTCTGAAAAGGACACACATCAGCTTCAGCCTCTTCGTGAATCAGTCCCCTTGCCGCAGAGCTGACTTCCACAGAGCTGACCCCCAAGAGCTGAGGGCCCTACACCACCACGGAGGCAGCTTCTCTCCTCCCCCTGCCTCAACAGCCCCTGCCCACTCGGTTATCCATTCACTCACTGCATGTCCATGAGCTGCCTACTGGGGGCCAAAAACTAGGCAGGTGCTGGGGATACAGCCGTGAACAGGGGCACAGCACCAGCCCCGATGGAGCATATGGACCAGGGAGTACACGCAGGTGAAGAAAGCCTGCATTCACTGCAGTTGCTGGGAAGAGACTCGCTTTGTTCAGAAAAATGAGTTATACTGCAGCCGGAAAAGTCGATGTCTCGTTTCTGAAAAGGAAGGAGAGGAAGAGAAGAAGTAGGGCAGGAGGGAGAGAGCCTGGGAGGAGCTCAGAGGGCAGGGAGCCCGCACTGGAGCAGGAATTCCGCCAGCACCTGTCCAACTCGTCGGTGTGGCTGCAGTGCAGACCCTCCTTTGTCTATGAAATCTACAGCAAAAGGCACCTCGCTCCCGCGTGGTTGTGCAAGGAGCTCAGAGAGGAGTTGAGTTTCACTTTGGGGGCTGCACCTTGCGGCCCAGGGACGAGAAGGAGAGGGGCTCTGAAAAAGAGGTCTATTTGCCCCAGCTCCAGGGATGGAGGGCTCTGGCTGGATCCAAAGCATCCAGGGCCCCAGCTGCCACCTGGGTTACATGGAAAGCAGGCTTTTTATTAAGCCGCTGCAAATGACGGACCAGTGCATGGCATGACCGCGTGCAATGGGCTCCCGAGATAGTTTGCCGAGGGAGGGATGCCAGCTCCCACTGGTGGAGCAGTCTCTGGGTGCCATGCACGCCATGCACATTATGCGAATCCTCACCAACTTTTCATGAGGTAGCAACTATTATGCCCATGTGATAGCCAAGGAAATGGGGCTCAGAGAGGTGACGTGACTTGCCTAAAGACACACAGCTGTGTGCTGCAGAGCCAGGATTTGGATCCAGGTCGTTGTCATTTGAGATCCCATGCTCCTAACACCTACCCCACGCATGCACGTGGCCTCACCTACTTGGCCCGTATTTGAAGGCCGGCAGGCCTGTGGATGGGAGGTGGGACAGAGTCTGCATGCCCAGCAGGCCACCCCATGGCATACACACAAATGAGCGTCATCAGTCCGTGTGGTGGCTGAGGGTTTGTGGGCTCAGAGCAGGAAGGGAACCTGCCCAAGGTCACAGATGAGAAAGTAGCAGAGCTGGGATCGGAACCCAGGAACTCCCGGGCCTGGGGCCTCGGCACTGCCCCCACAGCTGTTAGAAGGCAGTGGCCTCCCCTGTCCTCAGCCCTTGAACCCCCATTACTCTGTCAATAGGGGGCAGCAGGCCCTCGGGGCTGGGTCTCCAGACCAGGTCCAAGAGGGCCTCAGAGCAAGGTCATCCGGCAGCCCAGGTGCTCACCACCTCCCCAGCTCCAGAGGCCACCCACAGGGAAATCTTTAAATGGTGTCAGGTTCATTGCCTTTGCGGTAGGAAAAAGACAAGGCATGAATGCAAGGAAGATGGGCCAATTCCTGCTTAACGCCGCCTGTCAGGCTGAGTCAGCAGTGCAGCCAGGCCTCCCCGGTTTCAGGAATCCGCAGATATGCTGGAATTTCTCCGCAAGGGCTGGCATGGGCGGCGATGAGCACAGAGGGGAAACGGGCTGCAGTTCGAGCCTCGGGTTCTAGTTTCTTTCTCTACCCTCTCCCACCCTGCTTCTGGCCCACGTCTCGGAAAGACCCACTTGCCTCAGACTTCACAGCACTCGACAGTCTAGAAAGCCCTTACAAAGAGCTCAACGGTCTCCAAAGTGATTTGTGATGCTGAAGTGCTCTCCGGATTATAGAAAAGCTAATCTACAAAAGCCTCCTTAACGCGGCAACGTTTACAAAACGCTTTGCAAGTCATTACGCGTTTTACAGTTTGGAACGTCCTTTGCAGCCAAAAAATGCTTGTCTCTCTGGAGAGGACTTCACAGTTTGCAAACCCTGGTCACATCCCTTGCCTTATTTGAACTGCAGAATAGCTTCACGGTGAAGGCTAATCATAATGCCTTCCACTTGTATGACACTTAGAGCACCCCAGGCACACATAGGAACGCTGCACGAATGTTCACACATTTCATGGGCGCAACGACTCTATGAGGTTAGTATTATTATTCTCCCCGTTTACAAATAAGGACATCGAGGCACAGCCAGGGAAAACGTCTTGCCCAAAATCAAGCGCTGTTAAGTCGCGGAGCCGGGACTGGAGGCACTGATGTTCCATAAAACGAAGGCAGCTGTTGTGCCCATTCTCAGATGAGGAAAGCAGAGGCCCAGCCCTGCCTTACCCGCTCTGTGGCCTCGGACGGCTCCTGGCACATCTCTTGGCCTCCCTTTCCTTCTCTGTAGAATCAGAGGGATGAGCCCCGCCCTGGGGGAGGGCCGGGCCCAAGCACCCACCTTGGCCTTGCTCCCAGTACCAAGGCCGTTGCGTGGCAGGAGTCCTGCCTCAGTTTCCCCGTCTGTACAGAAGGCCACTCGAGGCCTCTCCTGACACCTCCTGTCTCGCACACAAGAGGAGGGAACTTCTCTGCGGGCCTGACTCAGGGAAGGCAGCCGCAGAGAGGAGGCTGGGCTGCTCTTGAGAAACTCTGGTGAGAGCCCAGAAAAAAACCCACACAGGCCAACCCCCCCAACCCATTGTACAGATGGGGAAACTGAGGCAGGACTCACTTATGATCATGCAGAGAACTGGATGCAGAGGTGGGACTAGAATTTCTTTCTAGGCTGTTCCCATGGCCTATGCGGGGAATCTGGCTTTTGCTCTAACAAGGCCTCAGCCCATTTGTTCATTCATTCATCCAGTCGGTCAGTCAGTCATTCAACAAACATTTCCCGAGGACCCATCACATGCCATACCCCGGAGATAACAATGGTGGGAACAATCACGGGCCCCACTCCCATCAAGTTTATAGTCTAGAGCTGTGATGTCCAGTACAGTAACTGCACGTGGCGACCGAGCACCTGAAACGTGCTAGTCCAAACTGAGGCGTCAGCATAAAAGACACACTGGATTGAACACAAAAAAATGTTTTAAAAGATCTCAAAAGTTTTTATCTTGATTACATGTAGCAATAATATTTGAAGTATACTGAGTTAAATATAACACTAAAATTAACTTCAACTGCTTTTAAAAAGAAGTGGCTACTAGAACATTGAAATTTATAATCACATAAGTGGCTCCTATAACACCTGTTGGGCGGCACTGGTCTATAGGAGTCTGACAATGAGCAAATAACCCCGACGGCAGCCTGACTTTGTGCCTCACACTGGCCAGCCGGGCAAACAGGCTCAGAGCACTTGCCGAACGCTGGCCCGGGACACGATGAGGGTCCAAGACACGGGGCCAACTTACTTCTGGTTCTTCTCACCCACCACCCAGGCCTGGGAGGACCCCAGGAGGGGCGTCCACCTTGCTTCCTCCTTCTTTTCCTTTCCTTCTCCCCCCAGAGCCCCGGGGCCAGTCCCATCGCACGCCACGACCTCCAGAGAGGAGCATTTACACGACGGGCACTTTCCCCCCAACAAGCCCTCCTGAGCAGCCATGCACTCGGGGGCACCCGCTCTGTGGCCACGCCTTCTGCCACCATGCCTGGTTCCGTCCTCACCAGCCGCACCCACCACCCATAATGACCCACGTGATTACCACGGAGCTGCGGGCCCGCGGGGAAAGCACACGCGGAGCTGACAGGGGAGGAGGCCAGGGCGGTAGACTGGAGGCCCCAGTGTAGGGGGGTGTGACTGGAGGGGAACAGCCTGCCTGGCAAAGGGAACAGCATCTGCAGAGGCTGAGAGCACTCGGCGCGGAAGAGGTCCTGAAAGAAGGCCCACCCGGCGTGGCTGTGGCTCAGAGATCCGTGGTGGAGCAGGGGTGGGAGGTGGGCTCTAGGGGTGGGCAGAGGCCTGATCACAGGGCCTTGGAGGCCTCACTGAGTTTGGTCTCTATCTGGAGGGCACTGGGGAGCTATGGAAGACGTGTAAGCAGGGGAGTGCCTGGAAGCCTCAGCTCTTCCTGGTCCTGGACAAGGATTGAGGGAGGCAGAGCCTGAAATCGGCTCTCTTTTCTCCGGAAAGCAGGTGCATGGCAGGGATTGCTGGAATCCCAGCTCCACTGCCTCCTTGCTGTGTGATTTTAGCTAGGTCATCTACCTCTCTGTGCTTTAGTTTTCTTACTGACTGTAAGAAACTGGGGATAACGGGAATGATTATCTGAGAAGGTTTTTGTGGTGACTCAACACATACCGCTTGTCAAGTGGTTGGCACACAGTAGGTTCACAAATGGTGTCCCCTTCCCTTTCCCCTTTGGAATGCCCACCTCACCCGTCAACACCGTTCCCCCCGCTGCTCAGGCAGCAGGAAGCAGGATCAGGAAGCAGGATTGGAGGAACGATTCCACACCCGTCAGATTATTTATAGCTGCGTTCTGTCAGCCGCCGTTGTTTCGGTTACATATATATTTTTACATTCTCCTCTGCCACACATGGTTTCTCCGCGTGGTTGAGAAATGGCGGGGGTGGGTGGATGAAGAGGGTGGCAGGTGTAGGAGGTGGAGACAGATGGCCTAGGACAGCACCTAGGGGACCTGAGGGCCCAGCCTGAGTCACTTCTCTCCCAGTTCAGAAGCCATCAGTGGCTCCCCATCGCCCTCTGCCCAAAGCCCAGCTCCTTCCCTGTGGCAGGGGGACCCGCACACTCCACGACAGCATTCCGTGCCACTTGCTCTCTTTGCCCCACCCATCTGAGCAAAGGGAGCCCGACCTAGCTCTGCCACTCACCAGCGGTGCCACCCTGACGTAACAAGTCCCTTGACCTTGAGGCCACGTTTCCTTTCCTGTAAAATGGGATCGCTCCTTACAACCTTGCTGAGCTGCCGTGCTGATTAAGTGGAAACAGGCCTGACCGTGAATGAGCAGTAGCTATGCCGAATCGGCTCCAGTCTCGTGCCTCCAGAGCTTTGCACAGCCTGTTCCCTCTACCAGGACTTCTCTCCCCCATCTCCACGTAGAGAAGTCCTTCAGGGCCTCCTCTCTTGGAGGTGACTGTGAGAGTTCTTTGCCCCGATATTCTTCCTCTGGTCTAGAGACAGATCACACGCTCCTTGCTTATAAAAACAGCCCTCACCCTCCCAGGACAAAGCCCTCCTGTGGTTCCACTCTATCATCGAACTCTCCCCTTGGGGGGGATGCCACGTCCCATTCTACAGATGAGGGAGAAGACTCATCCAAGACCTCCTCCAAGCCCAGGACTCAGGACTCAAGGCCCCGTGGTCACTGCGATGGCAGTTGTGAGCATCCCCACTTCCCTGCAGGTGGGTCTCTTCAGAACCAATGGTTGGTCCAAACAGCCCTTCCCCATGGGTCTTGGGTCTCTTCTCCCAGATCTGGAGCCCACCCAGGCCCATCTCTCTGACCTCTGACTCCTACCCCCAGACATAAAAGCCTAGGGTTCCCTATTCCCTGACTACCATGGCCAGGGCTGGCTGCACACCCCAGCTCTGGTGGACTGAAGTGGGGCGGGGCTGGGGGTGAGGGCACTGTTGCTAAGCAACGGCCTGGCAAAGAATTCAAGACGCCCTGAGAGGAGAGAGAAGGAGCTGTTCTGGGAGCTGGAGGTGGAATCCTGTGATAAGGGCCTCCACTTTTCTCACTCCCCCAAGATAACACCTTATTGTTGCTCCCCTGTCCCTTCTTCAATACCTGGCTTATTTACTCATCTTTCCTCCCATTCATCCGTTCATCATTACTCACACTCATCAAAGAGCTCATTGATTCCGTTATCTACCTGCTGCCTGGTGAATCACGGCTTCACCACTTACTAGCTGTGTGTCAGTCTCCCCACCTGTGAAATGGGGCAATAACAGTACCTACCCCGTTATTGGGGTGGTGGGGATGCTGTTCACGGTGAGCACTGGGAGAGTCTGCTCTTAGGGTGACTATTTATCCACGGTAGTTTCTAAGCACCGATTCCGTGCCTGATGTCATGCCACGGTGACAGAGATGAATAAACGCTCAGTTTAGGGGAAGACACAAGACCACAGGCGGAGACACATGGGCCACGCCCATCCTGGGTCCAGATTTCCTCCCATTGCTTCCTGCGCACCACAGGGCAGTGCTAAGAACACGGCTTGGGATTGCATCCTGACCCCTGACTTGCTAAGTCTGCGCCCTCCACGACAGATTTCACCTCTCCTGGTTGTTTTTCTGTCTGTAACAACCTCACGTCTGGCAGTAAAGACCTTACTGGGTCCAGTGAGGCTGAAACGAGATGGCGCGTGACCCTCGTCAGGGACACAGCTTCCAACGAGGGCAGTCATGACTGTTCCCGGTGGGAGGTGAGGGCCGTCCCCCCGCCCGGGGGCTATGCAATTCCCAAGGCCCAGGACCCAGTTTCTCCTTCCTCTTCTCCGCTTGCTCCACCTTCCTGGGCCTGCTGCTCCCACCTCCACACGTTTGCTCATGCTGCCCCCTCCTCCAGAAATGCCCTCTTGTGCCTCCTGGAGCTCTGCTGGTTCTCAGAGGCTTTGGTCCCCAGCTGGATGGCTCACAAAGCGAAGCTGGGCTCAGATTTTCAAAAGACACCCCCCCCCCCCACCTCACCTCCTGCCTGGCTCCCTGCTGCGGCCACGCCCCCAGGACTCCATTGCTGGAGGGGCCGGGTGGGCTGCCCGCAGTCTCACCAGCCAACTGGCTCAGCTGGGGCACGATTCCCGCTTTTCTCCCAGCTTCTGTCCCCTGAGGTCAAGCCCATGGGGCCAGCTCAGCAGGTTTTCTGCCCACCAGCTCCCTGGGGCTCAGAGAACACTCCCAAGAGAGACCATCCTTGTGACACCCACTCACAGCTTCCTGGGCTGCTTCTTCCCAGCACTCAGCACAGCGGTGATGCCTTCAGGTTTTGTGGGTGTGCGTGTTTAACATGGGGCTCCTCCACCAGCCTGTACATGCCCCCAGGGGAGGCTCTGCCCACCCGGCTCCAGCACTCAGCCCGGACCTGGTAATGGAGGATGCTCAGTGCCCAGCTGTGAATGGGTGGATGGATGGAAGGAAGAATGAAGTAGGAGGCAGTTGGGCAAAGTGGCTACTTAGTCTGTTTGGGCTGCCATAATAAAATGCCATCGTCTGGGTGGCTTACGGACAACAGAAATGTATCTCTCACAGTTCTGGAGGCCGGGAAAGTCAAGACCAAGGTGCTGGCAGACCTGGTGTCTGCATCCTAGCGCACAGACAGCGTCTTTTTGCCATAACTTCTCAGGATAGACGGGCCAGGGAGCTCTCTGGGGCCTCTGCATAAGGGCACCACTTCCACTCAGGAGGGCGCCATGCTGATGACCGAGTCACCTCAAAGGCCCCACCTCCAAATACCCTCCCAGTCAGGGTTAGATTTCAACATATGAATTTTGTGGGGGACACATACAAATCCTATCTAATAAAGAGGGAATATGCTAATTGACCCTCACACTGTCACAAAGATGGCGGCGCCCACAGCCAATAAGGAGGGAATATGCTAATTGACTGCCATGCCCTCAAAGATGGCAGTGCCCACAGCCACAAGATGGTGGCGCCCAGTGCCCTCAGCCCTGCCGGGGCGGCAGGCAGGCCCAGCCACTCTGTGTGCCTGCCTCCAGAGTTCCCCAGTCCCCTCAGCCCCCCAGCCACCCAGGGCCGGCCCGAGGCGCAGGCAAGCCTCGGATGGTGGCTGCCCAGCCGTCCAGGGCCACCTATGGCTCAGGTAACCAGGGCTGACCGAGGCTTGTGCTGCTGGCAGTGGCAGTGGCAGCAGCAGAGGTGTGATGGGGTGTCACCTTCCCCTGATCGCCGGGTCACCTCCCGCCCCTGAGGGCTCCCGGACTGTGAGAGGGGCCAGGCCGGGCTGAGGGACCCCCCCCACTCCAGTGCATGAATTTTCATGCACCGGGCCTCTCGTAGTATAATAATTAATACATAACAGTACAAGAATAAACTCTGTTTTGAGTACTCACACCTGTAAACCTACTTTTGCCCACCACTGCCTATGAACAGAGGATGGGAGAGGAAGTATCAGGAATTCTCGGGGCGGGTCCCAGCTCGGCAAGCTTGAGCTAGCGGTGTCCCCTCTCTGGGCCTCAGTTGCCTTATCTGTGCCGAGCCTATCCTAGCGGTGCCTCCTCGCGGTGAAGGCCGTGGGAATAGGACGCTTTGAACTGAGGGCCCTGAGAGGAACCTGGAGGTCGGGCTGGGTCCCAGCTACACAGGCTCAGGGACCGCCCACCACTTTTCATGGCTCCCCTGCGGCCCTGGACAGGCTCAGGGGCAGCTGGTGGAGGTGACTCATGGAAGCCCCATCGGGATTTTCCCTGGGAGACCGGCCTCTGCATGGACTCCACAGAAGGGTCCCGGGTGTGAATGCTGGTTCTGCCAGGACTGGGGCGTGAGGCCAGTCATTTTACCCCTCTGGCCTCGGAGTCCTCATCTGTACAGCGGGCGACAACAGGACCCCGTGAGGCTGTTCTGAGGAGGCAGCAGGGCCATGAAGTAGAGCCCATGGCCCGGGGCCCGGGACACACTCCATAAAGAAGAACCTATTCCGCTGTTTTTCATTCAGGCCTCTCTGGGACGTGAGATTCTGCGACTGACTTCCTGCCTGACGGGGTTGTCAGTCTGTCTTCCTCAACAAGGTTTACTAGTATCTCAGCCCTGTTCTCCGTCTAAGCCAGACTTCAATCCCGTTCTTCCTCCCATTGATTACCCCTCAATTCTGTCTTAAGTGGTCCTCTGCTTTCCATGGATACCTGGGCTCAGTCTGGGACCAGAATCGGGGCTCAGTCTGGGACCAGGATTGGGGATTAGTATGGAACCAAGATTGGGGATCGGTCTAGGATCAGGACTCAACCTGTAAGCAGTATGGAGCATTGGCGACTTGGATGGGGTCTCATTTAATGCTAAGACGGGGCTCTGTCTGTGACAGGTACTTCTGATTGGGTTCCTGGAGAGAGGATGCTGAGCTGGAGGATTGCACGCAGGTTTCCTAGGTGTGCCCTGGGAAGGTCCACTAGCAAGGAAGCAGGAAGCCAGGACTGGGCAGAGGCACAAGCTGACCTGCAGTGAGCGTGCAGCAGAGGTCCCTGCAGGGATGCCTGGAGCTGTGATGGCCCTTCCGAGTGTCCCCGTTGCGGGAAGGGAGTGGGGCCTTTGTAGCTCTAAGTTAGTCAGACACTGGCCACTAGCTGCCCCTGGCAGAGACACAACCCAGGGAGCGCTCAGCGGTCCATGGTGCCAGCAGCTGGGCTGGGTAACTGGCCCAAGGAGGGGCTCTGGAGCACTCAGTATCCTACAACCAGCCGCAGGGCTCTGGCTTGGACCCGATGAGCCATGGAGACTGAAAGCCCCCACAGGACAGGACCTTTGTCCCCAGCTTCCAGCACAGGGCCTGGCTGGGCAGCAGAAGCCTCATCCCACAAATGGAGGGAGGACAGAAAGCACAAAGTGGGGCTCTGAGCCCACTGTGTAGGCCAGACAGTCAGCCTCCCCCAGAGGCTCAGAGAGGGTAGACCACCTGCCCGAGGTCACACAGCTGTTCAGGGGCAGAGCCAGGACTGGGACCCAGGACTGGCTGAGTCCAGAGCTTATGTTCCCTTGACAACACCGGGCTGGGCTGCGAGCTTATTAGAAAGGGAAGGCTGGGAATGGGAGGAGGAAAGCCCCTCTCTCGGCTCCGGCGCCTGCCAGCTCTGCCTGCCCCTGGCTAGCCCACCAGGACCTACGCTCAGGGGAGGGTGTGGCATCTTGTGGGCGGGTGAGTCTTCTTGGGTAATGAGGCCCAGCCGGTGGTTTGCAGGCCTTACAATGTGAATAATTTATTTGCAACCAAGTCTGGGAATTAGAAACCGTTACTGGCTAATTTATTTAACAGGACTGCTGCTGGGGAGAGCGGAGGAGGACGCTGAGCCCTAAGCGGGAAGTGCACGTCTTGTAACTGGATTAAGGGAGGCCCACAGACCTGGTTTCAATTCCAGCTCTGCCTCTGACCAGCTTTCGGACCCTGAATAAGCGACAGCACATCTCTATGCCTCAGTTTCCTCGGTTGGAAAACAGGGATAATAATAGAGTTGTTAGAAGGATTAAATGACTCAGAATTTGGAGTGTGCTTAGAATCACGTCTGGCTCAGAGTAGGTGTTCAGTAAGGGTTAGTTGAATGAATAAACGAAAGCTTATAAATAATACAAGGAACTGACTTAATTGAGCATCTGCTTTGTGGCAGGTCTCGCTCTAAGAACTTTAACATTACCCCACAGCACTCGTGTCAGGAGGGTGTTACACCTATGTTACAGATGAGGAAGCAGAAGCTCAGAGAGGTTAAGTAACCTGTTCAAGCTCACACAGCTAGTCCTGGCAAAGCAGGGATTTGAATCCAGCCAGTCCTCTCCAACCCCAGGGCCTGTGTACTTACCCACATTCCCATCTCATGGATCTAGCACACAGCGGGTGCCTAATAAACAAACACCTGATTCTTATTTTACCAAAACGTTCCCTTCCACCCTCCATCTACTATTGAATTTGGTTCTAAAAACAAATAACAGGAGGTCAAGGAGATCACGGTCCCTATTTCTTAGATGAGGAAGCGAGGTTCAGAGAAGGACGTGCAATGCTCACTGTCCCACAGCTCCAGGCCTCTCTGAGGCCTCACAGCCACGGTCACAGAGTGATGCAGCCGCTCAGCTCTGGGTGTGCCTGCTCACCCCAGACTGTGCTCCTAGGGGCAGGGGCTATGTCTCTGTTTTACCTGATTCACGAAAGGTCCTTATTAAATATCTGAGGAAGAAAGGTAAAGGAGAGAAGAAAGGAAGGAAGGAAGGAAGGAAGGAAGGAAGGAAGGAAGGAAGGAAGGAAGGAAAGAAGGAAGGGAGAGAGAGAGGGAGGGAGGGAGGGAGGGAAGGAGGGAGGGAGAATCCTAAACCCATATAGTAGATGAACTGTCTCTCTCCATCTTTACATCGCCCCTGCCCGCCCCCTCTCCCCCTAAGACTCACACTGGAACACACCCACTCACACGAGGAGAGTGTGGGGGCTGAGCCACTGGCCCCTCTGAGCTGCATAGGCACTTGCTAGGAATCAACCCTGGCCCTGCGATAGGGCGGGCGGGGGGCCCTCCGTCCCCCAAAGGAGGCAGCACTTTGCCTGGCTCAGATCCCCAGGCTTGTGGGCCTCACAGGGCTGTGAGGTGTGCTGCACGTGCCTGTGTCCGTAGGTGGGTGAGTGCTGTGTTGTAGATGTGTTTCGAGGGGCATTTTTGAAACTTGCACATATCTGTAGAAATGTGCACCTGTGTGTGTCCTGTGTAGGTGTCTGGATGTGAGTGTTGAGATTTGGAGCAATCACATGTGTGTGTGTGTGTGTGAGTCCCTGTGAAGATGTTTGTGTATGTGTTAGGTGCTCTGGGGGGCAGGCATCGTGTGGCTGTTTGCATACGTTTTTCCAGGCACATGAATGTGTACGTTGGCTGATCTGTGCATCTGGGGAATCTTGTGTTATACTGGTATTTGTGTACCTGAGTTTGGAAAGCATTTCCTGTGTGGTGTGTAGTATGTGTACATGGTGTGTGTGTGTATGGTGTGTATAGTATATGATGTGTGGTCTGTGTGGTGCATATATGTATGTGTTGTAATATGTAGTGTGTGGTGTGTAGTGTGTGTATGGTGTGGAGAATACATGATGTGTGGGGTGTGTGTTTGTTGTGCCATGTGTGCAGAGTATACAGAGAGAGGCCCACGCTTGGGTGTCAGGAGCCTGTTCCAGTTCCCGCTTTGCCACGACCCTGGGTTAGTCCGCCCCTGGCTAAGCCTCGGTCTCCCCGGGCGGCAATAATGACTTGTTCACATGGGCCCTAGGTGCCACTCTCGGCTCAACTGCAGAGGCAGCTCGAAGTGAGCTGACGGTTTTGTGGGCCTGTCTTGTTACAGGTCATTAAAATCCTGCCGGCGTTATTTTGGGCTTGGATTTGCTCTTTCCGCCAGATTTAAAAGGAAACGGATTTCCTGTTCCAGTGTCTGCATTCGTTATTCCTTTTCTGTTTAAAAATGTAAAAGACTGTGCCATTTAGACGCAAGTCGAGAGGCCAGTCCTTTCCAAACACTGTGATCCCTCCACCTTCCCCTGTGCAGCCGGAGTTCCTTCACCGATGCCAAGCTCTGCAGGCCTTGCCCGCAGGAGGCCAGCCAGGGCTCCCTCTGCTGCTGGTGGCATCCGGCATCACCTCCCCGCCGCTGGCCAGCCCTGCCCCTGCGCTCCGCCACGCTCCTGAACCTGCCTGCAGGCCTGTGGGTGCCCCTGTGTGGAATGCAGCGCCCCCCTCGGGCGAGGTGGCTCACGGGCAGCTCCCCCCTCGTTTCTGTAGGAAGGGTGCTGGAGTTGGAAAGGTTGCTTGCACTCATCCCGTCTGTCTGCTGGCCACTCTGACTTGGGGAGCTCTGGTCCATTCTGTCCCCACTGGGGCAGCACTTCTGGCTGGGATGGGTGTTGCCGCTGACAGTGGTGTGACCCTGGGTGGGTTGCTCCCCTTCTTCCCAAGGGGGTAGGGGGCACAGAGCAGGGTGAGGCAGGTTAGGATGTCAGTACTTCTTGCCTGCAACCCCCAACTTCTGCCCCCTCTACTCCCAGCTCAAGAAATGACCCCCCTCCCCTCGTCCCACAAACCCAGTGGCTGGAGGGTGAGGTGACCCGAGACTGTGAACCACTGGACTTGGTCAGGGCCCTGGCAGAAACCCAGAGCCTACATCTGAGCCACGGGCCCGGGTCCTGTCACCCTCCAGGAGTGGAGGAGACTGGCAGCAGGTGGGAGAGGGGAGCCTAACCTATCCTGGAGCGCCCTCTAGTGTCTCCAGAGAGGCCTGCAGCCTGTCCTTTATGCTGCGGAAGACTGGGTTTGTCTGGACCACCCTCCCTAAGCCATCTGACCAGCACCCGTTTCCGGTCTCATCAGCAGACACGAAGTTCTGCTCTTCACCCTCCTCTGCCCTAATTCAGAGCTGTGACCTTTCCCTGGCATCCTCCTATTCCTGCCCTCATGCAGTGCACCTTCCACACTCCTCCCAGAGGGAACTCTGCCACATGCAACCTGACTGTGTCACCCTCTCTTTAACCCCTGCCATGGCTCCCCAGTGCCCCCAGGACACAGCCCAATCTCCTGGGCGCCTTACAAGCTCTACATAAGCTTGACCTCACCTCTGATCACAGTCCCTCCACATCCTGCCCTCAGGTAGTACTCACCTGTCTGCCGTCGTGGAAGCACATGCCCTCGCTCACACCTGACCCTTGCCCACGCCGGGTCTGCAGCCAGGTTGCCTTCTGCCCCCGTCTACCTGGAAAACTCCTATTCACGCTCCAAGGCCCTACCTCCTGTGGGAAACTGCTATCTGGCAGCTGACCTCTCTGACCCTGGGACCCCCAGCAGGTTCTGTGGAAGCACCTCCCAGAAAAGTCCTTTCTACCAGATGTGAGATCCCCACGGCCAGGGCCGAAGGGTCCTCGTGTGTATTAATCAATCACCTGCTATGTGCCCTGTCTGAGTGTGCAGGGGACAGGGGAGTGCGTGGGGGAGGAGGAAGCCAGGGGGCTCAATTATGAGGACTTTGGGCACCAGGCTCAGGAATTTGGACTTTCCTGACAGTAACTAGGAGTTCACAGCAGGAGACACAATCCGGGATTTGGAAAAGTCCCTCTGGCAGTGGGTGTGGAACCCAGGGGCCTCCTGGGCACTGGTTAGCACTGGGGGTGCTTTCAGTTTTCATGATGACTGGGTGGAGGGGGCTCCGCTGGCATTTGGTGGGTGGGGCCCGGGATGCTGGACAGCCTACGAGGTGCAGGACAGTCCCTGAAGGCGTGGACAGGAAAAAAGACCTGTTTGTGAGTGTCTGAGCTGAGCCCATTTTTGCGTGAATGCTCTGAATTTTAATGTACGCTGAAGTTGCTAGAAATATAACGTCCCTGTAAATCGGAGGAAGACTGCCCTTCCTCTTGTTCAGAAGCTTACCGAAAAATTACGCACGTAACGTCAGCGCTACTTGTGGTGTCTGAGTTGCCAACTTGACGTTCTCTTTATCAGTCTGCATTGTGGCTGTCGCATGCAGGGGGGCTTTTATGGGTAGGCGCAAGCCTCTTGTTATTTTAGTGTCTCCTAGTGGAGTCAATAGAAGTACTTATTACTTGAAATACATATCATCTTAAATTACTTTCGCTATTAGTTTAACCAAAACTCAGCTGGCTCTTAACATGTGCCAGTCTCTGTTCTAAATGCTTCGTGAAAAATTACTCATTTAATCCTCATAACAACTCTATCCAATAATGTGCTGCATAGGAAAAAAAAAATCCCTTTTTTACTAGGGAGCTAACTGAAGCACAGAGAGGTTAAGTGACTTACCCAAGATCACACAGCAGGGAAGTATACAAACCAGGATTTGTACACTTTATCACTAGCCTATCATGACTTGCTCTGATATTTTATTTTTTTTAAATATATTTTTTATTGATTTCAGACAGGAAGGGAGAGGGAGAGAGAGATAGAAACATCAATTATGAGCGAGAATCATTGATCCGCTGCCTCCTGCATGTCCCTCCAACTGGGGATCGAGCCTGCCACCCGAGCATGTGCCCGTGACCAGGAATCAAACCGTGAACTCCTGGTTCATAGGTTGACGCTCAACCACTGAGCCACGCCGGCCGGGCCGCTCTGGTATTTTAGTTCGAGGCATGAGGATAGATTTCTTTTGGGAATTATATGCATATGTATGTCATTTCATTTCGGGGTAACAACGCATGACACAAGACACTTGTTGCCGAGAGGGAATTGGAACAGGGTTAAGAATCACTGGTGCAGAGTTCATGAGAGAGCCTGGGTGTGTGTGTGCTCACCCAAGGAGGGCGTGTGAGAAGGGCAGGGGGCTGGGAGCAGATCCTGAAACCCCCCAACACTGTGGGAAGAAAGAGAGCAAGGAACCCTCAGGAAAGTAGGAGGGAAGAGAAGCCTGGAGGGGTGGGGGAGCCTCTGAGAGACCCGATCAAGTCAGGGTCGAAGGTGGTCCCACATGTGCCACAAGGTGGCGCACGGCAGCTGCAGGACAGCGGCTGAGGGGTGAGGTTTGGATGGGCTGGACCTGGTGCTATAAAAACTCCAGGTTTGTCTGCATATCTAGAGACTCCTGCCTTCCTGTCCCCCCACTCCCCGGGACTGCTTGGATCTCTTGGGAACCTCTGAAAAGCAGAATAAAGAGAACTTGCACTGCCACTTCAGATCACCACAGCAGTCCCCCGTACCCACAGGGCCATGTCCAAGACCCCCGTGGATGCCTGAAACCGCAGATGGTACCCAATCCTATATACCAGTATACCCTGTTTTTCCTCTACAGACATACCTATGATAACATCTAATTTTTAAATTAGGCACCGTAAGAGATTAACAACAATACTACTACTAACACAGACAATCAGAATATCCTATATAATAAAATCCCCGCGACCGAACGGCAGAACAACCAGAACAACCAGTTGACCAGTCGCTATGATGCGCACTGACCACCAGGGGGCAGATGCTCAACGCAGGAGCTGCCCCCGGTGGTCAGTGTGCTCCCACAGGGGGAGTGCCGTCGGCTGACCAGGATGAGCGATGCTCCCACAGCAGGCCGATCCCCGCAGGCCACTCCCCACCAGTGCACGAATCCCGTGCATTGGGCCTCTAGTACTGTAATAAAGGTCATGTGAGTGTGGTGTCTCTCAAAATATCTTACTGTTCTGTACTCACCCTTCTTCCTGTGATGATGTGAGATGAGGCGATACCCAAGTGATGAGATGAAGTGAGGTACTCAGAACAGCATGCGACTTAAAACGTATGAATTCTTTATTTCTCCAATTTTCCATTTAATGTTTCTGACCCCAGATAACTGAACCTGCAGAAAACAAATGCACTGATAAGGACTATTGTAAAGACTTCCATGGTGGAAACTGTTATCACTCCCATTTTACAGATGGGAAAACTGAGGCCCAGGGAAGGAAGTCCTGGCTGAGGTCACTCTACAATCAGTGGTGGAATTGGGCTCAAACCTGGATCTATCTGAGAGGCCTGTGCTTTTCCTAGAGGGCGAAGAGGGGCTTCCACTGGGGGGAGGGGAGACGCTCCTGGTGTACCCAAGAGGCAGGAAGTTAAAGGTGATTTAGGAGAAGAGTCCCAGGACCCAAGGAGGAACCCCCACCCCAGAGGGAGCAAGACTCAGGGCTGGAGATGGGGCAGGGATGTGGACCAACCCAGGGCCTTGGTTCCCTCTCTGAGCACTTGGCTGGGTAGGAGGGCCAGGGTGGCCCCCACGCCCTGCCCTGTGCGATTCACACTGCTCCCTGCCCTGCCCTTCCATGGGCCATTGCCCATCCCCCTAGAGCAGTGGTCGGCAAACTCATTCGTCAACAGAGCCAAATATCAACAGTACGACGATTGAAATGTCTTTTGAGAGCCGAAAACCGACTTCTGCGCATGGGCCACGAAGTTTCAATCGCACTGTACGTGCGCGCCCGCACGTGGTATTTTGTGGAAGAGCCACACTCAAGGGGCCAAAGAGCCGCATGTGGCTCGCGAGCCGCGGTTTGCCGACCGCTGCCCCAGAGCAGCCCGAGAGGAACCTCCGTCGCTGGTCTGACTAATCACTGTAACCCCCCGATGTCAGGGACACATGGCAGAGCCCGGCACAGGGCCTGGGGGGCCGGAGTCTGTGGTCACTGAACTGGGCCGAATGGGGGTGCACTGGCAGGGGACAGTGGCTTGGTTCAGGAAGTCCCTTCAGCCAGGGGATTCTCCCTCCACCGGAGCTGAGGGCAGTGGGACAACGGGGGTGGGGGGCTGTTTTCTATGTTGCAGCGCCTTTGAGACGACCTGGCGTCCTGGGTCCAGGTCCCCTGAAGAACCCCTCCTCTCCTCCCAACAACCTTGCCCTATGCACCCCGGAGCAAGCAAACAAGTGCAGCAGGAGAGGGCGAGGTTAGACAGGGAGGACCTCCCACGGGCAGCGGAAAGCTCGCTTGGTTAGTGCTGCCACTCTGCAGAAGGGGCTGCTCGGATGATGGTGAGGTGTCTGGAGCTGCAAGTGAAGGAGAGGATCTAGGCCAAAGGGTAGAAAGAGCTGGCGGTGAGGGGTGGGGAGCGGAGGCAGTCGGGCCTTTTCCTGAGGGCCATGGTGAGAGGGGCTACGGGTGGCAGGAGTGCGACCAAGAGACACTGCAAAGGAACTGTTGCCAGAACCTGTGGGTGACTGAATGTGGGGAGGAAGAGGGGCGCCAGGCAGCAGGGTGGGGTCCCTCGCTCAGGTGGGAGCTGAGTGGGAGGAGCTGGGGTTGGACGATGGCTGGAGCTCAGGCCTGGGCTGGGGAGGGGGCCCAGGCTGAGAGGCGCGGGGGGTGGTCCAGCAGGGTGGGATGCCTGAGGACCAGCCGGCCTCCCCCACAAAACAGACATTTCTCTGAGGAGGCAGAGGCAGCACAGCCTGAGAGGGGGAGGAGGAAGGGGTGGGGGGTCAGGAGGGAGAGAGTGCTGGGCAGTGAGGTGAGATCGGACCCACAGGGGCCCCTGACTCCTGCCTGGAGCCCTGGGCCCTGGGGAGACTGGGTGGCTCAGACCCCTCCTCCAGAATCCTCCTGGAGGAGGAGCAGCCTGGGAGGGCCTGGGTTGGGGGAGGAGGCGGGAGAGGAGGGAGGGAGGGAGGGCCGGGCCTCTGTCCACAGCATTAGTGCTGGTTGGAGGGAGAGGGGGGTACGGAGCCAGCCAGGCCGCCGGTTCCCATAGCTGCGGAGCAGAGCGTGCTGCCATGGCGCTGGCCAGGCCACGGCCCCGGGACCCCAGGTTCCCAGCCCCTTTCTTGCTGCTGATACTGCTCTGGGCCCCTGCCCTTGCCCTCCTGGCCGGTGAGTTGGGGCACAAGCCTTGGGGGGGACCTGGGCAGGCTCTGAGTCCCAAAGCAGACACCCAGGCCCTGGGGCTGTCCTTGCGGGTGCCAGCCCAACTCCAGGGCTGGGGTGCAGGCCTGAGTTGCAGGGTGCGGAGGAGTGCGATGCTGTGGGGTGCAGGCCTGAGTTGCGGGGTGCGGAGGAGTGTGTTGCTGTGGGCCACTGGAACTTGTGTAGAGGCAAATGTGTCCTGGGACTTGGGGCTGTTGTGTGTTGGGGGGCTTTGTGGGCCAGCTGTGATCTGGGTAATAGGGTGGGCTGTGTGTCTTAGGAGGGGTGTTGGAGTGGGGGTGCGGGGTTGTGAGGCCTGTGCTGGGTTGTGGGGTGCAGGTGGGGGTGTTTTAAAGTTGTGAGGGAGGATGAGCTGTGCTGGGTGAGCCTGGGTTGTGTCTGAGGCCTTCTCAGTGTGGTGCTGTGTCCTAGTGCGAGTTGTGGGGTGCAAGCTGTCCAGGGGGTTGAACTGTGCCATGGGGGCCTGGGGTGGGGGCAGCAGACCCAGCCTAGTGGATCGGGTTAGAGAAGGGGAAGGAGACCAGGGGAGCCTGGCCTCTGCCGACATCCCCCCATTTGTGCTTCCATCCCGCCTACACTGGGGGGACGCAGGTGCACTGGGCTCCCTGGGCTCCCTGGGGTGGCTGGGTCCTTGGGAACACGGAGCCCACGGCTGCCCCTGCCCAGGCATTCCCAGACGGAGCTGAAAGGGCTTCCTGAGCCGGACCCACTCGCCCAGCAGTTCCTGCTTTTGTCCAAGTAGGTTCACGTGTGCACGGGCCTGTCGCTCTTCCTGGGGGTCGGGGGGCCCTTTGTCTCGGTCACGATGGCTACTAGAGCCGGGCCTGGGTAGTCCCCCACCCCCACAACCACTGCTGGCGGAGGGAACCGAGCCTGGGCTCCACTGCGGCTGAGGAGCCCCCACCTCCTCAGACTCCCAGGGTGCGGGGTCAGGTCCCCCGAGGCCACTTCCTCCAGCCTCTTAGGGGCCTGGCTCACAGCCTTCATCTCCTCCTCATCCTCCTCCTCCTCTCGCCGGGCCTTCGGGGGCATGAGGACCCCATTATGCAGTGGAGGAAAATGAGTCTCAGGGAGAGATAAGGGCTTATGAGCTGGGCCCCCAGGCATACCTGGGGCTCATGAGGGGACCTGGGGCCTGCTCTCTGCACTGAGACAAGAAATCCTGGTCTGCGGATCTGGTCCTACAGTACACACACACACACACACACACACACACACACACCTGTGCACACACACATATACACACAAGTCACACCTGTGCATACATATCAGTACAAACGCACACACACCCCTGCACGTGGGTGTGGCATGCACGAGGGCACACACCACCTCATGAACAGTGTCCACACGTGTAGACCCACAGGACACACACACACACACACACACACACACACACACACACCGAGAGCAACGCGAGTGTGCTGACATGTGTGCATTCACACTCAGACACACATTCACGTGCACTTCGAGGCAGAGTGAGCACAGAGTAAACTGGTGCTACAAAAGGAAATGGCCTCACAGACACCCCCGCACACTCACCCGCTGGGGTCTCCGAGGGCAGCCTTCCCCTTGTGATTTCTGCACAGGAAGCCCCCTCCCTGGGGGTCCCTGAAAGCTGAGGTGGGGGCACGGCAGGCATGAGCATTTTGGGTGCCAGGCCTGACTGCCCGGCGTTGAGGGGCCGGGGACTGTATCACTTGAAAAGCCATTTCCATCCCAGAGGGCATGGGGGTGCTGGAGGCCCTGGGCCCCTGGCTCTGCTGCCCACCCCTGCCAGGCCCTGCGCTTGGCCCCTCTCCTGAGCCCACGCTGCCACAAAGGCTCTGCCGGTTGCTAGGAGAGGACCAGGCATCTTGGAGGACAATGGGCACGCTGGGCTCTCACATCCCTCCTGCTCCCAGAACACCCAGGGAGCCCGGCTGACAAAGGGGCAGCCCTCCAGTCCCCAAGTCTGGCCCCTCCTCCAACCAGAGCTGATGGGGGCCTGCCGAACGGAGGCAGGGCGGGAAGAGCTGCTCGCAGGTGACCCAGTGCCAGGGTTTGCTGGATGGTCAGTGTTTGCCTTGAGTAAAGATACGTAGACGAATGAATAAATCAACAGCATCAGCCACTATGTGGTCGGTGCTCTGCTACTGGGCTAACATGATCAATTTCCTTCTCACCACAGCCCTGTGATACCCTCAGTTTACCAAGGAGGAAAGGAGGCCCAGAGAGGGTCGGTAACTTGCCCACAGTCACAGAGCTAGAGGGTGGCAGGGTCAGGATGCCACAGTGAACTACGGCACCAGCCGATAGAGTCACCTCTCCTAGGCTAACTCCAAGGGCCGTATGAGACCTGATGAGAAAACACCCTGTTCTCCAACTGAGGTGCAGCATGGGATTCCCAGTTTCAGAAACTTTAGCCAGAAGCCAGAAGCCACTGTAGTTAAAGGTGAAATAATGACACGTGGCCTGGTGGGGAGCAGGCCAGAGCCCCACCTGCTCGGTGGGACCCTCCCTGCGGGGAGTGCCTCCCTGGGGATCCCTGAAAGCTGGGGGATGGGGGGGCATTGCAGGCATTAGCATTTTGGATGCCTGGTGCTCGGAGACCACAGTTTGGAAACTCCGGGAGGTGCCAGTGCCAGGAACGGGGGAGAGGGTGTGACTCCCCTGCAGCTATTGTTGTGGTTACTGTTATCAGAACGATGCCTTTAACCTCAGGGGTAAACGTCCGTAGAAGAGGATCCGGCTCCCCCGCCTGCACTGTTACTCCGTCCTAGCCTTGGGGCCTTCTGCCAGGAGCTCGGCATCTAGGAGATCCTGGGTCGCTTCTTTTTAAAATGTTTTTCCTTCTGACTTTTAGATGAAGTCTGCTTATTACTTTTTAAATCCTCACCCGAGGATATGTTTTTATTGACTTTAGAGACAGGGGAAGGGAGAGGGAGAGAGACACATCTATTGCTTGCCTCCCATACCTGCCCTGACGGGGGATCAAACCTGGGTATGTGCCCTGACGGGAATCGAACCCTCAACCTTCCAGTGTCCGGGAGGATGCGCCAACCAACTGACGAGTTAATAAAATTACATACATTCCAAGTGTGCAAGTCTATGATACTTCGTCTGTATATATTGCATTGTGCGCCCAACACCTAGTCATTGGGTCGCTTCTTAAGGATGGTCTCTCCCTTGCCTTGTCCAGACAAGACGCTTCCCCAAATCCACGCTCCAGAAACAGTTCTCATCAGGGGCTGGCCGCTTCCACCAGGCCTGTCAGACGTGCCCAGGAAGCAGGCGTCACTGAGCACGGAGGGAGGCCTGAGCCCAGGAGGATAGCTAAGGGCCAGGATCTGGACAGACACCCCGGGCTGCCCGCTCTGCCCAGGCACAGACTGGAACCTCCATGCTTTTTTTCTTTTTTAAATCCTTACCCGAGGATATGCTTTTATTGATTTTCATAGAGAGGAAGGGGAAGGGAAACAGTGATGTGAAACTTCAATAGGTTGGCCTCCCTCCCCTGAAATGACTGGCTACTGAGCCCACAACCTTTGTGTACTGGAGGGTGCTCCAACCACTGAGCCCCCTGCTGGGGACCGAACCTCCATTCTTATGCTTGTGCATGGAGGTCCGTCCAGCGCTGGAATGCACTGCACTGGCAGGACAGGGTGGCGATGTAAGTTGGCCCAGTGGGATTGCACATGCCCGGGAGGTGTGGGACATCTGTTCTCAGTTTTTTGGGGGATGATCCTGGGCAAGTTTACGACCTCTGAGTTAGAGAAACAGTTTTCTTAACAGCGCCCATGTCTTCCGTTTAAAGCGATATAATAACGTAGTAATAGATGCAAGATGTGTAGCACAGGCCAGAGCACAGAGTACATAGTACACACTCAGCAAACGGCTGCTGCTGTTACAATCCTGCCCTGTCCACGGAGAAAGTCCCCTTTCCTTACCTTGCTGGTTCTGGGCCTTCCCAGGGCTGGGCAGCCGGTCTGAGGGGAGGGGCAATGTCCGTTAATCCGTCCCCTGCAGGTCGTCCCAGGCGGCCTTAGAGGTCAGCAGGGATTTGTAAAGATAAGCACAGGCCCCTCGTTACCCTGGCAACAGGCCCCGCCCCTCCTGCCGGGCCCCTGGGACGGCCCTCCTCTGCCCTGGGTCCTTACCTCTCCTCCCCTCAGCCCTGGGCTGGCCTGGCCTCCCCGGCTGGCTCCTGGGAGACAGAGCCCGAGGTCAGCAGTTCCCAAGCCCCACTGCACAAAGGAATCCCCGGGAGCGTGCTGCAATGCAGATTCTGGGGCCCGGGGCCCAGAGGGTTGGAATCTCTAGGTCGGAGTGGGGCCCAGGAGTGGGAATCTTCACACAGGCGGAGGGGGCTGGGCTTGCCTTCCAGCCCCTCGTGGGCTGTGGGACTGGGCCTCATCTCTGAGCCTCTTTCCTCTACCGTGGAACGGAAGCCACAGCACCACCCAACTCCTCAGGTAAACACGCAGGTTCACTGAGATGACACACGAGATACGGTTGCCCCTCGCGGCAGGCTTCTGGCGCTATTGCACGCCTCCCGGGACAGGCGGCTCCCTCCCTCTCTGCCTGGCTCTGACAGGGCGAACGCCTTCACCCAGGTGGCGGGGCTCTGTCATTTAGGGCCACAGCCCACCTGCTCCCACCTTCCCACTCCCCCAGGCGCTGGACGCCCAGCCTGCTCCCATTTGCTCGGAAAGGGCAAAGCTCCAGATTGGGGTGGGGTCCCTGGGGCCACACGGATGAGGGTGGCACCTTGCTGGAACGAAATGGCACAGGGCCCCGCAGCCAGAGCCCTTCACCTGGGACCTCTGATTTCTGCGCTCCCCCTCCTGCGCGAGGCTGGGTCAAGGGACCCTGATCATAACGGCCGGAGCCCTCATTGAGGGTCCCCTGGGTGCCAGGGCGTCACTCATGTCACCGCGGTGGCTCCTTACAACATCCTATGAGGTGGGCACTGTTAGCACCCGGATCCATGCCGGGTCTGTCTGATGCCCAAACCTGTTCCTTCCATGAGGGAACTCAAATCACTCCCACCCCCTCAGATCATCTTCCCGCCCCCATCACGGCATCCAGCCCTGGGGACTGGCTCTAAACGGATCAGCCACAGCCACTCGGATGTGGAAAAGATGGGCTGCCCATAAGCCCCCGAGAAAGGCCCAAATACCCCCTGCCCTCAGCCCCGTGACCAGGCGAGGGGCCTGGGGATGGATGCCCTGAGCTGGGGAGAGGAGCAGTGGGCAGAGGGGGTCTCACAACATGGGAGTGAGCGAGCCCATGTTGAGCTGTACCAGGTGCTCTGGGTGCTCCGAGTGGGGGTGGCAGCGGGATTCTCTCCCTGCGCCTACTTATTGGTCAGTATTTCCATCTCCCTGTCCCCCATCCCGCTTGGCCCTGGCCGGGAAGGGTGGGGGTCGGCCAGTGGGCAGCCTGGCCTTGTGGAATGTGGATGACGCCTGAGAGGCTGCGGAGCCTTATCTGGGGGTCTTCACCAGGATGGGGGAGGGGAGGTGCAGGGCCTGGTTAGTGTCTGGATGACAACTTGGCCAGGGAAGGGGCACCTCTCAGAGCCCCAGGTGGGGAGGGGGGTGCCTCTTTCTTATGGGCGACTCCCCCTCCCCCATCCCTTACCAAGCTCCTACAAGCGGGGACTTGGCTGCAGTACCTGAGGCTTTGGATCCTATCACACCCTCTGAGGCACGGACCGTTAGCATCCCCTGTCGGACTGGGAGATGCAGCTCCGCAGGAGAAATGACTTGCCCACCGTCCCAGAGCTAGTAATTGTGCTGGGACCTGACCCAGGCTGTTTTACTCCAAGGCCCGAGTTCTTACTGTTGTTTCTCCAGAATTATCCTGACAGGCTGGGAGGGAGGGAGGGAGGGAGGGAGGGAGGAAGAGAGGGGTGGAGGGAGGGAAGGAGGCTGGCTCTCTACCTGGCTTGGCTTCCAGATCAGTAGGTGACCCTCTAACAGGGAGCTCAGTGCAGGCAGCACAGCGGCCAGAGCCAGGGGTTCGGTCAGCAGGTCTCAATACCTGCCCTGTACCCTGTGACCTTAGCCAGGCTGCTGCTCAAGCAATCGCGGATGGGGGTACAGTGAGGGCCAGGGATCCTGTGAGAAGTTCCCAGAGCAGTGGGGTGGGGTGGGAAGAGGGGGAGGGGGAAAGAAGGGCCTTTGAAGTCCTCCATCTTCGATTTCACCCAATTTCACGCAGGGATGGAGTTACCAGACCCCCAGCAGGAGTGGCGGAGGGGGCAGAGGGAAGAGCCCTGACCTGGGCCCTCTGGGAGGGAAAGGGCCATGGACAGGAGACCCCCACCCCCGTGGGGCTGACCCAAGGGGGGAGGCCTGGAAAGCCGTCCCAGCACGAACTTGCTGTGTGATGGCCTCTGGCAAGTCCTCCCTTTCCCTCTCGAGCCTCAGTCTGCTCTCTTGTAAAATGGGCATGACAGAGCCTGCCTCAAAGGGGCGCTGCGGGGATGCGAGACCGAGAGCGGGCTCCCAGGGTGGCTGTCTGCTCCCCCATCCTGAGCGGAGTAGCGTCCCAGGTCCTATTTTTCTGCTATGGAGGCGCTCCTGAGCCACTCCCAGTTCCGGGTGTAGCTGTGTGCAGCCTGTTGGGGCCTGGCTGGTAGAGCCACTGGCCCCCTCTCCATCCTACCGAGCGTGGACAGACCCTGTGGTTTTCCGTCTCCAGGGACCAGGGTGAGTGTGGGGAGGGGAGTGCCCGGTAGCCCCTGCCCAGCCTGTCTCCTCTCTCTACAGGAACAGAGCCTTCGGGGGCTCGGAGTGCCTGTGCCTCAGACCCATGCTCTCCAGGGACCCAGTGCCAGGCTACGGAGAGCGGCTACACCTGCGGGCCCGCCGAGCCCCAGGGCTGTGCCGCCCAACCCTGCTACCACGGCGCTCTGTGTGTGCCCCGGGGCCCGGATCCCCACGACTTCCGCTGTTACTGTGTGCCCGGGTTCCAGGGCCCGCGCTGCGAGCTGGACATCGATGAGTGTGCCTCCCGGCCCTGTCGCCACGGGGCCACCTGCCGCAACCTGGCCGACCGCTACGAGTGCCACTGCCCCCTGGACTATGCAGGTACTGGCCCCGCTGTGCCCGGAGGAGGTTCGGTAATGCCGATCCCCCTGGCCCCGAGTGTGAAGGCACCAACTCAGCTTTGACTTTAGCGGAGACACCCCCACCGCCTTCCCAGGCATCCTGGCCGCTCTCGGGGACAGCCGCTCTAGGCCTCACCACAGAGCGGCAGCTCTGGGTGCGTGTGGATGTGTAGGCACTGGCACGGTGCCTGGCACACAAAAGGCACTGCACACGCGTCCCCCCAGTCCCTTCTAGAGTTCCGATACGTGCTGGGTGTGGACTAGGGTGCAGCTATGCCTGGTGTGGCCTTCATGAGTGCACACCTGGTGTTTCTCACGTCTGCTCACTCCAGACCCATGTCCGGCTGTGGTGCAGACACTGTCGCTCACCGGATGATTCCGGAGTATGAACACCCCTGGGATGGTTCAGACTGTAATGTGGACCCCCTTCCCTGGGTAGCCCCCAAACTCCAGCACAGAGACCAGCTGTACGGTGGACCTCATCCCAGGGGCCTCTGTGGTCTCCAGTGGGAAGGGGATGACGTATTTCCAAGGGTTGGCCCCGAGGAAAAGCTGGTTCCCTCCGTCAGAGTTTGGCCCCATCCCAGTCCCATTCCTGCTCCAAGCAAGAGCATCGGAGTGAGCGCCTAGAAGCCGGGGAGGAGGACACAGCTCGGGAGAGGTCAGGTCTAGGGCAGTTGGGAGCCTGCAGCATGGACACTGGATTCAGACAACTCTCTCTGAGGGCAGAGGGCAGTTTGAGGTCACCTCAGAGCAATGGTCAGGCAGGGGGGACTGAGTTCCAGGGGAGGGTGCTCAGAGTGAAGAGGTAGGGCTCGGCACACAGATCAACATGGACTCTGGAAGCGGGTTCCATGCGTCTTTCTCGGCATTTGAGAGCCTCGGTGCCTGGATATGTGAGAGTGAGGGCATGTGTGTGTGTCAGTATTTTCGGGTGTCCAGGCTCCCTGAATGCCTCTGTGCTAAAATGTTGTGTGTGTGTGTGTGTGTGTGTGAGAGTGCCGGCAGGTGTGTGCGCACTGGGGAATGCTTTTTGGGTGAGATGTGAGCGAGTGCAGTGTCTGTGACTCATTTCTCTGCTCCTCCTCCCGTTCCCAGCCCGGCGGGGGAGGCTGGGATTCCAGGCCTGGGCCTAGCTCTGCCTGGCACAGAGGGTGGGAGTGGGGCCAGGGTAGCAGGCATGCGGGATCACAGGAAGGAGGGGCTGTGTTTTGCGTTCCCTGAGCCAGGAAGGCGGTAAGGTTCCTGCAGGAGCCATCTGGGCCCCTGGGCCCCCATAACCAATCATTTCCCAGGACCCATCCCAGCTGGGGGGCAGGGGTAGGGCCACTGGAGTGTACAATGACTAACGTTGCAGTACATCTCCACACTGGGATTCCCCACCTCCCTTCACCTCCACAGCCTCCTCCCCTAAGGGCCACCCAGTCTTCTGGGTGTTGCCCAGGACTGAGGGGGTTCCCAGGACTTGAACTTGCAGTTTTAAAAGCAAGACAATGCAGGGAAGACCAGAAGGAGTTGCTTACCCTACTCAGCATTTCCCGCCAGGGTGTGTTCCTCTCTGGGGTCCATCCTTACACCCTTTTCCAAGCCGGCAGAGTGAGCCTTTTAAAATGCAGATAGGAGCATGTAACTCAGCTGCTTAAAACTTGTAGGGTAAGCCCAGATTGTGCCCGGCCTCCCTGTAGCCCTGCCTCCCTGTAACCCTGCCTCCCCTCCTCCCCTCTCCCCTTAGCTCCCTACGATTTCTGCGCCGGCCATAGGGCATCATGCTCGGCCCCAAGCAAGTGTTAACCAACAGTCTTTCTGGAACCCAACAGCACCCCCAGCCCCGGCCCCGCATCCTAGTCTATGAACGCCACCCTGGTCCTTCAGAAGGCTCTTCTTCCAAGAAGCCTTCCCTGACTCCCAATTCCCCAGGCCAAGATCCTGGCTCTTGCTTTCCCAGAATCCAGGACTTTCTCATTGTTGAGCTTATCAACATGAAAAACCAGTCCTCCCTTAGTTAACACTGACTTAATACCCGCCTCCTGGCTAGATGCTCCTGAGCTCAGGGGAGCAGGGATGTCGGTCTTGTTTCTATCCTCTTCCCACTGCGGGCGTGAGAAACACCTTCTCTGCGCGGATCCTCACCTTCCGCTCCTTGTCCTGGAACTGGTCCGAGCAGGCCTGACTCGGCCTCTTTTGCCCTCCCTCTCGGTGACCTGCCTCTGTCCGCGTCTCCGGCCCGTCCAGGCGTGAACTGCGAGGTGGAGGTGGACCAGTGCGCCTCGGCACCCTGCCTGCACGGGGGCTCCTGCCTGGACGGCGTGGGCTCCTACCGCTGCGTGTGCGCGCCGGGCTACGGGGGCGCCAGCTGCCAGCTGGACCTGGACGAGTGCCAGAGCCAGCCGTGCGCGCACGGGGGCGTGTGCCACGACCTGGTCAACGGGTGAGTGGGCGGCCGGGCGCCCGAAGGCGGGAAGGCCGCGCGTTGGGCCCCGGGGACGCGGTGGAGGCAGTGGGGCTGCAGCCGAGTGCGTGCTCGCTCCAGGTTCCGGTGCGACTGCGGGGACACGGGCTACGAGGGCGCGCGCTGCGAGCAGGAGGTGCTGGAGTGCGCGTCGGCGCCCTGCGCGCACAACGCCACCTGCCTCGAGGGCCTCGGGAGCTTCCGCTGCCTCTGCTGGCCAGGTGCGTGGGCGCGGCGTGCGCATGCGTAGACTGGCGGGCGGGGCGCGGCCTGGGGCGGAGAAAGTGTGCACCGGTGCGCACGCGCCCTCAATGGACCTAGCTGGGTGTGCGCACGTGATTGCAACCTCTCCAAGCCTCAGGCTTCTGATCTGCAAAATAGGGCTAATCATAGCACCTGCGCCCAGGGGAGCTCTGAGGAGGGTAAAGGCGTGATGACCACGAGGCCTTGGCCCGCGGCCTGGCACGTGCAGGGTGCGCACTTCTGATGGTAATGCCAGTAAGATGCCCCTGAGCTGATTACGGCTGCCATAGGCATTCCTACCCCCTTTGAGGTGCCACTCCCTCAGAACATGCGTGACCATATTCTGAGCCCTTATCCTAACCCCGTGGTCGGCAAACTGCGGCTTGCAAGCCACATGCGGCTCTTTGGCCCCTGGAGTGTGGCTCTTCCACAAAATACCACGGCCTGGGCGAGGCTATTTTGAAGAAGTGGCGTTAGAAGAAGTTTAAGTTTACAAAAATTGGCTCTCAAAAGAAATTTCAATCGTTGTACTGTTGATATTTGGCTCTGTTGACTAATGAGTTTGCCGACCACTGTCCTAACCCGACCCTGGGCTGGGCTGGCGTCTGAGGTGGGGCGGGTGCTGCCGGAGGACTCCCTGTGACCTGAGGTCCCCGTGTGCGCGTCCCCAGGCTACAGCGGCGAGCGGTGTGAGGTGGACGAGGACGAGTGTGCGGCGGGCCCCTGCCAGCACGGGGGCCAATGCCTGCAGCGCTCCGACCCGGCCCTCTACGGGGGCGCCCAGGCCGCCTTCCCCGGCGCCTTCAGCTTCCGCCACGCTGCCGGCTTCCTGTGCCGCTGCCCTGCAGGCTTTGAGGGTGAGCTCCTTACCCTTTCCGGGGCGGAAGGTCCGCCAGTGTTCACATGCACCAGGAGGGGTGCCGGGGTGGGTTCCAGCGCCTCTCTCTGGGCCTCAGTCTCTCTGGCTATACAATGGGCCTTCCAGGTCCAGACTGGCTCTGAGGGCACAGGTGGGAACGCGGCTGGGCCTCTTGCAGGGGACGACTGCAGCGTGGACGTGGACGAGTGTGCCTCGGGACCATGCCTCCGTGGAGGCAGCTGCCAAGACCTGCCCAGCGGCTTTCAGTGTCACTGTCCACATGGCTACACAGGTGCTTGGGGGTGGGGTGGGCACCGGGGCGGGGCAAGGGCAGAGTTGGGGGTTCTGGGGTGGGAAGGTTCCTCTGGCTGATGTATGGAGGCTGGATTGATGGGGATGAGGGAATTAGGGAGGAGGTGGGGATAGTGGCCCAGGTGCCATTCAAGAGCTGGGACCTGGGCGTTGGAGGTGGGAATGCAGGGAATAAACAGGCTGAGAGACATTTAGGAGGCCACCTACAGGTCCTGAGGTTAGCCAGGTGCGAGTGGAAGGTGTCAGGGATGCGGCTACATGTTTGTCCTGGGTGACGTTGGGTGGAGGACAGTGAGTGCAGCTTTGTCCGGAGTCTGTCTGGGGGGCACCCCCAGGAGGAGCCTGGGTGGGGCTGTTGGACAGGGACCTGGGGCCCAGGCTGTGGCCTGGGCTGGAGTCAGAGACTGAGGGTCAGAAGTGTAATCCTGACAGCCGGGGCCACGAGTGGCCGAGGTTGTCGGGGAGAATGTGTGGATGATGGGCACCTGACGTCAGAGGGCTGGGCAGAGGCCGAGGGGCCTGCAGGAGGGACAGAGGCCCTTGGGCCAGGACAGGGAAGGTAGAAGGGGGGTGGTTACGGAGAGCTGGAGCCAGTGTCTGGAGAAGGATGAGCTTGACCTTGGGGGAGCTGAGGGTGCAGAAGCCTCTCCCCGCCTCGGTGCAGCAGATGCACAGACCCACAGACACCCTCCCACACGGACACTGGTGAACCCAAGGATCTCCTCACTCACCGCGTGTCCCTGCCGCTCTGGAATGCCTGTGGCACGTCCCCCACACGGCCCACATTCCTGCCCAGGCACGCTGCCTCCTCTGCCTGGCAGGGCTCCTGGACACAGGCTCCCCCGCCCAGGGGAAGGAGGTGGTGGTCACACCGTCGCCCCTACCCTTCGCCCACTCAAAGACCCTGGGGCTCAGTGTCTCCACCCTTGGGTGGCCAACTCCCTTGGGCGCCCCGTGGGCTGCGGTCCCCGAGTGCCTGGCACACAGTGGGCCCACCAAGCATGCCCTGCCTTTGAAGAGCATTCTCTGTGTATTTGTTACCCCTGACCACCGCCCCATGAAGTGGGGGTTGAAGTCCCCACCTTCCAGAGGAGGCCTTGGAGCCTTCAGAGAGGGAGTGTCACCCCCTCAGGTTCCCCAGCGTCAGCAGCAGCTGAGCTCAGCTGATGGGTGACAGCGAGGCCAGATCTCTAAGGTCAGAGACCAGGACGGGGAATCCCGGCTGTGGGGCTGGGCTCCTTGCCACTGTCCACCCCCATTCTCCCTTTGGTTCGTGCTGGGCGTGGGGGAGGCCAGTGCCTGGCATTCCTGAGCAGGGTCTGGAGGAGGCAGCCAGCCCAGGCCGGGAGCGCTGCTCCCCAGCCTCGGCGGCCGCCCAGCCCTCTCAGACATCTGGGGAAATGCAATGGGGCTGCGGGCCCTGTGGACCTTCCTGGGGGGCCTGTGGCTCCTGGCAGGTACGGAGAATGGTGGCTTTGGGCGGGGCAGGTGGAGCTAGCTGTCCTCAGAAGGAGACTGTGCTGCTTGTGTGCTGACCGGGGCCAGGGTTCAAATCCCGCTGGCTTCTCTGGGCCTATGCCCCTCCAGCTGGGATACCGGAGCAGGGCTGGCCTTGGTTGCTTTGTGGAGTCTCGGGCTGAACTGGGGTTGGGCTGTGGCCTCTTGACCTAAGCTAGGGCCAGAGCGCCTGGCATGGGAGCTCTGGGAGGGAGGGTGAGGTGGTCCCTTCACAGCTTGTATGGGGCCCCTTGGGAGCTTAGAGCCTGGGGGCTACCTGGAGTGCCACAGGTGCCTACCCCCCTCTACCTGCTCCTCCCGCCACCACTCTGTCCACAAAAGCCATGCTAGGCCCCTTGCTGGGTGCCAGTGCTATCCTCCCGCCCCTGGAGACCTCAGCTGCCCGGACAGATGCTTTCAATACGCAGTCCTGGGTTGCTGTGCCTGGATGTGGACAGGGAGTTGGGAGTGACACACTAGCTTGGGGTTGGGAGTCGGAGAACGCCACCGAGGGGACTGGCCCTTTGAATTTGGGCTTTGTAGAATGAATAGGAGTTTGAAAGGCAGGGTAAGGGAGGAGGAGGCATTCCAAGCAGAGGGAACAGTGTGAGCAAAGCCCCAGAGGCAGGACTTTCCAGGAAAGGCTCGGAGGAACAGGCAGTTAAGGTTTGTCGGGAGCGGGGTTGAGACTTGAGTGCCTGGTCGTGCCCAGCCCAAGGGGAACCTTGAATGCCAGGGTGAGTGATTGGACCTTCAGCCGCAGAGGAACCGGGCGGGTGATCTTTAGGACCAGATCTCTGGCTGCTTGTGGAGACGGATGGCAGAGGGGTTCTGAAGTCAGGCAGGTGAGGCAGGAGAGGGGGGGTGGCAGATTGGACAGTATTTAGGGGATTGAACCCACAGGGTGTGGAGAGAAAGGGGTATCCCGGGTTCCAGTCTCTGGGGGCCTCAGAGGTCGATGAAAACCCTTTGGAAATTGGGAATTGGTTTGGTTGATAGGTACTGAGGTCCTGGTCCCAGGAAACTTGCAAGCTCTGGGTCCAGACTGTGGTTCTGGCCTTGGGTGCTGAGCCTTGGCCTCGTCTCTCCTGAAGGCCTGACATGTCAGGAGGAAGTGGACGAATGCCTGTCGGAGCCTTGCCTCCATGGTGGGACCTGTGTGGACATCATGGCAGGCTACACCTGCCGGTGCCCGGAGGACTGGGGGGCGCATGACTGTTCTGTGCAGCTCACTGGCTGCCAGGGCCACACGTGCCCACCGGCTGCTACCTGCATCCCTACCTTTGAGTCTGGAGTCCACAGTCACGTCTGCCGCTGCCCACCTGGTACCCATGGACCTTCTTGTGGCCAGAACACCACCTTCTCCCTGGTGGCTGGGAACCCTGTGCGGGTGCCAGGACCAGCTGGTGGGCCCCTGGGTCTGGCACTGAGGTTTCGCACCACCCTACCTGCCGGTGCCTTGGCCACGCGCACTGATGCCCAGCACGGCTTGGAGCTGGAGCTGGCACTGGCGGCAGCCACACTTCAGGCCACGCTCCGGAGCCACGGCAATACTGTTCTAGTCCTGAGGCTGCCAGACCTGGCCCTAAATGATGGCCACTGGCACCGAGTGGAGGTGACCCTCCGCCTCGAGGTCCTGGAGCTGCGGCTCTGGCATGAGGGCTGCCCTGCCCAGCTCTGCGTGGCCTCCCGCTCTGTGCCCCAGGCTCCTACAGCTGCCCCGGCCACGCCGCCTGCCGGGTTCCGCTCTGTCCAGCTGGGTGGAGCAGGCTTTGCAGGCTGCCTCCAGGACGTACATGTGGACGGGCACCTCCTTCTGCCTGAAGACCTTGGGGAGAATGTCCTCCTAGGCTGCAAGCGCCACGAGCAGTGCCAGCCTCTGTCCTGTGCCCACGGAGGGGCCTGCGTGGACCTGTGGACTCACTTCCATTGCGACTGCCCCCGGCCCTACAGTGGACCCACGTGTGCTGATGGTGAGGAGTGCGCCAGGTGGGCCCAGGGCAGAGGCCGTGCCTTCCCCCCGCCCACACGCCTCATGCCTGGCCCCCTCTCTCCCTGCAGAGGTTCCTGCAGCCACATTTGGCTTGGGGGGCACCCTGAGTTCTGCATCCTTCCTGGTCCATCAGCTGCCAGGCCCCAACCTCACGGTGTCCTTCCTCCTCCGCACTCGGGAACCTGCCGGCCTGCTGCTCCAACTTGCCAACGACTCCGCAGCTGTCCTGACCGTGTTCCTGAGCGAGGGCCAGGTCCGGGCCGAGGGGCTGGGCAGTCCTGCTCTGGTGCTCCCCGGACCCTGGGACGATGGGCTCCGCCACCTGGTGACACTCAGCTTCCGGTCTGACCAGCTGCAGGGCATGGGGCTGCAGGTGCATGTGGGTGGGAGACTCCTCCCTGCTGACGCCCAGCCTTGGGGTGGGCCCTTCCGAGGCTGCCTCCAGGACCTGAGACTCAATGGCCTCCACCTCCCCTTCTTCCCACTGCCGCCGGGGAACTCAAGCCAGCCCAGCGAGCTGGGCAGCGGGCAGTCCTGGAACCTCACCGCGGGCTGTGTCTCCGAGGACGTGTGCAGTGTGAGTGCTCTGGACAAGGGGCGGGTCCCTCTCCAACCTGCCTCTCTGGGTCAGCACGTCTTTCTCCTGGTGAGGAAAGCACTCTGCCCAAGGTGCCCCCGTTAGAGAGGGGCGGTGAAGGGCTCATATTCAGCTCCTCTCTGGCCCAGCGGCTCCGGCCCTCTGGTCCTTTTCTGAGACAGACACCCTGACCCAGGCACGGGCCAGCTAAGCCTCTCTGCAGGAACTGTGTGGGGGGACAGGGACCCGCTTGGCTCACGAACAAAGACCAGCCCTTGGAATTGGAATAGCCTGGGTGTGAACTCTGGCTCCTCTACTTACTGGCTGGGTGACGCAGGCAAGTGGCTTCTCTCTGAGCCTCAGTTTCCTCACCTGTAAAGTGGAGATAGTGACTTCCACTCCATTTGTCTGAGGAGGTAATGTGTCTCCAGTAGGTGCTCAGTTAAGAACCAGTGCAGGGACGATTATGTGACTGCAGGCCTGAGCCAACCCCTGTCCTGATTCTCCTGTAGCCCAACCCCTGTCTCAATGGTGGGACCTGCCTGGTCACCTGGAATGACTTCCACTGCACCTGCCCTGCCAACTTCACAGGGCCCACGTGTGCCCAGCAGCTGTGGTGTCCTGGCCAGCCCTGCCTCCCGCCTGCCACCTGTGAGGAGGTCCCTGGTGGCTTTGTCTGTGAGTGTGTGCCCTGGGCATCCCACACGCTGGGTGCTGGACACTCAGGCTAGGTTCGACCCCGCCCCTCACCTCAGGGCTCACAGTAGACCAGGATGCCAATAGTTCCAGCCCAGTGTAGCTAGGCCACTGCATCCCGCAGGACAAGCTTTCTGGAGGAAGCGAGCATTCGTTAGGTTTTCAAGGTCAAATAAAACTCTGACCTGGCATAGGGCAGGACATATCAGGGAGGGGAAAGAGCATGTGCAAAGGCCCTGAGGTCTAGAAGAACAATTTTGACACAAGTACAGGTATGGGATGGCTAGGTTGCCAGGGGCCTTGAATGTTGGGTCAGGCAGCTCAGGACTTTTTCCCAAGGGCAGTGGGGGTGCTACGGGAGGGTTTTAGGTTGGAGAAAGACATGATTCGCATTTTTAAAAGCTGACTGCATTTCATTAAAATGCATGATCAACATTTGAAAATCTGCATGAAAAAAAAGATGACTTCCTGCAGTGGAGAGTAGGCCTCCGTGATGAGACCAGGCAACTTCAGGAGGAGGGAAAGGGTAGAGGAAGGGGCAGATCTTTCGAGGGGTTATTGTTGCCTGGTCTGCTCCCTGGAGGGCAGGGTGGGCGCAATCTGGAGGAGGGGAATTGTAAGGGGGTGGCAGTGCAGGTGGGGCCGCAGATTCTGGGGTTAGATGGTAGGTGGCTGTGTGTTGCTTCTCCCCATCCTCCACCCACCCTCAATGGGCGGTGGGCGTAGAGGCGGCAGGTGGCATCACCTGCGTGTAGGGGTTGGGGTGGGTGGGTGCCTGCCCGGAGGCCCTCACCAACGCTCCCGCTCTCCCGCAGGTGTGGCGGAGGCCACGTTCCGCGAGGGCCCTCCGGTCCCATTTAGCGGACACAACGCATCGTCGGGACCCGAGCTCAGCGGCCTCTCGCTCGCCTTCCGCACACGCGACTTGGAGGCCGGGCTGCTGCGCGCCGCCGCGGGCCCCCTGGCCGCGGTCTGGCTGGCCGTACACAACGGCTCGCTGGTGGCGGGCGTGCGCAGCGGCCGCGGGCTGCCGGGCGCAGTGCTGCCCGCTCCCGGGCCGCGCGTGGCCACCGGCGCCTGGCACCGCGTGCGCCTGGCCATGGAGCGCCCCACGGCCGCGGCGTCGCGCTGGCTGCTCTGGCTGGATGGCGCGGCGACGCCGGTGGCGCTGCGCGGCCTGGCCGGCGACCTCGCTTTCCTGCGCGGCCCGGGCGCCGCGCGCGTCCTGCTGGCCGAGAACTTCACCGGCTGCCTGGGCCGCGTGGCGCTCGGCGGCCTCCCGCTGCCCCTGGCGCGCCCGCGGCCAGGCGTCGCCCCCGGGGCCCGAGAGCACTTCGCCGCCTGGCCCGGAGCGCCGGCCCCGCGCCTCGGCTGCCGCGGCGAGCCCGTGTGCGTCCCCTCGCCCTGCCTGCACGGCGGCGCCTGCCGCGACCTCTTCGACGCCTTCGCCTGCGTCTGCGGCCCCGGCTGGGGGGGCCCGCGCTGCGAGGCCCGCGCCGACCCGTGTCGCTCGGCGCCCTGCCTCCGCGGCCGCTGCCACGCGCGCCCCGACGGCGGATTCCTGTGCCGCTGCCCGGAGGGCTTCGCGGGCCCGCGCTGCAGGTCGGTGACCCGGGCGGGTGGGCGCGCGCGGGCGGGAAGACGGGCCGGAGGGGAGGACCCCGGGACGGTGGGTGAGGCAGGGAATCCGAGGGCCCGGCTGGGTCTGTGGGCCGGCCCCTTCCCCCCTCTGAGCCTCCTGCCCTCGTTGTGAATGGGAACCACAGTCCCCTAGACTTGCCAGATAAAGGACACGCCGATAAATTTGAATTTCAGATAGGCAGCGCTCTGTCTGGGGCTGAAGGGTGGGGAACCCAGAGCTGGTCTTGGAAGAAAACCTTGACGGAGCTTTCCTGCCCACCCGCCCACCACTGATGTTCACCGCGTTAGTCCCCTGGGAGGGAGGCAGAGTGAGATGGTCCCCTCTTCATTCTTGGTTCGATGCCCCAGTCCTTTGGAGCCAAGGTTATGGAGGGCTGTCTGTTGGAGGCCGTACCTCCCTGGGTCCCCCACCCACACCCCAGGAATGTCAGGCCCCGGGTTGTGCTAAGGAATGCACTTTTGTTCTGAGCAGAGTCCTTCCATTTTGTCAGCTTCTCAAAGGCCTGGACCCTGGGAAGATCCCCGGTCTGGGTGGGGGTGGGCCTGGACAGCGCTGTGTCCCATCCCGGCCACCTCAGACACCACGTGCCTGACTGATACTAGGGACTATAGGAGGTGGGCCCTGAGTTCCACAGATGCCAACACAGAGGCTCAGGTGGCCTGTGACCGAGGGGCCGAGGGTGGGCAAGGCCCCCGGCGTCCTGCCCCCAGTCCAGCATGTTTTCTCCCCAGGTTGCCTGTCCTGCCAGAGGGGTGCAGCCTGAATGCCACCTGCCTCAGCGGCAGCCCGTGTGAGGGTGGGCCTCAGGGCGCCAACTGCAGCTGCCAGGAGGGCTTTGCTGGCCAGAGGTGGGTTTGGGGCGGGGCCTGGGAAGCGGCCGGTGAGTGTGGAGAGCTGGGCAGGGTGGGTAGAGTGGGGTACTCACCGCCTGAGTCCTCACTGTCATCACATGCCTGACAGCCCCCCTCGGTCACTTTCTGGGGCTTCCACCCTCTGCTCTGCAGACCCTGCAGGGAAGGGGTTGCCTGGTGGGGTTTCTTGGAGCCCCTTGCACAGGCCACCTGTGCCAGGACCGCCTGGGAGGCTGTAAAGGTGCAGGTTCTGGGCCCACCGCACACGGGGTCAGCATCCCCGGGCCTTGCACAGGCTCTCCCGGGCTTCTGGTGGAGGGAGTCATTCTCGGTCATGAATGCGGGGCAGAGGTGGCGGCCAGTGATGGAGATCACGTTCAGCCTCAGCATCGGCAGGGCCCAGCCAGGCGGAGACAGTGAATGGATGAGCTTCGGTGCCTGGGAAGGGGGCTTGAGGAGCTGAGGATGGCAGCTGGGGGAGCCAGAGGCAGCATGGGAGGAAGCAGGTTCCTCCCCCTACCCTCCTCTCTGCCCCCCAGGTGTCAGCTCTCCTGTGAAGCCAACCCCTGCCTGAATGGGGGCACCTGCCGGGCGGCTGCTGGGGCGTATGAATGCGTCTGCAGCGCAAGGTTCTCGGGCCAGTTCTGTGAAGTGGTGGTGAGTTGTGCCAGAGGCTGGGGTTTTGGACTTTATTAGATGATGTTGTGGGGCGGGGGGTGGTGGTGGTGGTAGTGCCGCACCTGGAGCTGTTCCTGGACCAACCCTGTCATGGGGTGGGCAGCAGCAGGGGAGGCCCAGGTCCCTTCCATGAACCGCACCCAGGAGGCATTTTCACTCCAGGGAGAGCCCGGAGTCCCCACCATCACCCTGGGGCCTGGCAGTGAAATAGTTGGGCTCCATCAAGCCCGATTTGGGGCAGGATTCAGGACCCACAGGACCTTGGAATTCAGGGATTTAGGTTGGTGAACAGAGGCTGTACTCTCCGGGGGTTTCTAGAGTAGGAAGATTTGAGGAGCCCAGGATTCTGAGCCAGAGCGAGCTTGGCCCCTGACCCCAGGACACTCAGCTGCAGAGGGGCCCACGGGCAGCTTGAGCTTGAACCTCCCTCTGGTGGGCTCCCCACTAAGGGGCGGAGCTGGCCCTGCAGGCATGAGCCCACAGTGGGTGCTGGCTGCAGGGGAGGTGGGCAGGGAAGTCTGGGCAGGAGCCTTGATCTCCGCAGGCTTCTGGCAGCCTGGGTCATAAACCTGCACATTCCCTCTGCTTCTGGGGACTGTTTCCTTTCAAGTGGAACTTTTACAGCCTCTGGCTCCCGCACCCACCTTCCCAGAGCCCAGGGAGATAATGGCTTTACAGCTCCCCGAGAAGTGCCTGGGTGGCGGCTGGTGAGGGCCCACTTTTATCTGCAGCCTCGGACCCTTCTCCAGGGCTGTGTGCTGGGCCTGGGACCCAGGTCTCCCGGGCCTGAGAGGCCTCTCGGGACAGAGGGAGACCTGTGGCTCTGGAATCCTGGATTTCTGTGATTCCGGAACTTCAGAATTCCAGCCTTGCAGAATCCTTGATGGGGAAACCCTGGGAGGCTGGGGAGATGGAGAGGAGGGCCCCCCAAAGCCTGGTCTAGCTTCCATGGAGGTGGGGGGCAGCGGGGCGGGGGTGGGGGAAGGCCCTGCTGGATTCTGAGTTCGCCATCAGCTAGTCAGCCTCTCGGGCTGTTGCCTAAGATTCTCCCACTTTGGGGTTAAGCCTGGTCTCGGTGGTCACTTTCAAACACCAGGCCACCCTTCAGGATGGGGAGGGAGCAAGTCCCCATTGCCTCAGATTGAACGAGTTCATCGTCGGGAGGAGGAGCCACATGGCAGGGCTGGGCCCTGAGGCCCCCTGGCCAGTGACAGAAGGGCCTTGACCGGGATTTGAAGCTGAAGGATGGCAGCGTGGTGTTGGGGGCAGATGGAGAGGTGCCCGTCCTGGCTTGCCACCAACTAGTCACGCGTCTGGGGAGTCTGGGCAAAGCCTGTTTTCTCACCTACTACCCACCGCGTGCCTAACATGCAGGCCCTGCTCCCTGCTTTTTGGGGAACACCAGGGAGCAAATAAACCAGACTCCGAGCTCCCGGAAGTGAGGGAGGGCTCTCCGTGCTGCCGCACTGCGTGGTGTGAGGTTTCTGTGCCGTCCACGCGCTGTGCTGAACTCGGACCGGGTGGTCAATGAACTCTTCTCTCCTTCCAGCCAGAACCCTTTGTCATATAGGAGTCTCCTGGCGGTTGCTCTGATGGGCGGCTCCCTGGCACCTGCTTGTACACCCCCAGGGCCAGGCCTCTGCCTCCCAGGGAAGCCTGTGAGCGCTCATTTCCTCCGAGCAAGTCCTGCGCCCCCTCTGCTCTCTCCTCCCCCTCCCTTACCTGAGGCCTCCTTGTCCTGTCTCCTGCAGAAGGACCTGCCGCTGCCACTGCCGTTCCCGCTGCTGGAGGTGGCAGTGCCTGCAGCCTGCGCCTGCCTCCTCCTCCTCCTCCTGGGCCTCCTCTCAGGGATCCTGGCGGCCAGAAAGCGCCGCCAGTCAGAGGGCACCTACAGCCCGAGCCAGCAGGAGGTGGCCGGGGCGCGGCTGGAGATGGACAGTGTCCTCAAGGTGCCGCCCGAGGAGAGACTCATCTAGGCCTGCTGCCGGCGCCGCACCTGAGGCCACGGACAGTTTCCACCTGGAGACCCTCGGAGGCCGCTTCCAGGAGGCCTTTGGGACGTGCCGCCCCTTCCAGGCCTTGGGAGCTGCTGCGGGGCCCAGCAGACCTGCTGGGGAAGTGTCCCCTCTGCTGGCACCCCTGCCTCTGTCCCACCGTGGACTGAGGAAAAGGGGGGCACTCAGGGCAGCAGAGAGGGCCTGGCAAGGGTGGACGAATCCATCGGACCCACCAGGCCATGCCTCAGCAGCTGTGCAGGGCAGGGCAGGGCACACGTGGTGCACAGGGTGTGTTCAGGAGTGTGAGTGTGTGTGTGTGTGTGTGCGTGCACAGTATGGGTGTGTACCTGGGGACTGTTGATCTGCAGATATGGGTGTGTGTGCTGGACTGGGCTCGTGGGCGTGTCCACGTCTTTGCTGTGTGTGCAGGTGACTGTAGTGGGTGCAGGCCACCCCACGAGGGGACGGCTGGGCGGTGGGGACAACCTTCACCGCTCGGGCAGGGGCAAGCCAAGGCCGCACACTCTCGTGGAGGCCAGGCCAGGTTTGCCCAAGGACCAAGGCCCCAGCTCCCAATCTCCCTCTGGAGGCAGCTGGGGAACCGGGGAGGCCACAGCCAGCGGCCAGGTGGCTCCTTGCTCCCTGAACGAATGCTGCTTCAGAGCCTGTCTGCAGGACAGACCACAGCCAGGGCAGAGGAGGAGGAGGCGGGGATGCTGCTGGCGTCTGGGCCAGGCGGCCTCCTCAGGGCCTGTCACCTGGAGAGGGGAGAGCAGCCTGCCCCCCCAGGCAGGGCTGTGAGGGTCAGCAGGGACGACAGTGGGAAAGAACCTGAGTCACTAAAGTCTGGTCTCTGTGAAGGCTGTCTGGGTGTCCTTTTAGGTGTCAGGAGTGGAGGGAAAGACTGGGGAAGGGGCCTCCCTGGGGGTGATGAGGATGAAGGAGCCCTCCCCCACCCAGCTCTGGGTTCCCCAGCTCTTCTGCGGGGACCACTCCGTCACCTGCAGCCCAGGCCCTCTCTAAAGACTTTTGGGGGGACCTGGGGGAGGACCCGCGGGAGGCCCTTGGTGGTGTGTGGGTGCCGCCTGTCGGCTGGTCTTGAGTCACACACGCAGGAACTTGGCTTCCCCTCTTCTCCTCGGTGCTGCCCTCACACTGGGGTCTCTGATCCCCGAGGGGAACCCACCTGCCTGAGTGCTTGGCCTCCGCAGAGCTTCACAGCCCTTCCGTCCTGCCTGTGTCCCAGGCCAGTGCCTCCTGTGCCAGCGTGCAAGGCCAGGACGCCCCTTTACACTCTTAGAGGTTCACTTGACCCCGCTCCTGAGAGGCAGAGTTAGATCTGAGGTGGAGCCGGGGTGATGGGAGAGGGGCTGGAGATGAGGGTGCAGGTGGCGGAGGCGGGGTGGGAAGGGCCGTGAACACTAGGGAAAGGGGCTTACCCTGCAATGGGGGGGGCCACCTTTCCCCATGGTTCCTGGGAAGGGAGGGAGGAAACTTCTGGTACCAACCACGGAGCCACAGCACTGCTGTGGTTAGGATTTGGCCCTTTGTTCCTACGGAATCCTAAAAAAAGATATTTTATGTGGAACCCCAACATATAAAATCTGGGCCACTCTTTTTTAGGGGGAGCCCCATGGTTTCCTCTTTGCTCCTAAGGCACCTGTCATTCTCGAGGCAGCCTGAGGGGGAGGGGACAGATAATGGGTGTGCTTATCACCCACTCTGGCTGCATCTCCCTTTGCAACACGGACACGGACACGGACACGTCACCACGCCGGCAGCGCTGCAGGTGCCCAGGCTCCTCCCTCGCGAGTGAGATCTCGGGGGGCGACGTCCAGATATCCCCTGAACTTGTTCCTTCCTGGGCACCCTCTGCACCACAGGTGACCCGTAGCCCTACTCTGGGGACCCAGCAGGCCTGGGACCAGCCCCCGATGCCCTGCTGGGGAGGGGAGAGGCGGAGTTGGGCTCAGAGGCCCGAATGAGAACAAGCCTGGGAGTGGGCCAGGGGTCAAATCCTTCCCTGGCCGCCGAGCCTGGCCACCGCCTCCACAGAAGGGGTCCTGAAGACGGCTGAGGCCTCCCTCCCTCCCTCCCTTCCTCACGGACACGGACACCAGCCTTCTCCCCCAGGAGCTCTTACTGAACGCTCACCCGAACTTCCTTTGGGTCGCTCATGGGAACAAGGAGCAGCCCCAGCCCCCGCGCAGCCAGAGACCACGGTGGGCTCCGCTTCCCGGGGCCACCAGGTGGGCTGCCCTGTCCCCAACGGGGTTCAGAACCGGAATCTGTACAGAAACACCTGAGTGTCCACCTGACACCCCTTCCCCACCCCTCTCCCAAGCAGCCAGAGGACGCTGGGAGATTGAGAGAGAAGACTTGCCGGAGGGGCCATGGCTGACTCCGGAAGGAGCTGTGTGCGGGGCCAGCAGCTCCTCACACCCCTCGTCAGAGCGAACCTCAGGGCCAGGCCTCACTCACCCACCCAGGGGTGGCCTCCCAGTCCCTCAGTCACCAGCAAGGCTCCCTGGGGTTCTGGGACCTCCAGAGACCTCCCTGCCCCATCAGATACCTCTGAGACGGTCTGGCCGACACAAATAGGAAATGAGAAATCAGGTCAAAATGCTCACAATTTCCTGCATGTCTCAGATGGTTGTTTGCTTAAATGTTTGGGTCACATTTCAACTTGGTTTATTGAAACTAGTCAATTTCAAGATTCATTAAATCAATAAAGTAAAAAGGAAAAGAAAGAGAAACAATAACAAAACATTTCAATTTAGCTTTGGTGACATTGGCCTCAGGAATTTCTTTGCTGGCGAGATTGCGAGGGGGCAGGGCAGGTGCTCCGGCCCTCCTCCCTCCAGGCTGCTAGTCCCCTCCCCGGGGCCTGGAGGAGGGCGCAGTGCCCGCTCCTTCCTGACCCTGGGCAGTTGGACTCCTGGGTCAAGCTTGGCCTTCCAGTTGGAACGGTGCCTGTTGCTCAGCTCTGCCCCCAACGGCCCCCCAAGACAAGAGGCTGAGCCCCATTAGATAGAAACACAAGACCAGGAGAACCCACAGGATCAAGGGAGGGCGGCAATGGCCTGACTCCAGCGTCGGATGCACTCAGATTAACCTGTCGCCATTTTTCCGTCTACAAATCAGAGTTGCCAGCCCACACAGGACTGGCTGGGGCTGGGGTTGGCTATCCCTAGGGATCTTAAGGATCCCTCACCCCCCAACTCTCAACCAAGGCAGAAACAGCTGAAGTTTGGGGTGAAGACTCACGAAGAACCAGTGTGTGTATTGCTAGAGGGTTGGAAATGCTCCGCCAGTAGATCCTACTTCAAACTCCAAACCATGTGTCTCGTGCAGACAAACTCAGGCTGCAGGCACCATGACACCTGTGCCTGCTGCGGTGGGGTGTCCAGGGCCGGGCCAGGCAGGACAGAACAGGGCTTGGGAGGAGAGGCCTGGAGGTTTCCAGAGGGAAGGAGGGTAGGACTGGTCTGGGGCAATCACTGGCCCAGCTGACCTTTTTAGTGCAAAACCCAACAGGGGTGCTGGGGAGAGGTGGTGGCAGGTGGGATGGGCGCCCAGGGGCTGGGTCGATTCCCAGACCAGAACTGGTGCCTTTCTCCAAAGGCCAGACCTCAGAGAGGGGTATGTGGAGGGGGAGGGGAGGCAGAGAAGGTCCCATCCCTCCTCACCAGCAGAGCCTGGGTAGAACGGAGCTGCAGGAAAAGCAGGGCCACTGGCCTGGGAGCGGGGCGGCGCACAGCCCCTGCTGGGCTCGGCCACCCCGCCGGCCTCAGTGCCTGGCTCACTCGAAGGTCTCCCACTGCTTCCTAAGCTGTTCCACCGAGCCTGGGGCCGGGGCCGGGGCCGGGGCCGGGGCCGGGCTCACGTCTTGCTTGGTTTTCCACAGCAAATCCTCAAAGGGGTCTCTGGCCTCTTGAGTAGCAGAGGGCTGCAGTGCTGGCTCCAGGCCCTGGGCGGGTCTTGGAGGGATGAGTGGGGCGTCTCCAGACCTGAGGGCCAGCCCCTGCTTGGCCTCAGCAGCCCTGGCACTTGAACGGACCAAGGGCAATGTTCGGATCCTTGAAGGGGCAACTGTTGGGGGGCCCAGTGGTTGCAAGGGGCTGGTGTGGGCACCCATGGGCATCTGGCCAAAGAGATTGGGCATGGAGAGGGCAGACAGGTTGGGCTGAGATCTATGTGGGGGGCAGAAGCCAGAGCTGGACAGCAGGAGGCTGGGGGCAAAAGCTGGCCCCAGGGAAGCAGGAGGGGCCCCGAAAGGCCTGGCCGGCGTGGAGACCAGGGACATGGCGGGCAGTGCCGCTGGCACAGATTGGACAAACGGGTTGAGCGATGGCTGTGGAAATGGGGTGGGGGTCCCTGCGGGGGGGAAGCTGAACTGGGGGGTGAATGGGGTAGCTACATTTGGGGCTGTAGGGCCTGGTGGAAGGGTACTGTCCGACCAGGCTGTGCTAAGCGGGTCCAGGAGGGCCAGCAGGGCATCACTGCCAGTGGCCGCAGCCCCTGGGGCCAGGCTGAGAGGCTGGAGCGGTTTGGTGGGGCCTTGGGGGGCAGCACTGGGGAGCGGGGCCGGGCGCCTGTCCTGCTCGGCCTGCAGCCACTCTGAGGAGAAGTCACCGAGGGCGGCACCGGCGGCCGGGAGCTTGGCCGGGCGGGCAGTGGGCGGTGGGGGCATGATGCCCAGCTCCGGGGTCTTCCTGCCCTGTGGCCGGGGAATGGTGATACTGCCCGGAGTAGGGGCGGGTGCCGCCTCCTTGTCGCCGAGGTTCAGGATGCTGTCCTGGTTCTGGGGTCTGTGGAGCAGGGCGGGGGCGTTCCCGAGCAGGGCCGAGGGCTCCTCGGGGGAGGGGGCCTGGGGCTTGCTGCAGATGGCCATGTCGTCCTGGCCCAGGCTCCAGAGCTTGTTGTACGGGTGAGCGAGCCTCAAGGCCAGCGGCATCCCGCGGCTCCTGTCACTCCTGCCCAGGTCCAGCCTCTGTAGGAGGGAAGGGGAGGCAGTGACCACAGGCTGACGGGACAGATGGGAAGGCAGCACACTCCCCCCCACCCCACCCCGCCTGTGTGCTGGGCAGGGGCCTGGATTAGCCCCCTGGGACTCAGAGCAGCTGGGGGCTCAGCCCCGGTCACCAGCAGAGAGCCCGGGGCCGGCTGGACTCCAAGCCCCGCTGCTCTGCGTGGCACGAAGGGTCCCCGAGAAAGCCCTTGTCCCTTTATGCCGGGGTTGCCAAGTACTTTTAGGAAAAAGGACTCCATTCACTGCCATCACCTGGTTGGGCCCTTTTTACTTTTCAAAGCGTGTGGGCACTTTCAGTCACCTGTGAGCCCAGGCGGGCGAGTGAGGGTTAGGGCCTGGGCGAAGGCACCCTGGCTGGGGGGCTGGGACTGGGCTCAAGGCCCCACTCACCCACTCCCCAGCTCCACGGCCTGGCCTCACCTCCCTTCTCTTGGCCTGAGGGGTGCCTGTGAGTCATGGATACACGGGAGCTCAGTGAGTTCCATGTGACCCGTCAGCAGCCCCACGGGCCAGTGAAGAAACGGGCACCGAGGGGCATGTGACAGGGTGCAGGTCACAGTGGAAGGCCAGGACCCAGCAGTTCTGACCCAGTCTCTCCGAGGAGCCTTTCCCGGTGGGGTGCTGCGGAGAGCGGCCTGGGCACCGGCCACCTCTCTCTGGTGCACAGATGGAAGTGGGGCCGACTTCCATCAGCCTAGCATCTTCCCCAGTGATCACTGAGGGGGGGAGGGGCGGGGGTGGCCGCTGGCCCTCCTGACAGGGTTTGCAGTGAGACTGACCCTGGGCCTTGGCCGAGGACTTGGAGAAGCTGTTTCTCCCTCTGTCACGTGGGGGGACCTGCAGCATGTGTGAAAGCTCCAGTCCCAGCAGGCCCGCCCCCGCCCCCACCGTACCTGATAGTCAAAGGTGCCCGACTGCTCCCTCAGGTCTTTGGGAGTTCGAAGGTCCTCCAAGCTCTTGGCCTGGCCCAGGGGCTGCAGTGGCACCTCCATGTCCAGGCTGCTGAAGATGTCTTCCAGGAGGTCGACGCTGGCCGCCCGGTCCGGTGGAGCTGGGGCGGGGCCCCCGGGTTCCCTCGCTCGCTGCTCTGGGCTCTCCGCCTCGCCTTCCGCACTGTCTGACTCCTTGAGTGTCCGATATGGCTGTGGCCTGGAAGAGCAGAGCAGGCTGGATTCGCCCACCCGGAGCCTCTGTGGGAGGAGCAAGCAGTCCCCACCTCCAAAACTTCCAGGTCTTGAGGCTCCCACCCAGGAGCCTTGGGGACAGGAGCGTGTCCTGAGGTCCTGCGTGCAGGAGTCTGGGCAGTGGCAATCTGACAGACCTGGGACTAAATTTGAGTTCTGTTGGTCACTGTGGGACCATGGGCAAAACACTTTGGCTCTAACTGGCACTGGGGGACTCACCAAGTTCCTCCCAAACCGTAGGACCCATCAGATAAATGGCTGGTGGACTCACAAGCCATTCAGACAAGGCATAAGGAACAGGAGACGACTGGAAAGGGAACAGGCAGGCAGACTCAGTCCTAAGCTTTGGCAGACAGATCTTGGGAGCAGCTTTTGGGAACTGAGTCAGGGAAACTCCCTAGGGCAGCTGCCCAGCACACCCCATGATCTTCAGGGGAATCTTGTGCTGACCTTGGTTCCAGCTCTGATGGTGCCATCTCTTGCTGTGGGGCCTTGGGCAAGTCACTTATCCTCTCTGAGCCTCAATGGCTTCCCCATTCCAGAGTGCACCTCCCTTGCAGGCAGTGGTGGGCATTAGGTGAGCGGTGCCTGGTGCACAGCGGGCATGCAGAGGCTGACAGCATGATGGACGTTCATGCACCAAAACCTTGCAGCTGGACCCCTGCTCAGTGAAAAGGGTTCCTTTCTCACAAGCCTGAGCCCCAGGGCACCTCTGCGCATGTGGAGATGGTGCTGGATAAACCCTGACCTCTAGTGGAGCCGGGCCAGAGCAGTGTCCACCTCCTCTAACAAGGCTGGGGAAGGCTGGGGCCCTCTGGGTCAGGCAGAAACCGCCCATGATTCTAGTGAGGTGGGGGAAGGTGGCCACCTGGTGGTGACAACAGCTCACTGGAACCAGGCAGGAGACAGTGGAAGGAGGGGGCTCAGTGAATAGTCTGGACTCTTGCAAGGACTCCATGAACCTGTACCATCTTGCTGAAACAACACAAGAGCCAAACCTCTATCTCATAGATGAGGAAGCTGAAGCTCAGAGAGGCTAAGTAATTTACCCTGTGTCACACAGCACTTTGTAAGAGGTAAAAATGGAAGCCAAGTAGGGGAGAATTTAAAAGTCCCTCGCTTAATGATTAAGCCATCTGCACAAGGAATTAAAGCCCCTTTAACCAAGTTTGAACACAAAGGAGATAAAGAAGTCAATGTGCTCCATACACTTCAGGAAATAGTATTACTTAAAAGAAGCCATTTTGTTTTAAGATGGGCCAGTTTTTGTGTAAACACGCACAAAAGCCTACATTCTCATAGGTCTTGGCTAAAGGAATGAGCGTAGCCATTATTTAAATATTTAGGGCACCTAAATAAATAAATAAATACTGTTGGCACCAATTGGTTTAAAGAGAACATGGGCCTGCTGGACTCTGGGGGGGTCCTTGGATGTCACCTAGAGTGCCTTTACCTGCAAGGTGGTTTTAAGGTGGTACCTGGGTGAAATTTCTTATTCCAATGGCTCTTAATTAGTAGTAGAAATAACAGCTGATACATTAAGCCTGTGGTATGATAGATACTATTGCTAAGGACAAGGCAATTTTAAAAAGTTAAAAAAGAATTTTAAGGAAAAAGAGTCACCGTATGGAAAGGTGGCCTGAGAAGCTTGGGCCAATACTGGCGAAGGCCACCCCTTTCTAAGGGAGGGGATCGGTGTGCCCGTGGTCTCAGGTGAGCTGGTGTCAGAAAAGGCCAGAACCCTCCTCCCCTCCCGCGGGTGGGGCACAGGGGCAGGAGCGGAGCCATGGATTGTCAGGTGCCCGGAGCAGGGAGAGGGGGGAAGAATCCCCACTTCTATAAACGCTATAACTACTCACTCCCTGGGGGCTACGTGGGCCCGCTGGGTTTCGGCAAAGGGCAGGTTCCTTCCCTTAAAGGGTCCTGTTAAAAATACCACAACTTGTTAACAAACACTGACAAATGCTATCCCATTGCTCAATCCCAGCTCTGGAAAACGGGTGGGCAGAGGGGCAAGAACTGGCAAAAAGGGGCCTAGAAAAGCTTCATTTTGGGTGATAGCTGGATTGTGGTGGACCTTCTTTTTTATTCCAATTCATAATCAGTATGAGGCTTAGCTATACATAACAATGATAAAATTATTTTAAGGTTAGACGATCAGTAAAATGTTTGGATATGCCAGCATTAATACACACATTCCATAAATGTTTCTTGTTATAAACTTGACCCTCCATCTCTATGGCTTTCCAAGATGTGCTGAGATGAAGGCCTTGAGCATCACCCAAGGCTGACTGTGGCCACCAATTCCCTTTACAATCAATCATATTTCCCTGTATAAAGAGTGGGGACCCTGCCTCCGCCTCACACCCTATCCCTCTTGCCATCTCGTTCGCTTCACGCCCTGTGGGGCTGGCACAATGAACACCCGGAGGTAGCATCCACCCTGCAGGCTGGCATTGGGGCACCGAAGGCAGCAGCTCTAGACACCCTCCCCACACAAGGGCAAGCAGCCCTGGCCACCCCCGCCCCCAGGGCCCAGGGAGCCACCCAGCCCAGCTCAGGGAAAGGGAAGAAGGAAGGAGAGACCATTCAAAGGGAGTGGAGAAGAAAAAGCTCTCGGTGAAGCCAGGGCTCGGGCCCTCTTCCCGCTGGCTTTCATCGTCAGAGGAGTCCTCGGAGAGGAAGACCGCATAGTGTTGCAAGGGCTTTACCAGGCTGGGGCAGAGGAAGACAAGAGAAGAGAACAGTTAGGAGGCACCCTCAAGACTCCACGGGGTGGGGCGGGATGGGGCCTGGCCTCCGGCTGCAGCCTTCGGTGGAGGCTCCCTAGAGAAGCCGGTGGCACGGGAGCAGGCAGGCCCCTGAGGTAAGGAAGCTGGTCCCAAAAAAAGCAACTGTGGGTTTGCCATACATGTCAAGAGCCTTAAACACACGATCCAGTCACCTCTGACCTGACAATCCCACTGCCATCTAGATAACCCTAAACATGGCCAAGATTGCCCACAGTGCCCCTCACTGCCATGTTTGTGATATTAAAACATGAAACAACCTAGACTTACAGCAACAGGAAGCTGGTGAAGTAATGATGGCCCCATTGGCTGGATGGTAAACCCCCAGTAACTATATATATAAAAGCCTAAGCAACCGCTGACTGGCCGGTAGCTATGACACGCACTGACCACCAGGGGGGCAGACGCTCAATGCAGGAGCTGCTGAGCGACAGCAACTTTGCAGAGTGTCCTCTCGCACTCTGGGACCCCTTGGGGGATGTTGGACTGCCAGTTTCAGCCCAATCCCCGCAGGCCAGGCCAAGGGACCCCACCTGCCGGAGGGACTCCAAAGACACCGCCCCAGGTGCACCGGCTGGGGAGGGACCGCGGGAGGTTGGCTCCAGGGTGTTTCCAGCCCATCTTGCCCAGTCCCACCCTGCTGGCCACCTTCCAATTAATTTCCTTTCAATGTGCACGAATCCGTGCACCGGGTCACTAGTAATGTTTATAAAGGAAAACCTAAAAACCAGGATGCAGAATGGCAGTTATACCACATTCTCCCTCGTCTGCTGATGGGAAATGCTAGAAAAAAAAGCTGGAAAGGTGTGTCTGAACGTCTACACAAGCGACTGGAGCAGTCTTTTTATGTTTCTGTGTCTTCTAAGTTTTCTACAACGTGCACATCTATTTCAATAATCAGGGAAAAAAAGTTGAGGCAGGCAGTGAACCACGTGGAGGAGAGCTCAAGTGCCCTTTCGGGTGAGCGGCCGCTCCCGCGTCTTCCTCAGATGGCTCTTCAGAGAGTCTTTGTCATCTGTGATGCGTAAATTAAATATTCATTGTTATAAAAAATACATCTCTCTTGTCAGTCACCTGTGAGCTCTGCCTCTATCAACACAAACACACACACAGCCCAGAGGAACTCCACGCCGGCTCCTGTGAGTTATACATGGGCCAGGGCCTACGAGAGCCTGTGCTTAGAGAGAGGGCAGTTGGGCCGGTCAGATCTCGGTTCGAATCCCAACCCTGAGGCTGACGCTTGGGCATCTGGCTGGGAGTGGGTGGTCCATGTCCCTGCCCTGTACAGCAGGCTGGGCACATGCGGAGGATCCCCAGGGGCAATGGTGAAGTTTGGGGAGAGGGTGGGTAGGAGACACCTGAGGGGGGCTATCTCCTCTCCCCCCACTCGCTCCCCGCCAACCACAGCAGTCTCCTTTCTTTGCTTTATGTGATGCAATTCTGTTCAGGTTTTATTCCAGGAGAACATAACATGTCTAAGAAAAGTGCATGGGAACCTCGCTGGAGGGTGAGTGCGGGGCAGCAGCTGTGAGAGCGGATTGCGGCCTTTTCAGCTATGGTCTGCCAACCAGTGTTACCTGGAACACGCTGTTCTTTCAGAAGGAGCAGGGAGCTGCCCCAGCTGTCACACCTGGCCCCTGTCCTCTCCTCCTCCCTGGAAGTCAGCCAGGCAGAGCCATTCCTCCTACTGAAGTGCAGGTCGAGGCACAGAGAAGGGAAACTACTTCCCCGGGCGCACCCTGGGTGGGGGTAAGCCATAGCGTCCCTCTCCTCTCCTCCCCAGGTCGCCTCCAGGGGGTAGGGACACACCTTGGCCCTTCCTGGACTGGAGCCTTGGCTCAGGCGGGCACTTTCCCGGATTCAGGGGGGCAGGAAGATTTCACTTGCAGGACAAGGCTGCCCAGCTCCTCCACGGCCTCCGGGACATAAAACAAGGCGCAGGAGAAGGGCCCCTCTGCACACAGACACCGGAATCCTGTTCTGAGTCTCAAACCGACCCTGTCACTGGCCTGCTTCACGCCTGTGAATCTGCTGCTCTGAACCGCAATTTCTTGGCGACGGGTTGGGTGGTGAGTAAACCCACTGAGTAAAGCATTGGGAATAATGCGTTCAGACCTTTGTGGACGACGTACACTTGGGCGGGGTGAGGGCTGCAGAGTGGCAGTGCCAAGTCGAGCTCCACGCAGGGCAGACACGGAGCTGGCCCTGCCCACCTGTGCGGCCTCCTGCCCTCCGCCTGGTCTGCCTGGGCGCTGCCTGCTCCTGAAGACTCAGCCCGATGGCACGCTCAGGAGTCCTCCTGGAGCTCCCGCTGCGGTCTTCTCCCTCGACGGTCAGCTTCTCCGCGGGCTGCGTGTTTCACCATTGAACCTCTTGCAATTCTATTTCTGGCTCAAGGGCAGGGCCTGGCTCATTCTCTATCCTCACCAGGGGCACAGCATGAGCACCATCAGAGTTTACGACTGAATGAATGGAAGCCAGTGTGGGAGGGAGACAAGGTGCCCCCCATTTCACTCATTTTCCTGGAGCCCCAACACAGCATGGTCCCTTTCACCAGCCTGTGGCTGCAGAATAAAAGGGTCCCCACTCTGAGCATCCCATCTGTCCTCTGAGCCTCTGAGACCCGTAGACTGGGACCACGTTTGGGGTGTGGGGCAGGTGGGAGTCTCAGAAAAATGTTTCACATAATATCCACATGCAGGCACCATGCCAGGGGCTTACAGAGGCTATTTCTACCCCTCCCAACAGCCGAGCAGGAAGGTAAGGTCTCCAAATATGACTTTATAGAGTGAGACTGTCACTAGTCCATCTATCCATGTGCCCAACCAAGAGGCCCTTCCTGGGTGCTGTGAGCAGGCCCAGTGCTAGCGGAGCACTGGAGTCACTGGCAAAGGAGAGGGATGTGGCCAAGTAACCCGGCCAGGAAGTGACGAGCAGGGATGACAGCCCAGCCTTTCTGTCAGCCGGGCTGGTAGTAGGTGTAGGAGGCTCGAGGCTCATGGGAGGCCCTCAAGTCCACCTAGAATGCCGTCCCAACAGCCATCCACGCACGCCCCTCCCCCCGCAGTGACAAGAAAGCAGAGGCCACAGCTTGGCACACGAACCAAACGCCTAAACCTGCCAGGAGTGCTTGGAATCACGTGAGAGCAAAGGGCCCTTGGCTTCGTCAGTCACCGATAAAACCCTGTGCCTGCCCACACTGGCGTGTCCGGGAGCGGGGCTGGGGTGAGGGGGGGGAGGGAGCCCCGATGTCCAGCTCACTCCAGCAGCTCTCCTGCCATCCAGGCTGGCTGGGCAGTGGCTGCGACAAGAGGCCCTGTGTCTCCTGATCACTGCTGAGCTCTCAGGTGACACTTTGACCTGGGGTCTGGTCTGAGCAGAGCTTTCCGGGTCCAGGCGCGGGCGCAGGCGCAGGGCGGACGATGAGGACACTAGCAGTGCTTACGGCGCTGAGCTGAGCGCTGCCGGAGTTTCTCATGAACTCCTATCGCACCCTCATTTTGCGGATAAAGAAGCCAAGGCTCAGAGAGAGGGAGCCGCCTGCCCAGGGTCACACAGCAGCGGACGGCAGGCCCGGGACTCTGCATTTCCCTGGCTCTGAACCACTTTGCCATCCTGCCTCTTTCCTTCCGTGGATCTGAAACAATGAAATAGGCGTAGGGCGTTTCCCCTCCCACCTTCAATAAAAGGTGAGATTTCAAAATAAACCTATTTAAATTCTGCTGCTCATGTTCTTCCATGAAACATACAGTCAGATATTTGTCAGAGATAAAGGATGAACCGTCGAAAATGTCCAGGTTTAAATTTTTTATTAGCTTAAGGCAGAATATGGGGAAAAAAAAGTGTACCTCTTCCCTCATTAACCCAATTCAGCTACTACCCTGCAGTCTGCCACCCACCACTTGCCTGGATTTTATTATACACAAATTGCTGTCTGCGAGAAGGCAGGTCATGGCGAGCCTGGCTACCCAGCGAGGGCTGCTGGAGTCTTGGCGGGAAAGAAAGGCCTGCTGTCCATCACTGTCCAGACCCCATCATCTCCACGCTGCTCCCGCCTCTGCCTACCCCGTCTCGGCACAGACTCCCATGCAGATGACTTCCCGAACCCTTTCTAATGTTTGGTTTAACGTGTCGCCGGTTGGCGCGCGCATGTGACAGTGGTGACAGGCGCGGCTGTTCCTTTTTAAATACCATGTCAGAGACACGGCGTCAGGAAGCGGGGACGTGCTCTGTGGCTCTCTGCCGCGCCGGGATCGCACGGGCTTATTTTTTAATGAGGAAGATCTGCATCTCGAGAGTTTTTTTCATGTGTCACATCGCGTGGACAAATCAGCAGCACGTCACGCTGGCCCAAAATGAAATGCTGACAAATGTAGATATTTCAAATTTAATTGACATTTAAATGTACTTGAGATAAAGAAGGGGAAAAATCAGCGAGGACTTGGTCTCCGGAGGTAGTGAAGGGAGCGGGTGATCATTTCTTAAAGGATCATTTCACTCCAGCACAAAGGATCCCTACTTCGTAGGTGTCATGGCTGCTGGTGTCCCTGATCACGTGGCTCTGGTGGGGCTGATGAGCAGGGACAGGCCCCAGGATGAGGCCAGTGGATGCCAGTCTGTCCAGCCAGCCTTCCACACCCCCATGTCCCAGCCAGACGACCTCGGGAAAGTCATCAGATTCTGAGCCTCATCTGTAAAATGGGATGTCTACAGCCCTCCTGATGGGCTTTACACAAAGCTGGATGAAATGTTTGCAAAGCTCTTTGCAAACACCTGGTGCATAGTGAACATTCGATTACTACCCACCGCCACATTCACCTGCCAACACACAGATTCTTGTCCAGGTGTGCCAGGATGGACAGGGTGGTCCCTGCCTTCAAAGACCTTCCCAGGTAAGGTTACTGCCCCCACTGGCCTGTCACAGCACATCAGAAGCACGAGAGGACCCTGTCGTGCCTTCCCGCCACCACCAGGACCCGGGGCCAATGCTCCAGACCACAGCGTAGCATGCACACAGGCTAACACGACAGACAAGGGCTCTGAAGCCAGCCAGAGGGGTCTCTGGGGGAAACGAGGTGGGTGCAGGACCCCGGGAGGAAGCTGGGAACTGCACTGGAGCTATTCCTCATGTGACCCAGGGTGCGGGCGAGGGCAGTGCTCAGGAGGAGAAACTGGAGACAGATATGCTGGACGTAGGACCTTTACACTCATTTGTAAACATCTACTTAAAACAATAATGTGAGACCAACTGCTGTAATGAGTCACCAATGAGAAGGTGCCTTCCTGTCAGGAGGGCTGGTCTATGTGTGAGACTGGGTTCTTCCCACCCCATGGGGACCTGCTCTGCCAGAGGGCAGTGGTTGGGGTGTCCCTGGCTCACTTGGGAGGTGACATGGGGCTGGGCTTTTAATCATGAGCATGGCAGAGGCTGCACATGGCCTAGAGGTGTTTCTGTGGAAGAGTGCGCACAGGGAGCTGGGGTGGGGCGGGGCTGGCAGGGAGCAGGTGGTACAGGGCCATGTGCGTGGTTAGGGGTGATGTGAGGGCTGGGCAGGCAGCAGGGAGGCCTTCCTGGCTGGGCCCTGATCTCTCTCTTGGGTTGGCTGTGCTCTTCGCCTTTCCAACCTTCGTTCATTCATCCACTTAATTATTTATCACCCTGTATCTTCCTCCCTCCCTTCCTCCCTCCCTCCTTCCCTCCCTAACAAAAATCACTAGTGTCAATCTCACATGTCCACACCCATGCCCAGATGCCCTGAGAAGTCCTTCCTGGGCCACCAGGTGGACACCCACACAGGCAGAGACCCATGCACAGGGCATGGGCTTTGCCTCACTATCCCACCCTCAGGTTCTTTGGTGCAGAGAAGATGGGTGGGGACACCTCGGGGCACTTTCCCTGCCTGGAAGGGAAACTGTGAAGAACTGTCCCCCACTCTGCGGACGCCTCTGACAGCCGTGGTGGAGGTGGGGGTCGGGTGGGGTGTCAGGCGAGAAAGCAGTGAACTTGGACATGGACCCAGCAGACCCAGGTCATTCCACCTGGTGTTAGAGCCTTGGTTCCCTTTGCCTTCACTGGGAAGATTTTTGGGGAGCGGGGGAGGCTGAGCAAGATGATGTCTATGAAAGTGCCGGGCCTGAAACAGGCCCGTGGGAAAAGGAGCTGTGGCATCATCGCTAATATGGAGGGGGCTCGGCTGGGAGGGCACAGCCTTTCAGAGGTGCCTGCAATCACTAGTGTCCTGAGGATAAAGCGCTTCTCCTGGGGCACCTGAAGGCTTGGTTTTCAGCGGGAACTGATCCCCGATGGTGACAGCTCCTGGGAAAGGTCCTTGCCTCCCAGTGGCCCCGTGTTCCCTGGGCTGGTGCACTTCCCTGCTTTTCCAGTCTGGGCTCTGGCTCCATGTCTGGCTTCTGGCTCCTGGCTCGTCTTTGTCCCCAGGGCCCAGGACCCACTGTTGGAGAAGGAGGGGCCGAGTCAGGGCAGGAGCCCCTGGCCTTGCTAATTGGGTCTGTGGCCTTCTGCTCGGTGTTTGGACTCCTGGCTATTCAGAGACTGGGGCCTGGCAGTCTGCCAGGGGGTAGTACCCAGACAGCTGCCCCTCCCCCCTGGGCCCCAGGACCCAGCTGGCTCTTGAATCCTTGCTGCTGGGCTGCTGGCAGTTTCTGGCTCCTAGAAGGCCAGGGCAGGGAGGTGCTGGTGGCTCCATATTCACATCCTGATCACGCCCGGCAGAGCAGGTGCTCTTCACACCTCTGTGGCTGTTCACTGATACCCCTCCCCTACCTCCAGGGTGCTGGGCTGTAAGCTTTAACCTGTCTTCAGTGGTTCCTTTGTTCATTCATTCAGTCAACATCCCTGAGCAGAGGCCCGCGCCAGGCTCTGGTCCGGGAGTTGAAGGACACACGGCTTTGCCAGGTGCGTACACCTGCATGTGAGGTGAAAGCTACAACACGGCAGGTCAGTGCTACACAGGGGAAGCGCGGGGAATTGTGGGTGTGGGAGGAGGTCGGATTGTTGAGGCTGCGGCAGTGGCTGCAGGAGGTGGCAGGAGGGAGACTGGCAGACTTAGGATGTTAGTGTGGCTCCTGAGGGCAGGCTCCCAAGTCCTGTTTCTTGGGATGTTAACAGGCATGGTCTTTAACGCCAGGGGGCAGAGACTTGCCCAGGTCTGACCCAGGTCTGTCAGATGCCGCAGTCCCACTTGTGCACCAGGCCACCGCCCAGCAGAGCTCAGTGACCACACCCCAGGGCAGCTCTGGGTCAGGTAGGAAGGAAGGAGCTCTACGCCGGTCACCAGTCGTGATCCACACTGAGGCTGTGCTGGGCCGTGCTGGGCCCGGGTCCTGAGGGGACCGTGTGTAGCAGCACATATCACATCACCTCCTGCCAGAGCGTGTGTGCAACTGGCCTGCACAGATACAACAGCAGCGTTCTGAGGCCGGCCCCTGGGCAGAGCGCTCACCAACTGCTCCTGGCAGCTCTTCTGACCTCATTGTAACCTCCCCGGCCTTTGGGTGTGGGGTCGCGCAGTGCAGTTCAGATGACCAGTTCTCCATTCCTGTGCAGCGTGGGTTGGTGGACAGACCGTCTGCCCAGCCCGCATTTCTCCTTGGCTGGGAGGATTTCTGACACCAGCCACACAGTCCTCTGGGTCCCCCAGGCCCAGACTCTCAGGGAGCCCACAGTTCTGGAGGGAGTGTAAAGCAGCACACGTCTTTTAGAAAGTTATTTAGCAGCACAGAGCAGAAATCTGCCTCTCTAACTGGCTTAGGATGCGGATTCTGGCATTAAGGAGACACTTCCAAAGCTCAGCTCTGCCACTAGCTAGCTGTGTAAGCCAGGGCAGTGACAACGTCTCAGGGTCTGTTACCTCTTCCGTAAAACAGAGCTAATGATACTCTCCCCGGCCCCACCCGATTTCATGTGAGGATTCAGTGGAACGGAGTATGTAAAGTGCTTACATGTGGTTCTCAGTTACTGGTAGCTGTTCATCATTCTGTTTCTCATAATGATGTAAAGTGAGGAAACACTTGGAGAACCAGGACCTCACTCTGGCGTTTTTCATATTAGTGAAAACCTGGGACAGTCTGCAGCCCCAGCCTGAGGGGCGTGGTGAGGTAGGTCTCGCACATCCGCGTGACGGGATCTTCCGGTCCCCAGCAGCAGGGGTTACAGGACGGGGGGCCAGTGCCCAGGATGGGCTCCTCAGAAGCCGCAGGTCTGCACACAGACCGGGAAAAGGAACGCCGGGAGTCTGCAGGAACGCTGCTAAGTGGTTGAAGTGGTGGGATTCACAGTGAAATGGTCTCTTCCCTACTTCCAGATTGTCCGTAAGGCTATTGGGTTATTTTTATGAGTAAACAAAATCATTTGAGAAGAATAGATTTTGCATGGATCTGGCCGAGGGGTGCAGGGCAATGGCTCATGGGCATCTGGTGGCTGAATCTGGACCGTTCTTACTTAGCACAATGAGACTTCAAACAACCAGCCCGCAGCCAGTCAAGACTCGTGGGACTGGAGGGTGTTCTGTGTCACCGTTAGAGGCGAGACCACGGCGTGCAGCTGGAAGCGCCCAGGCTCTGCAGCTGGCCAGGACCGGCGGCATCTCGATCCGATGCACACGGACCCGAGTCCCTTAGCCATTAAGGCTCAGAAGACCACCGACCCTTCTGGGTTGTTGTGAAGATCAAGGGAGGCAAAGCCTGTATGTAACGATCTCCTTCTGTTCTCTCAGCAGCTCTGTGAGGGCTGCTGCCCGTCCCCTCCTGCAGTGAATGAAGGACGGGCATCCTGGCAGAGAGGCACCTGGGGACCAGCAGGCCACTCCCTGCCTCTGGCCTCTGTGTGTGGCCCTGAGGGGCGGGCCGTACTGAGCATAGTGCTGCCTTTAAGAGCTTGCTCTCGGCTCCTTCTGAGCTTCAAGTTCAAAGGTCAATCCCCCTATAACTGACAGGCCAAAAGGAAAATAAGTTGGGGCCTGGTAGCCACACACACTGTGGCTGAAACCACCAAGGCCCACCTCTAACAGGTGGGGAGCTGTGACCCTTACAGTGTCCCCTGTGGCTGCCACTGTCCTCACCACTCAGAGTAGGGCAGTCATACTAGGTTCATTTGTTGTTGTTGTTAACCCTTACCTGAGGATATTTTTTTCATTGATTTTTAGAGAGAGTGGAAGGGAGGAAGGGAAGGGAGAGGGAGAGAAAGAAATCGATTGAGACAGACACATCGATTGGTTGCCTCCTGCACGTGCTCTACTGGGCCAGGGATAGAACCTGCAACCCAGGTATGTGCCCTTGACTGGGAATCAAACCCATGACCCTTTGGTGCAAGGGCCAACACTCTAACCATTGAGCACACCAGCCAGAGCATATTGGGTTCTTAACAGAAAGCCTGGATGGGGCAGACGAAAGGGCGAGGCCTCTGTCCTCAGACAGCTGACCCCGCCATTTTCAAGCCTGGAGGCCTTGGGCAAGTTACTGGAAGTCTCTCGGAGCCTCAGCTTCTCCATCTGTTGAATGGGAAAGCCACCCCTACCCTTCACAATAGTAAGTGATGGTCAGTCAGTGATGCTTCTCTTTCCTTCCCAGACGGAAACACGCAGGCTCCAGTGGACACTGCTTCTTTGGCAGGAAGATGACTGAACAGCTCCGGTTCCCAACTCCAGGGAACCAGAGGGGAAGGGTGGCGCGGGGGACAAGTCATTTCAGGACCTGGAGCTGCCTCGGCAGAGCCAGACTGACAACAGACCCCCATGGGCGGCAGAGTGTAACTGGAGAATGAAATCCAGCAGCATCGGAGCCCTGGCCCTGCCACTTTCGAACTGGATGACCCTGGGACACGGGCCAAGGACACTTTCTGAGCTCGAGTCCCCATTCTGTGAAGGAGAAACCAACACCAGCCTAAGAGGCCCAGGACAGGAGAGGAGCACGGCTTTACTTGCTGCTAACTGGCCTCTGACCCCAGCCCTGCGGCCCGATCCCTACCAACACCAGCTCTTACCCTAGGGAGTGTTCCGGGCAGCCCATCAGCCGTTCTGAATAACGGGAGCAGCTAAGAGTTCTTGGGGAGAAATAGTCACTGACTACTAATTAGCTAATGTTAACTGGAAAACAGAGGGAGAGCTTTCCTGAAGTGTTCTCCCAGTCGCCATCAAATGGTTTTAAGGGGCCAGGGCATCTACTGTCGGTTCAGGAAGAAAATTCGACAGAGGAAAAAAATTCATTTTGGGAATTCAAGTCAACAAGAATCAGCATGGGGATTCCATTAAAGGCCTCTTTTCAAAACCCTAAGCAGCTCACACCTAGTAGGTTTTCAAAGATATTGTTGAACGAACGGGTAGACGAGTGGACAGAGGGACATCATCTGGAAGGGAAGAAATGGCTTCAGTGATGGACTGGCCGAGAGCTGGCGGCCGATGCTGCAGGCCTTGATGAGTTCCAGGCGCGAGCAGCTTGCTGCAGGAGGCTGTGGAGACCATCTTCGTCTTAATCAGCTCCATCTCACTGTCCACAATGTTGATTACTTAATATGCTATTTGGAAGTGAGAGCTGGGGCAAGAAGTCAGGAGGATGGAATCCCTCCCTCCACTTCAAAGATCCCGTATCTCTTTCTGTCGCCCAAATCCTCTATGTTTCTGATGCACTTAGATGTCCCCAGTAGAGACAACCATCCATGATTCAAGAAAATCCAGGCCAGATTAAAGGGCCAGGCACTGATCTGTGTGCCCAACACGGAACCATCCGCAACAAAGGCCCATTAGGAACGGCTCCTGCCTGCTGGCTTGTCTTCTCGTGTCTCCCAGCACAATGCTGACAGATTGGGGGAGCTGGGTTCTTTCCTCCCTAGAACAATATTTTATGAGGAGTCTGTTTTATTAAAATATTTTCCGCTGGATGCTTCCTGTGTTTTAAGAACTTGGTCTTGCCAGCTGGAGCCGATGACAGTTGAGAAAAACACATCCAAGTGCTGTTGTGACAGGGCATGTGGAAGTGGAGGAGCGAGGCGGGGGAGGGGGGGCAGCATGGGAACAGACGCAGGAAAACACCCGGCTGCACCAGCAACACCACTGGCATTATGGGAGAACACCCCACCCCATCACTAAAAAATGTGAACAGAAACTCTTGGAACGACGTCCCAAAGTGCACCTCTTTATCTGTGATGTGTGGTCACAGAGAACCGTCATTTGTTGTTTATCGCTGCCAGTGTGCCAACCCACTAAGCCAGCCCCATGCCACCAGTGGTTCATTTCATGTTTCCTGAACAGAAATCTAAAACAAGGCATGTTGCAAAAAGAAACAAAAAGCGGTATCAACACGGTTCTGGGCACAACCAGGAGGATGGGATTACCAGACACGGGCTCTTTGGCACACACTAGAGGCATCCCGTCACCATGAGAACAGAGGCGATTAGGAAGCCCAACCTTTAACTGGGAACCTGGCCACAAAGTGGGTAATGCTTGCCTGCAGAACATGCAGTGATGTTGGCCCAGGGTGGTTCTGTGCGGGGCAGGGATATTCTGGGTTCACACTTCAATATCTACAGGCCCATGGCCCTGTACCACAGTGCAGTGGCTAAAAGATTTAGCCCAGATTTAAAGTGGTGGCTTTAAAGAAAAGTGACTGATTTCATCCCCCTAAGGAGAAATCATTAGGGTCTGAGGAACTCTGATGCCATGCAGCATTTTCTCCACAAGGGGGCAATCATAATCCACGCCAGTCATGGCCAGGGACCTATTCCTCAATTATTCCCACTGTCCTATTGTCAGAGCAAAAGTTAAGCCTACACCCAACTTCAGGAGTCCTCTCTTCCAAATTGTGCATAACCAAGCATCTCCCAAGACAGACACACACACACACACACACACACACACACACTCTCCCCCCCGCCCCTCCTCCCCCTCCGTCTCCTACAGCCTTCTGGACAAGGGCTGAGGCTGTCTGAGTAGGCTGGTTCTATAGGACAAACAGTCTCGACCAACACCGAGGCGTAAAGAGAGAATCCTGGAGGAGGGGAAGTGCACTGTAACCTGGGTTCGGCCACAGCTTGACATTTCAGAATCCTTTCTTCCCTTTGGCTCCTTTCTCTGGCCGGGGCCCGCCATCTCCCCAAACTTCTCTCCCCGAGAATTCTTCTGAGAGGAGAGCAGACATGAGGAGTGTTCCCCTCTGCACCCAAGGGACTTCAGGTTCCTTGGGGCAATGTTTTTGGTTTCCAAAATCACCCGACCAAGATGGACTCATGCACTTTCTCAAGGAATCACGGGATGCCAGTGTGTAGTGGCTCAGCTGTCTGGGCAGGGCCCCAGGGGCTGTGCACTTGGGGATCAAGGGAAGCAGTGCACCCTCTGATGGAAGCAGTGGTCTCTTCTCCAGTCGGGGGCTGTACAGTTTAAGCCTCACCCATCCAGGCAGCTCTGCCCACTGCTTGGACACCTGCCTCATCATTTACCTCATCTACCTACCATCTACCCAGCAAGTGACTCCAACGTGGGTCCTATGCTGCGTATAAACCCTAGTGCCTGCCCTGAAGACCTCTGGGCCCGAGGGGAGGTGTTAAAGCAAAGCTGAGACAACATACAGGCTATGGCACAGGTGAGCCAAGTGGGGGTGGGGCAGTGGGGAGGACAGTCCTGTGTATGAATCTGGGCTCCAGAGCCTTCAAGTGCCCCAGGTCTAGGAGGCTAGAGGCCCTCGTTGTCACCTTGACCAGGTTCCTAACTCTCCTCTTGACCATCAGAAAAGGCCTGGAACCTTCTCCTGAGCCTGTCCCTGTGGGCATCACCAGTCAAAACCCAGCCCAGGTGGCTGGCTCTTTGGCCTCTGGGGCCTCCCCACTGTTGTGACAACGGCCAGCAGAAACAGACACTGAGACCAGACCCTGCTCCTGAACCTCCTAGGGAAGCCTTCCGAAGGCCAGGGCTGCGGCGCGGGCCCCACCCAGCGCTGGCCCCGCTGGGTCTCCTGCAGAGAGAGGGGAGGGGAGCCGCGGGTACTCACTGCTCCTGGCTCGGGACGGACGGCCTCCGGCCTTCCACTGCGATGTTGCTCTTCGGTCTCTTGACGACATGTGGACGGGGAGGGCGCACCTGGAATGGACACAGGGGAGAACCCCCGAGAAGGCGTGAGTTGGAAGAGCCACACGGGAACATTCTGAAGTTTCAGATAAGTGGCCCCAAAATAAACGTTGAGGGATCTTTACGGTACGGGCTACAAAGGCTCTGCTTGTCGCGAAAACACTGCCACACTTGAGCTGGAATTCCGTGGCCCCTCAGTCGGGAAAGGCTCTTCTGAGAGCTTGGTTTCCTTATCCGCAGGTCGGGGTGGGTCCCCCGCCTCCTCCCAGGGCTGCCGTGAGGGTGCAGTGAGGTTCGGTCTACACAGGACCCAGAACAGGGGCCCTCATGCTAATACGGCCCCACTTGCCTCCTTCCAGAACCCAGAAACCGCTTTGGTAGAACCCAAAAGTGTAACTCAGACTTTGTTTTCAGGGTTCACCTGGTGCTTATCTTGTTCTTTTTACAACGAAATTACAGGATGCTTATTGTCCTCTGTACATGGGAGAGGGAAGAAAGCAAAACATGGCACTGGACAGTACTGCCCAGGGCATCCCGAGCAGTGCCCCAGAGCAGGGCCGCACACCCCGGGGCTACCACACCGAGGGGCGGGGTGGGTGTACTTGACAGTGAAGCATACAGCTTCCTGGTCCACTGTGGGCTGCAGTGGCAAGATCGTTTTCTTTCTTTCTTTTTTTTTCTTTATTATTATTTTTTTCCTGGTCTGCTGCCTCTGAAAGCCAAGACGAGGACACATAGAAAAGGACACCCTCTCCCCCGTGGAGCCCGTGATGGGCGTTAGGCTGCGCATGTCTGCGTGCCCCTAGAAGGATGCTCATTTAGTCTCATCAACATTACATGGCTTTAACTTCGGCTCTGTCACCGCTGGACGTTTCCAGTGCCAGAGCGGCCCGAAGGGAGCTAAGCCAAAGAAGTCTACCTGTGAGTTTCGTGGCCAACAACCAGGACCGAGTCCCGTGCAGGAGGCTTGCTCTCTCTCTGCAGCTGAGGGACCAAGTAGGAGACACCTCGATGGCTGAGATTCTCGGACAGGTCAGGGAAGGGGAGCACTCACGTTCCATCCCTGCCTGCCCCTTCTCTGAACCCCACCCCACACAATTTGTGGGTGACACCGCACAATGGCTTAGGTACAGATGAAGCTGGCTGCATAAAAGACAAGTCTTTATGGAGTCTGATCGAGGCCCCCCCCCCCCCCCCCCCCCCCCCGCCGTTCTCTGCAATCTGATCGAACCAGTTTTTCCTCTGGACTGGCCAGTCTGAGCTCAGTCTCTTCTGGCAACTCAGAGATGTGGCCAAAAAAGCCAAATGTATCCCACCAAACTGCTGTCTTCCTCTGTGGGGCTACCGTGATGACCTACTGAAATGACGCGGGAGAGTGCTACCATGGCACACAGTGGGGCTCCATAAATGCTCACCTTGCTTCTCCGAGAGCTTGTCAATGACAAAAGGAAGCGGGTGGGGTGTCTCTGAGTTAGAAGATTTGATTTGTGATGGCCTTACCCTCGCCTAGCATACTGCTCAGTGTCTGGTATTCGAGGAGTCACTCAGCAAGATTTCCCGAAACAAATGAATGCTGCTCTTGGAATCTAAGAAGTGCACAATACCGTCTCTGTTGCTATCACTATTATTAGGACAGTGCAGCCTCAAAGCAGACATCCAGGCACCATTTGCTGGATACACAGGTGGAGACACCCCCACCCATTCTGACCGTGAACTGGTTTCCTGGACCAGAGCCAGAGGCAGCTGGTAAACAGGATCACCTGGCTGGAATGCTCCCCCGGACTTCTCACCACAAAGGCGTGTGCTGTGGGGGCGATGGAGCAGCTCTGCCCTGCCCCGGGCCCGTGGTGGGGGTTTCAGGGAAGGGCAGACACTAAGGCCTATCAGCCTGTCCTTGCACATGGCTGCTCCCTGCTACAATAAAGGCGGGTTAGGAATGTGAACTTGTGTGGCTGAAATGGGGGGATTAAGTTTGTGGCAACCTCAACTGAACTTGCAACGTGGTGAAACATGGGGAAAAAGAACAACAGAGCTAATTAGACGAGCTGAGCTGTCAGAGTGCCGCTGAATGGCTCCGCGCCAACAAACAAAAGGAATGGGTTGGCAATCAGCAGGATCGATGGAGGAGACTGCTTCATTAGGGATGATAAAACAGACAGAGCGGGAGAGGGAGGGGGTGGAGAGCAAGGAGGCCGGGAAGGCAGGGGAGGGAGAGAAAGGCACAACAGGCCCGGGGACAGTCAGTCGCCTGCATCACACCGTTACAGACACACCCAGAGTCACACACACCTGATTGGTGTGGACAAAGCCCGACACAGTATCACACCCACAGACAACCATCCAGAGACATGCAGAGGCCTTGAGATGCCAACATGCACACGTCTCCCAAATACACACTCTCAGGGGCACACACATAAGAGGCGAAGACACATGCACCAATCACACACACACACACACACACACACACACACACACACACACACGGCCGCAGATCCACAGTTAGAGCTGCAACCAGGCAGACACACAGAGACAAAATGGTTTAATTAAGCCCAAATAACAGGACTGGCTCGTCATATTTCAGCGATCACGTTGTCTTTCTGGGGTGCTTAGGAAGGGAGGGGGCTGGGGATGAGGGAAGAAACCGCAAGCACACACAACAGCGATGGCCCCACCCGTGTAAGGATCCCAGCAGCGCCAGGGGAGAAAATGCTAAACAGGGATTTTGAGCTCTGTTCAAGGGGGACTTGAGGGGAAAGTTGGGAAACCAGCCAATTCCCCACCGGATTTAAAACCTGAGAAATCTAAGTCGGCAGGGTTAAATGTGTACTGAATACAAAAGCACCGAGTACATTTGATTTTAATGGTGAGCAAGAAGTAATAAATACGAGCTTATAAAGGCTTCACATGCCACCGAGCACGGCCTGCCTCTCCTTGCACGCCTGGGCGCCGCCCCTCAGTCCATCCGACACCGGCAAGGCTTTCTTCTGCTCTTGCCTTTTTCCACTTTTAAAAAGAAAAATCTAAATCTTCCAGTAACATCTGAACTCCAGCCACAGGTGCCAGGCTACAAAGCTCCTTCCAGAGAGGCCGAGTGGTTGGCCTGCACACTCCCAGCACCCTGGGCCACGGCTGCACTGCTGCCCTGAACGTTTGCAGCTCGGTGACCGGCAAAGCCCAGTGGGGGCCCGTGGCTCCGGACATGGGAGCTTATCAGACCATCCTCTTAGAGGCCTGTGAGGGGTTCCACATCCTATGTCTTCCAGGTTCACCCCTGAGTGCGGGGGTGCCCACTGGGCAGGTTTGCATGAGTGCACAGGGCCCAGGCAGCACAAACCTAGGATTCCCAAACCAGCCCCACAGTAACCCTGCTTGGCAGAAGGTATTCAGGTTGGCAGAAGTTGAGTATATGTGCCCACTTTATGCCAGGGACTGTGCTAGGCGTTAACCATGTATGACCTCGTTACCTTCACCAGGTTGGTATTGCTAAACCCATTTTACAGATGATGAAACTAAGGCTCAGAGAAGGTAAACGTCATGCCCAAGTCAGACAGCCAAGAAGTGCCAAGCTGTGATTCAAACCAGGGCAGGCCTCGCTGACTTCCAAGCCCAGGAAAATTGGTTCTGCTAGCACCCCCCTCTTCAGTGCGCCATGACCCAAGGGGACCAAGGGTGTGCAGCCCCAAGGGTGGGGCTAGTCACCTCCTGCACCAGTCCAGGTCCAGTGGCATCTTTCCTCAGGGCCTCGTTTGCATCCCCACATCCTTAGCTGGTAGAGGAGGTGGCTACCTCTCTACCCAACTCTGCATAAGTGCCCACAATGGCAAGACAACAGCAGGGAGTCCACGGCAGCTGCCTCCCGGGTAGAGCGCCCCTGCCTGCCCTGGGTCCCAGGTCTCTCTTGGGAATGCTGAGCGCTGCCCAGCGGACAACTCTGGCTTAAGGAGAGGCTGCTGGTGAGGAGCAGGGAGAGGCAGTGCAGAGCAGACCTGGGCTCAAGGGACAGCTGGGCCTCTGATCATCTCTGTGGTCTCAGGTGCAAACTGGGGAAGCAGCACCTGCCTTCTCTGGCTGTTGTAAAAACAAGCAATGATTCAAGTGCTCAGCACAGTCCCAGGCCCATAGAAAGTCAATGTTAATGCTCTTCACCCTGTGTTCCTGCCAGGACCAATACTGCCCCAGAGATGCCACAGAGCCCAGCGGGCTGCTGGTGGTTCTTAGCTGCAGGCTCTGCCCCTACTCCACGCTGAGATGAATTCTATGGAAACGGAGTGAGCGGCAGGAACTCGGCATGCTGGGAGGCCACGGGTCCTCGGGTCAGGTGACTCCCACCTGCAGCTTAGGGACCTGGGCCACATCGCCAAGCATCGGTTTTCTCATCTCTAAACTGGGTTGTAAGAATAAACAAGTCATCTTTTCTGTCAAAGGACATTTTAGACAACTGCCATTTTGGACTGTGTGACTTGGCAGCCACCATTTTGGCCCCATGACCTGCAGTTCCTCTGGGGGCAGCCATCTTGAAATGGCAAAGGCCAACTCCTCCCTTTGAATTAGCCAATCGCAAAAGACTGTGCGCCTGAGCTCCAATCAAGAGTGAGGGTCAGGTCACAGGCGTCAGGATTAAAAGGCCGAGCAGACCGCCTGCTCGGTGTGCATGTGCATGTGCATGTGCATGTGCTCCCAGACCGTGTGCTGGGCCCCTCCTGCAGGAGTAAAGGTATTTGCCTGCTGCCTGGCTCCCGAGTCTGCTTTGGGTTCTACCAGGACCCCTGAATTTGGGGTTCGTCTTATTTCTTACAGGGTGGAGACAGGGCCTCCTTCATGGTGATTGTGAGGCTCAACAGATGATGGGCCCAAGAATGACTTGCTGCCTAGAAAAGCCCTAGCCAATGATAGTTATTAAGAAACCACGTCACTCCTTAGAAGTTGTAAGGTTTAAAAACCCGTTAGGACGACTAAGAACTGTTACGTGTGCCAGGCACTGTGCTGGGCTTTACGGATGTTGTCTACGCTCGTGCTCATGAACCCCTTATGAATGAGGGTATATCACAGGGACAGAGTGGGGCTCGGAGCTTAGGGCTCGCCCATAGCCCAGGGCTCAGGTATTCAAGTCCAGCTCTGTCTATGCCCCCATCCACGTTGCTAAGGACTGCACTGAAAGTCACTACATTACACAGGTCTGACCAGAAGCGGCTGCCTGTCCCCACGCTGGTTCTCTGTGTTGTTTGTGCCTTTCTCCCTGAGTGAGCGGACACACTCCAGCCCTGGACACTGTGCCGATCCCTGAGTGAGTAGTAACGGGAGAGGTCCATCACGACGGCCACAGGAGAAGGCATCTTAGCCCCCCAACCTCCACTCTCGCCCTCTCACCCCCACACACGGCCAGGGGGGAAGGGAAGAAGTACCCTGGAACTTCCCACAGCCACACAGAGAGTGGCCACCCCACTAATGCTGTGGGTGCACCGAGGACTAAAAACAGACACAGCTCGGCCTGGCCACCTGCGCCCCTCGGCCGCCACGCCTTTCACAGGTGGATTGGACACGTGCACTGGGGAGGGTGGGAGGGCACTGACACCCGTTTGTGGGAAACCCCAGTTGCTACTGGGTGGAACCCTGACCCCTCTTGCTGGGCTGCAGGAGCGGTGGCCGCTTTGAGTGCGAGATGGAGGGACTCTTCTCTCGGTAAATGGCCTTCACCAAATGGTCCTGGCAAGTTTCCCTGCTAGAAGGAACCTGCTAGAGTTATTATGCCTGGGCATGGCCAAGTCTCAGCTTATAAGGAAAATGACATCACCTCGGTTGAATGCGGGACCCACACTGTATTTTTCCACTGCATTTCTCTAAAAAACAGTGATGGGTCTCCCCTCTTGCCTACCCCTTTGCCACATGTCACCACATGAGAAGGTGAGCTCCAGGTGAGGCCCATCAGAGGAGGAGCACCTGCCTCCATCTGAGCTGCGCCACATTCTTGGGGTGTAGCCTCGGCCCTGGGGAGGGACATCAAATGAATTTCTAAATCCCAATCTGGTGGGACTGAGACTGTGTGGCCAGGCTTTGAGAGAAGAGGCGGTTGGAGCCAGGCTTTGACACACGGCTAGACACACGGCTCAACCTAGGAGATCCGGCTCCTGTGCTACACACACGGCAAACACACAACAGCGGCCCCCGGCGACCTCCACCTCTGACCTCAAGTCCCCGAACTGCTTCAGAAAAAGGAGAGAGAAGCCCAGAAAATGCAAATTCGGGTTCATGCCACACAGAAGGGGTTTCTTTTGCAAGGCAGCTGAGTTCAAACTCCCGAGGAGGTTTAGTGAGGCGGGGACAGCGGCCCAGGCAGTGTTAGGAGGGAGGGCAGGACCACTGGCTACTCACGGGCCTCCAGCGCTGTATCTTGGGAGGCGGCGGGCGAGTGGGACGGAGGAATCTTTGAGGCTGTATTAAAGCGAAACTTAGAACATCAGTACACATGAGATGGTTGATGCATTTGCACACACAGCCTGAGAGTAAGCATCTAGTCCCCCAAGCCACAGCTCGAGGGCCACCCTTGACGCCTGGTAGGATCAACTGGTAGGGCCTTGGTTCCTGCACATTTCATTTCTGAGGCCTTCCTTTCTGCTAATTTCATCCTAGCCTCACCCCTGCCTGGATCTCCTCCAGCCATTGTCCACACAGGCCAAGGGGGACCTACTAAAGTGCAATATGACCATGCCACACCTCAGCTTGGAGACTTCTGCTGCAACCCCCCACCCCCTCCCTCATCTGACCTTGGGTGATGGTGCAACAAGGGTCTTGGCTGGCATTCCAAATCCTCCAAGATCTGGCTTTTGCCATGCCCCACACAGGTCCTTCTCATGCCTGCTTACCAGGCAGACCCCCAAATGGCCCAGAGCCCTCATGCCTTATTTCCTGCCTGCCGTCTGGGTGGGATGACCTACCTGATCCTGATCTGCCTGGCAAGCATATAACTGGCTTTTAAGATTCTTCCCAGGCCAGATGATGCCTTATGTGCTCCCTGCTACGTGAGACTTATCACAAACAGGAAGTAGCTGCCCCATCTCCCTTTATCTTTCTTTTCTTTAAATATTATCAAATTTATTTGGGGTGATATTGGTTAATAAGATTATATAGGTTTCAGATGTACAATTCTATAATACATCATCTTTATATAGCATTGTGTGTTTACCACGCAAAGTCCAGTCTCCTTCCGTCACAGTATATTTGACCCCATTATATTTCAAATGTTTAAATCCTTGTGCCTTGGAAGAAAATATATGCTCAATAAACGTCTGGTGAACAAATAAAATTTGTACAAAATGCTTGGCTTTTGAAATCAGAATTTGGATAAAAAACAGAAGAGCACAGACTTCTTGGCTCTACTCTCAAGTCCTTTATCTTGAGAGTCAAGCTCTGTTCTTTCAAAGGCCTGCCCATGCAGATGCCCAGAGGAGTGTGGGAGACCGGTAGGCAGAGTCAGAATAAAAGCCCACACAAGACTGAGACCTTGGACTTCAGCAAACCCTGGGAGGTTTCCAGTAGCTTCCTGCTCATTCAACCACGCAGTTCATGAAGGTACATCATTATTCGACAAAGCCTAGACCTGCACTGCCCACTTCAGGAGCCAATGGCCATGTGTGGCGAGTCCAATTTAAGGCATGCTGTAATGCCCTGGCCAGTTTGCTCGCACCAAAGGGTCATGGGTTTGATTCTTGGTCAAGGGCACATACCTGGTTACAGATTCAATCTCTGACCCCAGTTGGGGTGCTTTCTGGAGGCAACCAATCAGTATGTCTCTCTCACATCAATGTTTTTTTTTTTCTCTCTCTTTCCCTCCCTCCCTTCCACTCTCTCTCAAAAAACAACAAAACCAAACAAAAAAGACATGCTTTTAAAGGTAAAACACACACTGGATTTCAGATTAAAAAAAAAATTTGAAAAAAGAATGTAGAATATCTCAGTTTTAATAATGATTACGTGCTGAAATGGAAGTATTTTGGATATTTGGGTTAAATATATTAATTCCACATGTGCCTCACATGTGTGGCTCCCATGACATTTCTCTTGGACAGAGCTTCTGGCTGGAGGGATCCTTCAGGGAACAAACCTCAGAGGTCATTCTCTGACGCGGCTCCTGGAGGGGAGGGGCCGTGTGTCCCAGCCCCCCCTGGATCCCTGCCCTGCACAGGGCCTATCAGAGTGGCCTGTGGGGAAAATCTGCTGAGAGACTTGGTGGAGAATTGGGTTCCTCATGGCACACTGTGAGCTCCTCTGGATGGAAATGTACTGTGACTTCCCAGATCCTGTGCCTTAGCGGGGAGTGTGGGCAAGCCCTGCTCAGTGAGCCTTCTTCAGTTGGAGGCCATCTGGGGTTGAGGATGCCACCCACTGAGCCTCCCAACATACACAGCTCATTGGGGGCAAGCAGGACAGAGAATGGAGCAGAGGCCGCTGTCCCTGTCCAGATGCCCAGCTCTCACCCCCCTTCCCATCTGCTTGGCCACTCTACTCCTATAGCTCTGCAGCCCTCACTGCTCGGCATGTGTGACCTGGCCATCTCCCTTCTTGCCGGCAGGGGAGGCAATGTGGCCAAGTGCTCAGGAGGCAGCCTCTAGGTGGGACAGTCTTGGACTGAGCCTCAGCCCCCATTTGCCCTCTGGGTTCCTAGGGCCGGTGATTTTTAACCACCCAACCTTCCATTCCTCATCAGTATGTGCAGGTAATGGCACTCCCTCCAGGAGGGGGCTGTTAGGAAGACTCAGTGAGATGATGTTCGCCAAGTTCTCCCCACAGCGCCCGATCAGAGACATGGCAGGTTTCCCTGCCTCCAGCCGCTCCCCCTCCCAACCCACCTTCCACACTTGCTCCAGAGTGGACTTAAACAGAACACGACACATGCCCAATCATGCCACTTGTCTGCTTAAATCATCTCGCTGGAAGGCTGGTGTCTCCCAAGGTGTCGTCTGAGAAACACCATCCTAGGAGATGCACCGTATGAAGGGAGAAAGGGGGGTTTCTAGCCAGACAAGTCTGGGAGATGCTGTCTACTGTCTTGTTCCCTTTGGAGATTCACAATGACTGTTAGTGCAGCAAAGGAAGTCTTTGCAATACAAAAAAACACCCCGCCCCCCCCCCCCCCCGCCCCCCGTCCAAAAAACCCCCACAAAAAACCATCCTAACCAGGCAAAACCATATTAACTCTCTTTTTCTTTTCTTTTTTTAATACTTTCATTAGCATTATATTATGAATTTACTTCAGGGCCATAAGGTTTTATTTCTTCTGGGATATCTTTTTTCTTCGGTGCAGCCTCCTTTTCTGGTTTTGGAACACTGCTCTTTTTCAGCAGGATCCTCTCAGTGTGGCAGGGAGGGCTATGGATGGGCTAATCGCCCATGAACTTGGTACATTCTGCACTGCATCTTGGGAACTTTGTTCACCTGGATGTGCTCAATGACCAGAGAATCTACATCTAAACCCTTAAGTCCAGCATTACTCTCTGCATTTTAAAGCATATACAGCAAAAATTCAGCAATCTTTTTGGGCCACCGACCCTGCCCCACTGTATAGCCTGGGCACACGTACCAACCCCACCATTGTAACGACGGCACGGCACCCATTGCTTTTGTAAAGTGACATCCTTCAGATACTTGGAGGCGTTTGGATATGCATATCCTTGATGGCCTGGGCAGTTTCACAGCTGTTCTTAAGTGAACATGCAGAGCTGAATCTGTTGATTTGCATGATTTTGTGGGGTTTCTGGGTCAAGTGAATAGCGAACCGTTTTCAGAGGTCACCTCAGGCCACTTTCAGTAAGAAACTCCTTTTTTCTTAAAAGTTTTGTTTCCCCAGTTTATTTGAAGACAGATTCACTTTCCCTATAACACCCGGTGAATGTCATGCAGGGGAGCCAGGAGCCCTTCCCAAGGGCAGAGACCTGCTCTCTTCTTCTCTGCACCTCAGCCTCCTGCTCACGCCCCCGCCCACAGCCTCTTCTCGTGGCCCTAGTGGCAGAAGGTATATCCTTCTGTGGACAAGGAAGCAGACTAGAGAGATGTCAAGTGAGCTGCTCAAGCCCCGCACTGGGAGCACCGGGAGCTGGTCCCAGGCCTCCTGACTGCGAGTCCAGTGTGCTTCCCATGGCTGGAAGAGGCGGCGGCTAAACCAGAAGCAGAGAACAGAGGCTGGGCACCTCTGCACGGCTGTGTGATCCTCAACTGGCTCACTGGATCAAAACACGGCTGCACTGGCTACTGTTCCTTAAGTGAGTTCAAAGGGCCGGTAAGAAGGGTTCCATTTCGCAATTCACCTGGCACTGCCCGAGCTCGGCTGTGGCGGGGCTGTGGGTTTCCATGACCCACACAAGCCGCCGCCCTCCTGAAGGTCATGGTCATGGGGAAGCAGATTCACTCTACAGGGTGGATGGATAGTTGTACTTTTAAGGAACAACTATTTGGGATCAGGGAGCAGGGATTCAGGAGAAGTCACAGCCTTTATCCTTAAGGAATGTATGACCTAATGGGACTTGTCCTACATCACAGAAAAATGGCGTTCTGAGAGGACAAAGAGTATTTGGGTTAGACAGACATGGGCGCACATCTTGGCTCTGTCGTTTTCTAGCTGTGTTCAGTATTGGCTCTGCCACTTGGGTGAGTTACTTGACCTAAGCCTCAGTTGACTCTTACTAAAACAGAAATAACTCCTGAGTCACAAGCCCTGGTGTGAGGATGCTGCGGGCCTGTAATACAGCCACGGAAGGCTCTGGCCTGGAATCCTCAAGAGGAAATGGGACCATCCAATCCTCTCCTCCCGTTGGACCCACACGTCTTCCCAGAGTAGCCCTGTGGATGCGAGGACCTTGGTTTTCCAAGGGAGTGCACTGTTAGTCAAGCACTGTTGAAGGAGACTGGATTTTAATAGTAATCTCTTCTATTTATACGATGCGTTTCCCTTTCAAAGCTTTTCTCCTTCTCCTCTTTCCTTTGAGCCTCACATCCCCTGGTGAGGCAAGTTAGAGAATAATTATTTGCCTGCTATAGAGAGAGGAAACAGGAGGCCCAGAGAGGTGAAGGGACTAGTTTGAGGTCACAGAGCTAGTATTCTCAGTCCATTGTGCTATCCTTGTCAACCCAGATTTCCAAAGTCATGTGAAGTCCTCCTGACACGGCTTTTCTAATCCTCGTCCCGTCTGAAGTTAGACTCTGCTGTCAGATCTGTGCCTGCGAAGGCTGGTAAGAGGGGACTGCCACCTTCCCTTCCTTATTTGAGCATCTCTTTCCGGTGCTTTCCAGAGGCATGTGACTCATTGGTTCGTTCACTTAACCGACAGTGTCTGCCCTATACAGGCACAGGGTACCTCTGTGAACCGCCCTCCCAGGGCTCCGGCTCTGACGAGGGGACAGAGGGGCCTGAGGTCTGTGGAGGTCCAAAGGAGGGGTCTTCCAGCAGATGGGGTGGTAGGGAACTGAGGTGCCTGGTACAGGGGAACCACAGTGGACTGACAAGACTAGACCGAGGGTGAATATGAAGATGGGGAGCACCTTAGAGGGGCTGGTGTGGGGGGGTGTCACATAATGTAAGGCTTCGACTGCCTAAGAAGTGTGGATTTTCTCCTCAGTGCAGTGAGAGGGGACTATTCCAGGTCTCAGTGTCTGTCCTTGGTGTAGAAGATGAATGGGAGGAGGGTAGGTGGGCTTCTAAGGTTGGACACCCTCCAGCCACAGGGGCCTACCCAGGACTCCATGTCGCCAGCGCATCCCCCACCCCTCGCTAAGGGACTACTGGGAGATGTGAGCACGGGATAAGTGTGAAAGTGTGGTTGACACGGGTGTCCCAGAGAGAGGGGAACTCTGTGGCCTCTGCCTGGCCCTTGGAGTTTATATCTGTCAGCCGTGTGGGCCAGGTGAGTATGCTCATTTGATAGGAAACCCACATTTATGAGGACAGCATCTGATTTGCAGTTAATTTGTTGATGCAGCAAAACACCTTGTTTCCAAAAGGTCAGGAGGGGAGTCCTGTTGGAATATCAACTTAATTACCTGAGCAGCATGGATGAGTGGGCGCCCTGCTTGGGGCTGCAGGGTGGAGAATGCTGCCTGCCAGGCGCTGACTTGGGGCTGAGGGCAGTGGGTGCGGGGGATGGGCAGTTTACACAGTGGGCGGAGCCAAAGTACTTCCTGCTGGCCTTGTTCCTGGTGCCTAACCAGCAATCTTGGTAGCTGGAGGAATCCTCACGCTGGAATGAGGGTCATCACCCCATTTCACAGAGGAGGGAAGGCAAAGACTTGTCCAGGGCCACATACAGCAGTGAGTGACAGGCTTCAGAAGAGGGTCGAAGAGCTCATCTCAGGGGCAGGAGTCCTGTGATGTATGTAGGAAGGAACCTACATATGGATTTACTCAGTCCCCATGGAGGTCACACCTTGGACTATCTCTTCAACATCCCTTCGAGCTCAGAATCAGCATCCCCATGTCACTGCTGGGAGAGCAGCTCAGGGAGGAGGACAGGTGCTACCTAGGGCCATACACGTGAAATGCCCAAGTCAGCAGAGTGACAGACCAGGCCCCAACCAGGTGCTGTGGTATGGGGAAGGAGGTAGAACATAGATACCTGAGGCCACGACGACCAACGAAGGCCAAGGACTGTACATACAAAGCTTGGGATGGAGAGGCTACTGCCTGGGGGGGTGGGGGGTGGGGTGGGTGGGCCAGGGCCCCTGAAGCTCTCTTTCTGGGGGCTGGAGAAGGTGGGGTATGCCGGTGGCAGCTGGAAGCATGAGAGATCTGGCCTCTGAGGCCAGCCCAGAAGAGGGCCTCTGCTCCTTTGTGTCTGAATGGTGTTCTGAGTTGCCCCCTTCCCGTCAGACTCCTGTCTAGCCCACGATGGGGAGGCCCTGGCAGCCACAATGAGGAGGCTGGACAGATGTTGGGTTCCTCTGTCCCAGGGATGTGCCCCAACCAGATACGCTGCCAGGAATGAAGAGGGGAAAAGAGAGAATTCACAATTAAGCTCTGTCACTGTTTAACGAGGAAAGAGTTCACCTGGTTAATTTTCCTGGCTAGTAGCCACATCAATGCTCTGACCTGTGCATGAAACAGCCCGGCTGGGAGGGGAAGACAGCTTTCTGTGGCTTTACAAAGGGCCTCTGGGCTGAGAGCAAGGCTCCTCTAACTCCTCGGGACTGGAGAGCTGCTATTATGCAAGGTATGGAAATAAAAGAGGGCTTCTTTTGATATGCCTCCAAAAAGGAGTGCATTGAAGCCATATTTGTGTGGAGTGTCTCCTTTGAAATGCCCAACTAGCTCTCGGGCACAGCTCTCGCCTGTCCCAACTCCTGTCATTATCTCCAATCCTCTTCGTCCTGCTTGTTGGGGAGGATCAAATGCTCGCCTCGGCTTCAGAGCTTCCGCAAGGACGGCGGGGGAAGAGGGGGCACTGGTCCTATAGCACTTGCTCTGTGCCAACAGCACTGGGCAGGGCCCTGGGCCCCCAGAGGGACCCTGGGTGCCCGGGCCCTGAAGCATGGGCAGAGGCTGTCATCAGGAGGGATGCTCTGTGCACGGTGCCGCACAGGATGGGCTTGTGCATCATGGCTGAGGAAGAAGCTTCCATCCCACTCACACACGGTGATAAGGAGGTGCTTCCGTGTGGGGAAGGGCCCTCCTCTTGGAGCACCCTCAGAATATCCCAGCCAGTCCTCAAACTCTGGAGGGAGGCTCCATCATGACCCATGTTCTGCAGATGGGGAAACTCCCGCCCAGACTCGCACTCCACGGTCAGGAAGCCGGCGGGGTGGCCTGCGGTGTCCAGGTGTTGGACTCCAGAGGGAGGGTTCCACATGCCTTGCCGCTTGCTGTCCTGAGGTAACGTCTGTAAGGGGGTGTTCAGGGCGGAGGTGGCCCTCGACGAAAAGCTGTGCACCTGCCGTTGGGCCTGAAAGCCAGCATCTTTGGAGAGGGCGTGCTTAGGGTTCGGTGGGCTCACCAGTCACCTTGCAGGCCGTTCTCCCAGGCGGGCGGGGCGCTTTCTTTGCAGTGAGCGCGAGCTAAAGGACGCCCGGCTGGTCCTGGAGAGCAGTGCCGCCTCCCGATGTTGACAGGAGTAGTATTTTGTAGTGGTGCTGGTTAATTTGTAGTGGCATTTGTGGTTTGAAGCCTTGTCAAGATCCCTGATTACTTCCCGTGCAAGGAGCTCGGCTGACGGGGAAGTTCACATGCTGAACAAAAGCAGCCAGGCAGCTGTGAGGGAAGGCTGCGAGGGGGCTGGGTGACCCCAGCCACTTGGGGGACAGAGGCGGGGGATGGAGGAGGGCCAGCAGGGGGTGGGGGAGGGGAGCCTTTTGTTTTTAGTCAGGTGCAGCTGCTGGGTCTGAATAGGTGGCATCCCACTGGTGGCCCGAGGTCGGGCACCAGATGCGGCGGGTGGCAGGGCAGGGGCAGGGAGCTTTGCTGACGCTTGCCATTCCCTGCCCAGACAGGAGCGGGAGGAGGGTATGCACTGCTGCTACCTACACCAGGGCAGCCATCTGGGATGCCGTCAAGGGTGGCTGGGTGACATTGCCAGGAGGTGGGGGATGTGAGGAAGGGCTTCCCGATGCTGGGAGGCATGATCCCCCTCTGATACCAGCAGGGCTACTGTTTCCTGGCACTTTCTATGTAGCAGGGCCTGTGCTAGGAGCACTGCACACCAGGACTCTAACAGTCTCAGAAGGAGAAAGTACAACACCCATTTGGCAGATGAAAAAGCTGAGGTTGACCTGTCCCGGCCTCATAGGTCACAAGTGGTCCAGGCGGGATCCAAGCCCAGCTATGTCTGACCCAGAAGAAGCCCTGCTT